>NW_003299169.1:2493304-2590457 GCF_000151145.1 Microsporum canis CBS 113480 | reverse complement strand
TTTAGAGACATAGTGCTTCTGGAACAGATCGTTCTGAATCCATGATCAACTTGTTAAAAGCCCTGATAACATTCGTCTTAGTCTGAATGTCCAACTCCTCTGCTCCCATCGTCGCCTGAAGCACGATATCTTCCACGAATCCCAATAGCAGGGACATATGCATCACCTCGACGCGCAGCTCCGGCCTCTTCTCGCGATGCTTGAATCCGGGTTTGCCCGTGTGCATGACGCCGACCTTGTCGAGGTATTCCCAGAACTTGCTACCGTCGGACCAATCGCTGTTGCTCACGAGCTTGACGAGATATGACTTGAGGAAGTCCTTGCGGTGCAAGATGTTAGGGTGGGTGAGTGAGAGCTCGGCAACTGTGGTTTTTGCCGAGCTACTGATCTTCTCCTGCTCTGGCTGAGGAGGTACGAAGGATTTGGCGGTGACATCGAAACCGATCAGGTTGGTGTAGATTGTGTCGAGAATTGCTGGGAGAGCAGGGGCAATGAGGCCCTTGGCGCTCTGTATAGCAGCACCATCCTCATCGGTGAATTTGAGGAATGCCTTGAGGTAGTTGACACGGCTAGGAAGGTTGGTCTCAAGCTGTTCCTCATCAACGTGTTGGATCAAACGGTCGGTAACAGTCATGATTGTTGATTGGTATGTGTGTTTTTGTTTGTTCTCGATGAATAGTGTTTCACTCTTGCTGTTTGGTTGGAAAATGGTAAGATGAACGGGTGAGATGAAGAAGAGATGCTCTCTTATATACCTGACATTGCATGGCGAACAATGACCGGTGAACAACCTTCACTATACAAAGCTGGTACGCGAACATCGCCTATGCGTACCCAGTGGGCCAATGGGATCATTTCAATTTGTTATTATCAAGGATAAGCTGCTCCATGTGCTTAGGGTTCAATTGGAAGCAAAAAAGTGGAATGACAGGAAAGAAAAGAATGGCGCGTAAACTGGCCATTCCGCGGAGAAGCCAAAGAAGTCTCGAAAGAATCTCGAAAATTCTTATTCTTCTTCCTACTTTTGCTCAGAAATAGCGAGAATTGCACTTAATTCTCCATGATTCCAAAGACGTCTGCATCGGGTATCAAAAATCCGTTGGTCATCCTTCTATTATTCCCACTTTTCCCCGTGAATTGCATGGTTCACTGGAGAATACCTGAAGAAACAAGAGACAAGAGTGGAGACTTAAGGAGAAAGTATTAAGAAGATTAGAAACCCGACCGGGAGAGGCGGAAACAGGAGCAACAGCAAACGCCTTTTGAAGCGAGGATATGACATCAAAGTGCCTGGGAAAGAATGGCCTGATCCTGTTCTTTATTCCCGAAGAAATTGATCGGAGCTTTTCGGGACTTTTGGCTTTTTACGAGGTGAGTCAGCAGACACGGTCACGTGATGTGGTGTTCGCAGAGGGTTGCCCTTTTTGGAAGTATTGAAGCATACGGTTCAAACCTACAGAGTCCAATAAAATTGAGAGAAACGGCCACTAGGGGTCTGAAGACGATGATATAAGGATATAATTGTCAAATTCTAGATATTTCTAGCTTTCCAAGGCGTCAATAATGCATTGGGACCCTTCCGTTGATACATATTTATATATGACATCTCAGCCCATTCATTGCTTGGCCTGCTTCTTAATGCGCGCCAACTCTTCATCGATCTTCTTAAAGCTCCAGGACTGGTAAAACGGGAAATATAAGAATGGTCTCAAGTCGAATCGATTGTCGTCAGGGCTGTAATCGTTCGAGTGTAGAGCGGGTGTCAAAGTTGTCATCTTATGCCGGTTAATGGCATAGTAATGGTAGAACTTCTTGACCTTATCCGCTACCTGCTGAGGTGTGAGGTGGTTCCAATCATGTACCAAACGTTGGAACATGCCATACGGCCCCAGCTTGTTGCATTTCCTTAGCCGGCCAAAAGTGGACAGCTCATCATATGTCATACCCATGTCGGCCTCATCGCTTTGGACGTACTGTTCGGTGATAGGCTCCAGCTCCGCAGTGGGCGTGGCTTCGAGGAAGCCCCGCAAACAAGGGATAGAGTAAGATTTCTCCGCCCAAGAGATGAAGAGTTTAAGGTCGCTTTTATCAAGGCCACCGATAGGGTTGATGTCGGCGCTAGAGCAGTCGTATTTAGTGTAGTAGCCGCGAAGCGCCTCCCCAACGTTTGCAGATCCAAGGACAAGTAAGGCTCCACCGTGTGGCCGTTTACGAGTGGTAGGGAGCATCTGTGCGAATTCGTATGCGGTAACCATCCGGCTGCGTGCTTGGATGTTCTGCAGCATGAGATTCTCCGCATTGGTACCGCCTTGGCTCTTGAACTTGGGGTCAAAATCCAGATACTTGACAATCAAGTTCTTTTGGGCCTCAAAGACATCATCTATATCTAGATCGACGTGATAAGAGCCGATAGCTTCGGAGAGATCATTTGCCCGTTCTCGAGTTTCCCTCGAGGATTGCTTCGACATTCCCATGTATACGGTATGGAAGATCTGATTACATAACTCCTGTGGTGTCTTTGGTAACTCAAGGGTGTAGTCTGCTAGACGTTTGCAGTCCTTGATCACCTGCTCGTTTCCTGCCTTGATCGCATCGATAACTAGTTGGCACATCGAGAAGACTGTCATTGCTGTAGCACAGCTATCGATCCCGCCCGATAACGGTACAAGGTATCCTGCGGTGCCGGAGCGTCGGAGGTAATCCCATAGCCAGCACCCGGTGGAAAGTGCGATTTCTTCCTCCGGCGAGTAATAACGTGGTTGTATCACCAGGCTAGGCCTCAACGTTGTATCTCGGTCGCCTCTGTCGGAACTGAGACTAAACTCTGTCTCTATCCGCATATATACCCCAGCTTTCATAGATTGGTGGCCTCGAGATGGAGTGCATCGATAAGACCGGACTTCCTCCAGGTCCACGACTGCAGTAATAACGTCAACCTCATCAAGTGTGAACTGATGTCCCTGTGCAACCAGGTTTCCGTTGACGATAATCATCGCACTTCCATCAAAATAAAGACGATCCCCGTCACAACCCAAATGATTCGCATACAGATAGATGCCCCCGTTCTTCCTCGTGGCTTCCATGATGAGGCTGACACGGACATCAAGCTTCCTCAGAGTATGATGGGATCCAGACGAATTGGCCATTATCTCTACTCCGTTCAAGCTCATGTCATTATGAGGTGACTGCGGGGTGAACAGCTCTTCACATGTTTCCATACCAACACACGTGTCTGCTGTTGATATCACTGCATCTCCAATAGGCACCTTTATTGAGCCCTGTATCTCCCTCACCATCCTCGGCAGGTAATACTCCTCGACGTGCCTTGGTCCAGCCCAGGGTATAAAGTGTCTCATTTCCCTGTATATCCCATCATTCGCAAGCCATAACTTCGGCCGGATAAGCAAGATCTTCCCATTCAAGCAGATGATTCGGCAATTGAATCGATTGTTACGGTGCATAACCGGCATACCAATATCAAGCAGTATGTCATCACAGCTTCTATCCTTGAGAATAATACACAGCATTTCCCAACAGTGGAGGTATAGATCCGCCTCGAAGAAATGATCAAGGCACGAGTAGCCGCATATTTCAAGTTCGGGCCCAACCCTGAGAGTTGCCCCGGCAGCTTTTGCTTTGTGGATGCTCTCGATGATGCGTCTGGTGTTCCCTTCAAAATCGAGAGCCCAGGTTCGAAGCGAACAGCTCGCCACGCATGCTAGATGGCCCATTGTTATGTAAGAGGTAGACTGCAGCTTTTTTACCCTTCTTCCTATTTCTTTCTGCGGTTGCCTGGTATTGCCGGCGGGGTTGAGTTGATAAGTTAGGTGACTAACTAGTAGATACGAGATTCTGGGCGTCGAATTGAAATGTACGTGTAGTATCCGCAGCAAAACGCGCAAGGCAAGCAGTAAACAGTAGTAATACTATATGATTAAGAGGGGAAACGACTGAAGAGAAGAACGAAACAGCACTGAGGGAAGATGCTGCTTATGTGCAACTTGGAAGTATTCTTCAGGTACTACTACATATGTAGGTATGACGTGAATCACCCGAGGTCCAGATGTCTTCGGAACGGTGAAATTTTCATCCGATGATCTATCAAAATGCCGGCCTGTGGGCTATCTATGGTATTAAAGACGTTGACATCAAGATAGAAGAAGTGTACATACATATCTTTTCTAGCCAATGCTCGATTGTCAGTCTGGCCATGGACCTGAGAAATGATACACATCGGAGCTGCCCCAGGCACCACATAACTACATTATTAATATTACAGAGTCGAGCCTTGAGAGTCCGTATAAAAAAACACGGACAAGCCATCCAACCTAAAGAGCGACAGCGATCCAAGCCGCTCCCCCACATGATGCCGATGGGCTTGAAACAATGGTGACAAGATATATCCCAGATGTTCCTTTGTTCAAAGGGCGGAAAAGTCAGGGGGTACGATGGATCGTAGACAGGGAACTATAAATAAATATTAAACTAGACTGAGCTACTGCTAAGATGGGTGAACGAGTAAGCGGGGAGAAGGGTTACTGCAATTCATCCTTGTAATGTAGATTGACACTTTGCTATTATATAGTATGGCGGTGTAAGTAGAGGGAGTAAATGGAACGACAAGGCATAAATGCAGTGAACCAAAATGATTTGAGCAGATAGGATAATTAATATGATGCGTGAGAAGAATAAGTAAAAAAGGTGGAAAAGAAGAGAAAAGGGAAATCATAGTTCTCATTTATGGTAGTTATATTTCAAACGATAAAATGGAATGAAAATGGAAAAGGAACCGGTGGATGGGAAAGGAGGGAAAAAAGAGGATAGGAAAATAGGTATCCGGACTCCGACTACTGCAGTAAAGCGATGAAACGGTGGCTTGATGCGTGAATATATAGGGAGAAGACGGGATGCCGAGGGAGGTATATGGTGTCGTCAAGTAAGTCGAAGGGATGGACATAAGGGTGGCTCATCGAAGTCATGCTGTCCGAAAAGTCGTTAATGGTGGAGGATGAGGAGGACATGATTGTTTTTTCATATAATTCCAAGCCAAGGTGAAGTGGGTAGGTAGTGATGAGATGATGCCGTGGTATGGTGAGCGCAGCCTGACGGAAATCGAATCAATGCAAATCGCCATGAACAAAGGAACCAGAATCAAGGAGAGGTGTTGTATAAATGGAGTGTCGCTTTACGGGTCGTCCCAGCGCCCGTGAAAACTTGAAAAAAGAAAAAAATAATAATCTCGTTCTAAACAAACAGTTGCTTTTCTTTTTTCCCTTTTTTTTTTGTTTTCAGGTTTTTTTTGGGGGGGCTTTTTCGTTTTTGGCTTGACTGGAAATCTAATCATTCCAGCCCCATACTTGCTTTAAGAAGTGTGCCATGTTGACCTTTTTGTTCTTGATTTCGAGCATCCATGGGTGTTCTAGCATTCGCCAGGGGGTTGCTCGTCGAGGGTGATCTTTCTCCAAACTGCGGGTTGTGTTAGCCTTATATGTATATATGTGATAAACGAGGGTAAGTATACGTACCAGCATTCGATAAAGTATTTGAAGTTATCACTCCAGTGGATGCCATTGTGGGGCTCGTCCTTGAGTTTTGGAATAGGCTGATGAATGATGTAGGTGAGGAGGTCGATGAGGACCGATCTGGGCTGTATCTCGGTTCCGTCGGCGGGGAAGGGGAATCGATGCTGTGCAACTTCAAGCAGTGTAACTCCAAGGGACCAGACGTCGGATGTGATGGTGTAAGACTGCCCGGTGATTCTCTCAGGGGCCATGTAGTAGGATGTGCCGATGAAGGTGTTTGCATCGCCCTTGGTTCCGAATTCACCGCTGACACCAAAGTCACAGAGCTTGACCTGACCGTTGCGGCAGAGGAGGATGTTTGATGGTTTTATATCTATCACACGTTAGACCGTGGTAATTTCACTGGGGAGTTTGTGACGGAATATACCTCTGTGGATGATCTTTCGACCGTGAAGGTATGTTAGGCCGTTTAGCACGCCTTCAGCGACCTTTCCTAGCACCTTCTCCCCCGTTCGACCACCGAGTTTCTTGACTTCTCTGTAGATGCTGTCCAAGCTGCCACCCTCACATAGCTCCATGATTATCGATATCGAGCTGCTCGACCGGTCGACGAAAGCTCCATAGTACCTGCATATGTAGTCGGACGCACATCCCTTATTAAAATTAAGCTCTCGAACAATCTGCTTCTTTACATCTGGATTTGGGTCGGTGGTAATGATCTAGTAAAGTTAGCATTGATACGTGTGTGTATATAGAGTGAGTCAGGTGTACCTTTAGAGCAAAGACTGTCTTCCCTCCCTTGAGTAGGCATCGAGTGACAGCCCCGCCGGCTCCCTCGCCGAGGCTGTCTAGCTCGATGATCTTGCCCTGTTCACTGGCGGCCAGCCACCGCTCGTCGTCGAGGTCCTCTACGTCGAGCGGGCGCCCGAGCTCCTGGCTGAGTTTATCGAGGTCTGTCAGGCCGTTGACGCTGTTCTCTCGCTCCATCGCCGAACCATCTCCGAGATCGGAGTAGACCGAGCTGATGGCCGAGGACGGGTCAGGCGTCGACCCGTAAGGCTGTCGAAGGCCGTAAGCAAAGGAGAACGCAGATTGATTAGAGGATGTCGCGGAGGTGGGAGGCCCGCTGCCCTTGTCAGGGTTGGTGACGCTCCCCGACCTCGAGTGCACATTGCTGTTGCTGTTGTCGGTTGAACCCGTCGAATTGTAGTGCTGGGGAATCGGACGGCCGTTGTGCAGGGCGTTGGCATCCTGGTGGTGTGTGGCCTTGGTGCCCATGGTGGCCAGTTTCAGCTTTGGGGGTGCTCGACTGGCGGGCTTCTGGGGGATGCTGAGAGGTGCGAGGGCCGGGGCCGCAGCACCGGTCTGGTTGACGGGGTTTTGGCATTTGGAGACGGCGGTATGCCCACGGTCAGCGATGGTAGCTTGTTGTTGCGATGTGCGCCAGGCACCGGAGTCTTGAGGACGGGAGCGGGAGAGGTCATAGTGACAGCGAGGGCCACGTGAGTCAATCACAAGAGGCGAGAAGTCGACAGAGCTGTAGAAGGAGAGCCTGTGGCGGGTGGTCTTTATAAGTATTACGCCGTGTGCAAGTAGAAGGTCGAATCTGGGAGTCGAGAGGATGGCGGGGGAGATCCCTGGAGGAGGAGGAGGAGGAGGAGGAGGAGGAGTTGGTGGTGGTGGTGGTGGTGGAAGAAGAGGGAGGCGAAGGTTGTCTTTTATTTAGCTGTGAATGTATAGAAGAAGGTCGAGCAAGAGTGAACGAGAAAGACGGCGAGGCGTCTATAAAAGCCCCTCTGGCCCCCTTTTGACTGGCTTCCTTTTTTTTTTCTCCCTCCTGATGCAAGGATGTGCAAGGAAGAACAAGGCGCTTGATGGGTTCGTTCTGTGCTGTTATATGTATGGTGGACGGTCTGTTCTTCTTTGATATCGGACGAAAAGAGACCAAGGATGAGGGCGACCCCCTTGCAAGCAGCAGAAGAGGCCCAAGAAGACAAGACAGAGTAGAGAGTAAAGAGAGAGAGTCAACGGCCAACCAGCAGCAAGTTTAGAAGAGGGTAAAAACGGGTGACGCCAGGCCTGGGGGCCGCTGGGTGTTTCATATGGAAGATTCTGCAGAGGACAAGAAGACGACAAGAAGACAAGAAGAAGAAGAAGACAGGAAGAAGAGACGAAGAGAAGATGGCGGGGGAGGCGAAGAAGCTCCTCTTCTTCCTGCTCGTCCTTTTTCAAGTTTCAGCAAGCGCCCGGAAGGAAGAGAGACCAGGACGGATCGAAATGTCGGCCAGTTGGATTCGATGTCCAGACGTTGTCTTGTTTAATACGCAGAGCAGTGACGGTAACAGACATTCTCTCTCTCTCGTTACTATATATAAGTTAAATACACCTGTGCTGTGTGTAAATATAAAGAAGGCTGAGTCTTCAAGGTCTTCATCGAGTGCTTCGCCTTCTTCCCAGGCGAGACGCGAACGTCTTGCATGAGGGCTGAAACATCTCGACTGGCAGAAGAAAACATGCTCTATCTACTGTCATCTCTACATATATGATGCTCTCTTGCAGTTAAGGAGAAAGATGCATGAACATCGAAAGCAAGCCTTCTGCTATGAATAGATCCCACAGGCTAACTAGTAACTGTGCAAGGGAGAGAGCAAGGATGGACCGATAGTCACATACACACGATGCAGAGCGTCTCGTTTTATCCCGTTCTTGTGCCTGGTGGCTGGCTTGATAGTCCCTTGGCCGGCAGGTTCTACTATCGATTAGTACTCCTTTGTGGTAAGTGCCTGTTCCTGTATGTATTGGTAGAAGTAGATCTTGAGATACGTAAAGCATTTATCATCATTCGTCTACACATGCAACAGGTAAATAGCGATGGAGCAGAAGATTCACGCCCTGGTTACGCGCTACTCTGGACTTCCTTGGCCCGAGGCAGGAGCTGGAGCGCCGATAACCCATCCTATGCCGCTGATCAGACCCCCCGTCACCAGGTTACTGACCACATCCCTCTTCCTCGTGCGGGTCGTCTCTCCCTCTGGCTGCGGTTGTGGTTGTGGTTGTGCCTGAGCTTGAGCTTCACTCGCCGACTCGGAGCCGGCGGTCAACGGAAATGCGTTCTTGCGAAGAGCCGACGCAGCACCGCGAGCTACCTCAAAGAGGCCCATCGGTGCCTCTTCGTATCCGCTTAACTTGGGTCTCTGAGGCTGGCGTGTGGAACGGGCTCGTCGTTCGCGCTCCAGCTCAGTGTCCAGGGCGTCTAGCTCGCTGCCGGACGGGCCGAAGCCACCGGGAAGGCCGTTGCCGCCCATGCGGCCCTGGTCGCCCTGGTAGTCCCAGCTCTCCGCCTCTTGCATCTCTTGGTCCTGGAGAGACGCCATCTCTTCGTCACAGCGTCGCCAGACCGCCAGGATCTCTGGTAGGTACTCCGGTGACGGGGCCAGGATCATGGCAAGGGACAGCAGCTCCATGCGCTGCGAAAGGCGCGAGATGCTCGATACAAGCGTCGTCTCCTGGGCCTCCTTGACGGCTGGTCGATGGCGACCGGTGTTGTAGGCTGCGCGCCATGAGATATCGTCCTCTGGCTCCTTCGAGTGGTCGCCGCCGCCAGGGACCAGGGATGGAGGGATCAGCCGGGTGACGATATAGGAGTATGCAGTGTCAAAGTCGGACGCGTTAACTGCCGCCGCGATTGCAAGTGACATGATCCGCTTCTCTGCCGATACAAAGGCCCCGTTGGAAGGTGGTGATGGTGGTTGGCCCGCCGGGAGGCCGGCTGAGACCAAATTACGGCCAATGGCCAATAGATCGTCTAGCTGCGTATACCCTTTTGAGTTCTGTTCTAGAACCTTTTCGATCAGTGATATAGGGTCCTGGTGTACGCGGATGCTGACAGGCTGGAAGGGTACACCATGCTGAAGCGTCAGCGAGTAGAACGACAGGGCGTGTGTTGCGGACAGCAAACAGCTAATCTGCTGGAACGAAACGGACTGTGGGAAATACGGTGCAAACGCTTCGAGTCTGCAAGGTTATATGCATATCTCTGCTTAGGATCTGCGTTGAACAAGTTTCTTAAGGGATGGGTGATGTACGTACATATCTGCGGCTCGCCTCATTCCTCCTCTGGTCTTGTTACCGTTGGTAGCGTTGTCGTACGAGGCAAACATCGTCTCGGTCACAGCCGATTCGACCTTATCTCGAGGAAGAGGCGTCGAATCCGATGAATTGAGGTATATGTCTACCGCAAGATTGTATTCTTCATCGTGTACAAGGGGCTCTGTCAGTACGAACTGGGCAAACACTGATCTAGTTATTATAACGCACTCACCCTTTGACATCAATAGAGCAATTAATATCTCTCGCTCTAACTTGAGAAGAGGAATCTTCCAAAACAAGCCTCGCGGTATGTCTGACTGGGTACTGCCTCCCCAGTTATGCAGCCATAGCAAGCTGTCTCTAATATGGCTCCAGTCCTTTGGTGGAGGGTGTTGGTGGTTGAGAGTCTCTAGCAGCTTTCGCAGTTCAAACAACTGCGCATCGACCTGTCCCAACAGCATCAACTCTGCTGCTGCTCTAGGTGACATCCAGCGACCATACTGGTCAAGTGTGCGAATTGACACCAGTACGGCATCTGCGAAGGATATCGACTGCCTTGTAGGGTGTGTGAGGGGGTTCGAAGAGCTTAGAAGCATGTTATGAAGCAAATGTTGCCGCGAAACTTTTTGCAGCTCCAATACATCGGGGGGAAGAGGCTGGAGGCTAGTAGCGCTGATTTGTAACCGACCATTAAAGCCGGTCAAGTCTGCGACTCTCGATAGTATGCGTGAGGCACCTGATATAAGCCCAAAATCACCTTCTGAGAGTGCATATATGGACGCAAGACCGGCTTGCGCATAACAAGACATCAGTCTCTCCATGTCAGCAGATGACTCTTCATCCTGTAGCCCATCGTGGTCACCCAGGTTTATATCTCCTGGCCCCGACCACTGCTCCACTGCTTCAATGGCCAGATGGAAGTCGCGAATGCTTGTCGATAAAATCCATTCGTTTACATCTTGCCAGGCAGCGTCCGCCAAATTGACGTTCTCATCGGTGCCCTTCTCGTCAAGTTTCCGCCTTTTCGATTTGACATGTCCGTACATCCACGGCCCGACCAACCCCTTGAGGTCTCTGCCAACGTCCCCACCCTTCGCCCGGCGTTCGGCTGCGGAGAGTAGGATGTTCACCGCACTCCTCGAATCCAGTGACTCTATAAGCTCTAATGACAACGCTCCTTCATTATCGGGATGGTACTCGTAGTTAAACCGGAGCGCAGGTAGGACAACGGATATGGTCCAGTCGCGAAGGATATCTGACTCTGAGATGAATGGATCGACTAGTTCGAGGATGTATAGCTGTAGACCAACTTCGGCATCAATTCTATGTGCTCGATGGATCAAAAACTGAATAAGAGGCAGGGCGGAGTCGTCTATAGTAGCGTGTGAACAGTGAAGGGGAAGTAATTTCAAGTATCGAACTTGTCGTCGGGCATCAGCTTCGGGTATTTCGCTAATGGCAGCAACATCCGTCTCTATTTCGCAGATGGGGGGACGGGAGTCATCGACAAGATTCTTGATCACAGGAGTATACTGTTCGGGCTCAGTAATCTCTGGTAGGAATGTAAGGATTATTCGAAATAGCAGCTCCAAGTGGAGGGTATGCGAATACTGATGTCTGAGAGCTGGTAATCCTGATATGTCGCCTTTCAGACAGAGATGCACGGCCAAGAGGACAACATGGGCATCGGATAGACCTTCAAGGACCGTCATCTTCTTAATATTATCATGGTCAACAGGCCCAGGTTGCTCTGTTGTGTTGATGGATGGCTTCTACAAAGTAGATAGTTAAGATGTGGCCCTTTTTTTCTGTATTAGGTGAGCAAGTAAAGCTTGGACCACCTCTAGGGAACAACCATCCGCTCTTCGAACTTCGGCGAAACCGCAAGGTCGACTTGAAATCACAACCCTCACACACGCAATTGAGACACAATGGCTTCAGGTTACGGTCTTAACGGTGGTAAGTATCACTCACTTCCTTAGGCCGCCATTTTCCTCACCGGCCATCCCGTGGAGTCGACGATACACGGCCTTTGGTCAGACTGCTAACTTGGTGAACTTCTAGGCGTGTCCCGGTGTTTTCCCTTCTGGCAGGACTTGCTAGGCTGCTACGTCGTCAACTCGGCAGAAGGAGAGGCTGGAAAGAAGAAATGCGTCGGGGTTCTGGACGACTATTATGAATGCCTACACCACAAAAAAGAGGTCAGCATGCTATCCAACCTTAGGCTTGATGAGTTCCCATGGACCATATCCCTACAACTATAATCGATGATAAACGAGGAGATTATTACTCTGAACATGAGACTAAATGATGTCTCCTACTAGGCTGCGAGAACTCGAGAGATGCAAAACGCTTACCGAAAAGCCATGTCTTCCCACCCCAGAGAAAACGCGCCTAGAGCCGAACAGATAAGCCCGTTGGGGTTGCTGGGCAAAGAAGATGCGAAATCGTCATGATCAAGGGCTAGACAGCACTCGAGATGTGGGGGAAGGGGGGTTGGGAAATGTTATCTATTTGTAAATAGAACGAGGAAGGGAGAAGAAGAAGCCTGGGTTTTAGAAAGTGTTTTCTTCTGTATCCGCTCCGTGTATGCGGCGATATGCCTTGGAGTTTATGTTTTATTACTCAACTTTCCAACGCGGCAATGCACTGCTCTTGGTGATTTGTAACCATCCGTGGTGCAGGCTCTTAGCATATTTTGTTTACCTTCTCTCGACTCATCCATGGTACGAAACCTGTGCACAATAACTATGTGGATGCACTTGTAATATTAACCACATAAAATGATATACATGATATCTTGAATTTTGGCCTAGTTTCAAGTGCGTGAGAGGTTTGACTTGTTATATAACAGGCCATGGCACTTCCGACTTTCGCCTCGTGGGCTACACATAAATATGTTACCACGAAGGTGGCCTATCATATGGAGGAGGCTCTCCCTTCCTTCAATCATCCTCATCAAATCGAGACTATTTATCGCCTACCCAAGCAAGCCATCTAAATAAATCAGCTCTTTGACAGAACGAGGCTGTTGGGCCCGGCTTTTTCTGGTCATGTGACCTCGAGAATTTCGCAGTGGGATCCCTCACATACGAAGCGCTCTGCATAATTCCTCCACAGGGCTATTTATTTTACGTATGAAAGTGCTTCGATGTGCCACTCGTCGACTTAAATCCCGAAAGCTTGTCGAAAAATATTATAGCACAGCGATGTATATCAGCCTGTCCGTCCCGGTGTCCGGAGCAACCTGGGATCGTCTGTGTGTTTGTGTGCCTGCATTAGCGATCCTCCCATCTTCTTTTCATCCAACGGTTTCAGACATAAACGGCCTGTCCATCCCATGTCGTAGCCTTTCCTAATTACATAGTATGTCCGGTGATTCTGTGTATGTATGCATGTATCCGCGATAACATCTCCTTCTCTCCAGCATTCGCCTGTAGGCATCCTTTGGGAGGACCCTCAAGGGGCGCACCAGGGGTGGTCACGTGCGTCTAATAGCGGCGCAGGGTTTTGTAAGGGGGGCGCGCGCCATGGCCGAAAAGGGACTAGCGGTGGAGCCTGCCGCGCCAGAGAAAAAAAGACGCTGGCCCAAGATGATATAAACATGCTGCGCGACCTCGATAGAAAATTATTCTCTAAACCCGGCACTGCCCAAACAGCGTCTTTCTTTCTTTGCCCCCTTCCCACCACACACCATTTTCGTCTCCCCCCTTACTCACCTTCCACCCGCCTTACCCACACACGCACACACACAACATACTCACAAACCATCCACTCTCTCGAGGGCTAAGTACTTATACTCGCCCAAAGAGGCCATGCTTCCCCCCAGCAGTCACTCTAAAACTTCCATATAAGTCTTCTTGGTCCGCCCTATCGGCTCGCTCCTCTTAATACGCTACTATTAATCTGACGCGCTTCTTCGGCTTCTTCTTTTTCTTCCCTCTTACTTCATTACATTTTTTTTTGATATTCCTTTTTTTTTCCCCTCCTTCTAGATGATGGGAATGATAGTCGCTTGGCTGCTTCTATCCTTCACTTCTGCTTAGTACTTTTTTTTTTCCTTACTTTGATTACTTGGGGGTGCCTTTTATCTACATCCTTTTTAGCGCGTCTGAAGAACAAGTGAAAAAAAGAGCAATAAAAAAGGCGAAAAGATGGGTTCAAGGTTGGTGGCGACCCAATCACGAGTCTTTCCCCGACACCCACTTTGCTGACTTATGCTAACTCTTACCACAGTAGGCTAGATCGCTTGGTCACGTGAGTAACGTTTTTTACAATGACTAAGCAGATAACATTTGGAGCGCTGACATGGTCACATGACGATCTGTTTTATAACGGTGTAGGCTTCTAGAGACAGGGAGCACACAGGTCATCAGGAACACAGCCGCTCAACAGCTGGCAGACGTACAGAAACAGCATCCAGATGAGCTGTTCAACCTTCTAGGGCGTATACTTCCGTACCTTCGGTCGAAGTCATGGGATACCAGGACAGCCGCTGCCAAGGCCATCGGTGGTATAGTCTCGTTTGCAGAGAAACTGGATCCCAATGCAGATGATCCCACAGATGATGCCACTGCCGCTACTGCTACTGAGGCCAAAGCTGAACCTAAGAAGGAAAATGGCGACGGACCGGATGAGCTGCTCGATCTTGAAACCCTGGACATGCTTTCGGTTCTCAAGTATGGTCATAAGCTACTTGGCAGCGGTGGTAAGGAGTATGAATATGCAGTTGCTGGCCTGGATCCCATATCTAGGCTACAGTATCAAAAGAAGACTTTGAAAGGGCGGCTTGGGCTCACCGGTCAATACCCTGAAGAGGATCTCATCCATGATACCGAAATTTCTAATGGATCACAGAGGAAACCTAGTCTAATGCCCAGGCCTACCCCTACCCTGGACACCTCGGTCGGTCCGTTTGCTCGCCCGTTAAACCCACTTAACCGTGACTCACCGCTAGAGGAGGCTCCTCCATCCGCCAATGGGGACGACCATGGCTTGAGCAAACGACAGCTTAATCAGCTGAAACGGAAGAATAAACAGACTGCCAAACTAGGCGCCAACAAGATCCGTATCGTTGATTTGGCTGTTCGAAAGGGGTCTGATGCCATAACTACACCCACCGAAACCTCTACTCCACACCCAGTTAAGAAGGAAAACGGGGGTGATGACCATGACGCCAAAGATGACTACTTCTCCATCAAGAGAGAAGGCCCAGATGACGACTCCAAGCTTGTAAAGGAGTTCAAGGGCGCTTTCGTCCCGGAGAAGCCCTTTATTCAGACAGTTTCTTCCGATGGTCAGGATCTAGAATGGCCGTATGAGCGGATGTGTGAGATTTTGATGGTGGATCTGTTTGACCAGAACTGGGATATCCGTCATGGAGCTGCCATGGGCCTTCGAGAAGTAATACGTGTCCAGGGGCATGGGGCGGGACGGCAGTATGGCAAGACGAGAGCGGAGAATGATGCCTTAAACCATCGTTGGCTGAGCGACCTTGCCTGTCGTTTACTCTGTGTCTTCATGCTGGACAGGTTCGGTGATTACATTTCCGATAATGTTGTAGCACCAATTCGAGAAACTGTGGGTCAGACAATGGGCGCCCTGTTGTCTCACCTGCCGGACAAATCAGTCACCCGCGTTTATCATATTCTCCATATGATGGTAATGCAGAGCGATCTGGACCTCGACAAGCCCATTTGGGAAGTGTGTCATGGCGGTATGATTGGGTTGAAGTATCTTGTTGCAGTCCGTACAGACATTTTAATGAAAGAGTCTGCCGTGCTCGATGGCGTTATTGAAGCTGTAATGAAGGGACTGGATAATTATGATGACGATGTCCGTGCTGTTAGTGCAGCAACCTTGATACCCATTGCAGATGACTTTGTTAAACTTCGTGGCGGCTCCCTAGGCGCGTTAATAGAGGTTGTGTGGAACTGTCTATCGAACTTGCAGGATGATCTTAGCGCCAGTACCGGGTCTGTCATGGATCTTCTTGCAAAGCTCTGCACGTTCCCTCAAGTACTAGAGGCAATGAAAGCGAATGCTGTCCATGACGCCAACTCCTCCTTTGGAAACTTAGTCCCCAGATTATTCCCATTCTTACGACATACCATTTCCAGTGTGAGATCGGCTGTTCTAAGAGCACTTCTTACCTTTCTCGAGCTTGACACCGATGACCAGAACACCTGGGTGGATGGCAGGTCCCTTCGACTAATATTCCAGAACTTGCTCGTGGAGCGTAATGAGGCGGTTCTCAAGCTATCATTGCAAGTATGGTGCGAGATGCTGAAGGTCGCTGAAAAACATAGATTGATGAGCGGGGATCAGCTCATAGGCTCCCTACAACCACTAATAACAGCAACCATGAATCCGTTTGGTGTACCGCGATATCCAATTCCAATGGACGCCTGCTTGTTTATTCGACCTTCCGGGTTACCTTACACATCTGCTCCATCAGGGCCACGACGACAATCGCCCAATACACCAGCTGAGCCCCCTGCGCGAGGCCGACGACGCAAGGTTGAAAAGCAGGAGCCAGCGCCAATTAATACACACAACGTTGACGGTCACATGTTGCAGGGCGATATAGATTTGGTCGGCTTAGATACAATGATTAGATCGAAGATATACGCTGCCTCTGCTCTTGGCCGCTTCTTGAAAGTATGGCAGGTTGCGAACGGCGCAGATTTATGGCAGGGTATACTGCCTTGCTTAAGCTGGCCTGGATCCACATCTCAACTGGCAGCAGCTATGGTGATTGAAGAATATGCAAAGAATCGTAACCCCGGTTCCCCTTACCCACCTGCACTGTCCGAGTGGTTGAATCCCCTACTTGAAAATGATCGACCATCCTGGTACAGCGATATTGCTTGCTACTTGCAAATCTCCAGATCACAATGCCATTCTCTTCTAAATACCTTCCGTGACCACGCGCACGTATCGCCTTCCAAATTGCCTACTCTCGCCGTTGTTGTCCAGGGAGAACCGGAAGCAGGACCTAACGCCTTTTCAATACGGGATGCTGAAAAGGTTCTAGGGCCTGATTATGAACGCCTCAAGAAAGAACTCACTCCTACCCAGAGACTAACCGCACTGCAAGTACTCAATGACTCTCGTCAGACTGCACAAGCTAATGTCGACGAGGCGAAAGAAATCAAGGAACAGCGAGATATGCGAATCAGAGCTGTGATTGCTAGCTCGCTTGTTTATCTACAGAACATTCCCAAAAAGCCAAGCTATCTTATCAAAGCCATGATGGACAGCATCAAAAAGGAAGAAAACGTCGAGTTACAGAGGAGATCAGCTAGTGCTATTTCGTCTTTAGTTGAGTATTATACAAGTGCCGCGAAACGTGGTCCTGTCGACAAAATCATTGGCAATCTCGTCAAGTTCTGCTGCGTTGATACTACGGAGACTCCGGAGTTCCACCATAACGCTCACTTAGAGAAAGCTGTTTTATCCCTGCGCAAGGAAGAGGATAAGCGCGACCCGGTTGATAGCGTCAAGTTTGAAAAGGAATCGAAAGAAGCTAGAGTTATGCGTCGTGGTGCAAAGGAGGCATTGGAGCAGCTGGCTGGCAAGTTTGGAACACAACTATTTGACAAAGTTCCGAATTTAGCCAGCTTGATACAGAATCCTGTCCGAGAAGCCTTAGCCGGTGACCTTCCTGCCAATATAAGAGATTCATCAAACACTTTGGGTCAGGAAACCGTCGACGGGCTCTCAACTCTTCGAGCCTTGGTTCCTAAATTTAACCCCGGACTATACCCTTGGATTATTCAACTTATGCCCATCATTGCAAAGTCGCTACAGAGTGAACTCTCTGTCATCCGATATGCTGCTGCGAAATGCTTCGCTACACTATGCAGTGTTATCCCTGTTGAAGGTATGACGATGCTTGTCGAGAAGGTTTTGCCTACAATCAACAATGCACTAGACGTCCACCACAGACAAGGGGCCATCGAATGTATCTACCACCTGATTCATGTCATGGAAGACCAGATCCTCCCATACGTGATCTTCTTAATTGTGCCTGTTCTTGGACGTATGAGTGATTCGGACAATGACGTTCGGTTGTTGGCAACCACCGCGTTCGCGACCCTAGTCAAACTCGTTCCCCTCGAAGCCGGTATTCCCGACCCACCAGGTCTCTCTGAAGACTTGCTGAAAGGCAGGGATCGCGAAAGACAATTTATGGCTCAAATGTTGGATGTTAGAAAGGTTGAACCATTCCAAATCCCCGTTGGCATCAAAGCGGAACTCCGGTCATACCAGCAAGAAGGTGTTAACTGGCTTGCCTTCTTGAACCGTTACAACCTTCATGGTATTCTTTGCGATGACATGGGTCTTGGAAAAACACTACAGACGCTTTGCATAGTTGCCAGTGACCATCATCTACGTGCGGAAGAATTCGCTAAAACACAGGCTCCTGAGGTTCGCCGATTGCCCTCTCTGATAATCTGTCCTCCCAGTGTTTCAGGTCACTGGCAGCAGGAGATTAAACAATATGCACCTTTCATTTCCTGTGTGGCTTATATGGGACCGCCTGGAGAGCGAGCGAAAGTAAGACCACTTCTTGATTCTGTGGATGTTGTGATTACCTCATACGATATCTGCAGAAATGATAGCGAAGTTCTTACTAATATATCCTGGAACTACTGTGTACTGGACGAAGGACATTTGATCAAGAACCCGAAGGCGAAGATCACCCTAGCAGTGAAGAGCATTGTCAGTAATCATCGTTTGATCCTGTCTGGAACACCTATTCAGAACAACGTCTTGGAACTATGGTCTCTTTTCGATTTCTTGATGCCCGGGTTCCTTGGGACTGAGAAGATATTCCTTGAACGTTTCGCAAAACCAATCGCTGCCAGCCGATTTAGCAAATCATCCTCCAAGGAGCAAGAAGCCGGTGCATTAGCAATTGAGGCATTGCACAAACAAGTCCTTCCTTTCCTACTACGTCGACTGAAGGAGGAGGTCCTGAACGATCTCCCTCCAAAGATATTACAGAATTATTACTGTGACTTAAGTGATCTCCAACGGAAGTTGTTCGAAGATTTCACTCAGAAGGAACAGAAAGACATCGCCAACAAGGTGGGCAGCAGCGAAAAGGAAGCTAAAGAGCACATTTTCCAAGCTTTGCAGTACATGAGACGACTTTGCAATTCACCTGCATTGGTGATGAAAGAAGGACATAAACAATACCACCAAGTCCAAAAACTTCTTGCCTCGAAGAACTCTCACATCCGGGACATTGCTCACGCTCCGAAGCTTAGTGCGCTTCGTGATTTACTCATTGACTGCGGCATTGGAGTTGACCCTTCAGCTGAAGGGGAATTGGCCACTGGCGCAAGCTACGTTAGCCCACATCGAGCCCTGATTTTCTGCCAAATGAAGGAAATGCTTGATATTGTGCAAAATGACGTCCTTAGAAAGTTGCTTCCATCCGTCCAATTCCTCCGCCTTGACGGAAGCGTTGAAGCAACGAAGCGTCAAAATATCGTTAATCAGTTCAATACTGACCCCAGCTATGATGTTCTTCTTCTTACTACAAGTGTCGGAGGTCTTGGATTGAACTTGACTGGTGCTGACACTGTGATATTTGTTGAACATGACTGGAACCCGCAAAAGGATATCCAAGCCATGGACCGCGCTCACAGAATTGGTCAAAAGAAGGTTGTCAACGTCTATCGGTTAATTACCCGTGGCACCCTTGAAGAAAAGATTCTCAAGTATGTTACCACCACCCATATTCTAACTCTATGGCTTGACCACTAACTCTCCTTTAGTCTACAACGTTTCAAGATTGACGTCACCTCTACTGTAGTCAACCAGCAAAACGCGGGACTAAGCACCATGGATACCGACCAGCTTCTTGACCTATTTAATCTAGGCGAAACAGCAGACTCGGCGGAAAAGCCAACACAGGATGGAACCGGCAATGAAATCGACATGGTCGACATTGACGGTGAAGTCAAAGAAAAGGGGAAGAAGGGCTGGCTTGACGACCTAGGCGAATTATGGGACGACCGCCAATACGAAGAAGAATATAACCTTGACTCTTTCTTGGCTTCTATGAAGCGTTAAACCGCATAAAAAATCGCCTATTTCTGAGCGAAAACGCTACTACAATTTCGAACGACATGATAATCCGAGACCCACGACTTTCAATTTTGCTCTCTTCTTGAATGCATCTCCTCTATTTCACTTTTGTATTCCTGCATTTTCTTTTGATACTTTTGCTTCCTCTTCTGAACATCCCCTTCCTGTTACCACTATTTTCTCTGGGTACTCGGCCGCATTGCCATACAGATAAATACCCCTGATACCTCTGCCTCTTTTATAATGCGGCGTCTGGTGAAGAAGGGAAAGAAAAAAGGTGTTAGTAGGGCATTTCTATTTTTGTAATAATCCGCCCCTTCCTATCCTCTCCATTTTTTATCTCAAGATTATTTGTATAAGTATGATGTCATGTTGAACAGGGTTATGAGGGTGTGTTTGGTTTTCACGGCCTATCTTTTCTACACTACTTGAATGGAACTAAATCCAATAGACATGAGTGCACAGAATACCAGTGCGTTAAACTAAGCAATGATAAATAATTTATGTAGAATTTTATTTTATTTTTATTTTTTTTATCCCTTTGGCTTCTTGCCGGGTTAGCGAAGGTCCCTTGCTGAGGACGACTAAGTAAAACATGCAGAAAGATACCACCATACAGTTGCCACTCCACTCAACCATTCCCCCAGGTACAAAACCAAGATTGAAATAAAAGAAAAAGAAAAACCAATGAATATCTCCATAAAAAGCTCCAACACCTGCCAATTCACATATTCATCTGAGCTAGGGCAAAAAGAGGATTAAGGGGTATTTCGATCAATGTAACTACAGCGCACCAGAAAGGGTATTGAGGAAAAAAGTCCAAGATGATTAACATGAGATTACCGGAAGGGGGATATGTTTGCACTGTGTCGACTCAATGGCGTATTTTGGGAGTTGCGAGGAAGTTCAGTCGGCTAAGAGTAAGTCCTTTGCCCTTCTGCACCTTGCTGCTAGGGGTATTACGTCTTGGAGTAATAGTAGCGGGTAGACGCCTCTTGGCAGGGCTAGGAGTTTGCATCAAAGGAGTAGTGGGGTTTTGTTTAAGCCTCTTGATGAAACGGTCATTCTGGGGGGTCCGGGGCTCCTCGGTATCGTCACGGCGCCGTTTCTTATTTGCAATCCCGTGTGGGATGGAAGAGCGTTCCAGACAGGATTGTAATTTGCTAGATCTCTGAGTGGAAGTGACATCACGGACGGTTGGCGACTGGAGCTTGAAAGTGAAGCCGGGAACCCTTCTCTCTTGTGGTGGAGTAGCTGGAGGAAGGGTTGGATAAATAACATCCCGCGGGCCACTAGCTTGAGATTTTGAAGCAACAGCAGATGGAGATGCATCATTGCAAGCATCGCGAAGTTTTGTGCTTGCTGAAAAATCTACGGTCTTCCTTGATGACATTGTTATGGAGGGTTTAAAATTGTCTGACAGGCCGAGTAGCTTGGTGTCAAAATCTGCTCGCGGTAAAGGTTGATGAGTACCAGCCGCAATTTTCTCGGGGTCATTGGAAAAAAGAGGCTGTGGCTTGCGGAGGATGGATTTGAGGGCGGGCATCTTTGGTTTATATTTCACATCGGTTTGAGGTGTCTTGGGAGGTTCAAATAAGGATTTGCGAGACGGCGAGCGTGATATAGAGCATGCCTTCACGGTGTGGGGATACTTTACGCTTGTAGAACGAGGTATTGTAGGCTTCTGTGGAGTCGAAAATTTGGACTTATCAAAGTGGGCAACACTTGAAGATGTCTTATTCTGAACTTGTGAACTCTCACCAGATAAGGGAACTCGAGTTGGCAGGGTTTCATTTGCTGTTCCACATCGCCGTACAGAATGGGCTGTCAAAGTTGCTCTAGAAGCTTGAGTAACTCGAGTCTTCGCTGGCACCTCCTTCTCTGGCTCGCCAAGCTGAGCTTTCGAACTTTTACGCTTGAGAGACTTTGAGGGAGATGCTGCGTTAGGCTCAACTCGGGTTCTGAAGGCTGAAGGGTGTCCCTCGATCGAGTCCATCTTTCGAAACTGGGCCATGTGGGCTGAGCTGAAACGGCCTGCAATGCCCTTGGGTTTCGCGATCTTCCGAGCTGTTGGTTGAGCTTCAGCCTCCTCGTCTTTACGCTTTTGCGTATTTTGTTCAATAACCATCTGTGATTTAATCCTAGCTGCTTCCTCTCGAAGACTTTCCATGAGTTTTTTTGCTTCCTCGCTAAGTTGGGATTCTCCGCAGGGAAATTTGAAGTCGAAGCTCATTTTGTTGAGTTCATCGGCATTTGAAACCCTTCCTTTTGACGGGGTATTTATTATAGAAGGAACTGGCTGTAGTGAACCTTTAGAACTATCTTGGATAGGTCTGAATCCCAAGCAGAGCCCAGTGTCTGGTTGCTTTGTGGTGCTTTGCTGCACCTTGCTGGGATGCATTTCTCCAATACTAGGCTTGGCAGCGCTATGGTTATCAGGGGTTTTGGGTACCCTTTTGTTTTGGGTTGTTGATGATGGTATTGGAGTAGTCACGGCCTTGGAGGGGTTTGTTTTGGGCGTAGAAGGTATTGATTCGAGGAGCTTTTTTGTTTCAATCGAAGGGTCTTCACATTTCTCCACTGGACGCTTGGACGGAGAGCGTCTAAAATTCATGTCGATAGGCTATTCAATGAATGTTAGCATAGGGTTGCGCATTAGAAATGTTGTTTTTATGGATGTTGTGGTGTAGCCCTCACTTCAATAGCTGGCGTCTGGCCTCTCAATCGAGCAGACCTACGGGTTGCCATGGCAAAGGACGGTAACACCCTCTTAATTCACAAAGGAATTCAAACTTGTTGTTTATAAATTAGAAGAGAACTGTAAGATATTTTCTGATCGTGCGCCCGGAGATATGGCTGTCTAGATGCTGCTTTGCTCGATGGTCGTGGGATGCTTTCTCATCTCTCTCTCCACTCGACGTTGAACTGTTGTGGATGTAAAACGGATTCGGTAGAAAGTAAACAAACCACAGCTTAGGTAAGCTGATGTCATCCGGAGCAAACAGCGCAAACATCCCGCTTAGTCATTCTAAAGTTGGTATCGCGACATCGACAAACATCTTCCCTTACGCTTCACTCCCTCCAATGCCTAATATCTGACATATTTATTTTTACCCTGTATTATGTACATACTCCGTACTATTTGCATAATATGTTCGTTACATGAGAAAGGAAAGCTGGCAAGTATTGTTGGCTAAGAACAGTAAGTCAATGAAAGTCCTTATAGGTGAAATCCGGCATTTGCCTCATTGTATTCCGTACTACTCCCGTACATAGATGCCATTGACTGATAACTAATATAACATTATCCAGAACCGCAGATTATTGCTCTATCCTAATAGGGAAACAGATGGAGATCCCAGTCTTTTGCAACTGCCCTTTGAATTCATCCCTGGCTTAAGTGGATGCGCTTTCGCATTTCCGCCCCATCGTGATACAAACGAGCTCTTTCTGTCCGACATACCCAACAGCAACTCCGAATTCGCTTTGCATTTGAACGGCTACCGCTACTTCGGTATATTGAGTGATAATATATGAATAATACCTGTCATACCTACGGGTAGTTGCAGAGACGGTGGCTGAGCGATCCATGACACCTTTGTTGGGCACTTATTGACCACCTTACCTTCTTGATAATACCCGACAGGGGTTTTCACCCAACGTAGGTTTCCTATGCTCTAATTATAGCTGTGATGGTATACGCCTAGTCCTGCAGGACATTTGCATGCAGTGGCCGCCACACACAAATTAACTCTCGGGCGCCATGCCGGTGAGTATATCCACTAGATCAACAAGCATAGCTTCGCCCTGCAGGGTCCAAAGTTCCAAAGGCCCATTTACTCGTTTTCCTTGTACCTTCTTCACTCCCCCCTAAATAGAATGGCAATTGCTAAAAGTACAGCATTGACATACTTATATGCAGCGATATACATATATATTCGTTCACAGCCCAAATGGGTAGGTCTCGTCTGCGCCGATGTGATCATGCGGTTGATGCGTTACCAAAGGTTTAACTGCCTCTGTGCGCTCAAACCAGACAAAGCCGTCAAACTGGTCCGCGAGATCGGTAGACGAGTAATGAGAGGTACGTTCGGTTTTGGGGCGATAAATCACTCCGATAAATCGCTCTAATTTGGGGGACGCCTTTGCTATTGCACGTATCAGCTCAGGATTGGCCAAATCCTTCCTGAGCTCGAGATAAAACGTATCTTGCCCAGATTGATAGGCTAAGTGTTCCCAAGAGTCACTTCTCGAGGACACTACATCCATGATTTCCACATCACTGCCCCATTCATTAGCGGCTGCCACTGTTCCCGTATGTGTACTACACCCAATTAGAGCAACGTTTTCTCTGCCAAATCCTTCGCGGCATAACTGGCCGATATTCAGTTCACCCTTGCGTCTTCCCATGCTAGTATATCTGGCATCACCAATGTGGCTATTATGTGCCCAAACAACAATCTTGGACTCTGGGCCTTTAGTAGTGAGGAGACGTTTCAGAGTTTCGAACATGTGGGAGTCTCTAAGAGACCAAGAATCCACGGAGCTTGAATACATAGCACGGTAATAAGCCTCTGCGTCAGCTACCAGAAATGCATTTTGCTCTGCACTGTGAAACTCGTCACCGTCGCGATGTGCCGCTGTGTACTCCAAGCGCTTCTGAAGAAGATCACGGAGCATGTCGAGTACTTGTTCTTCACAAGTATTCATTCCACTATCAAGGTAACTAGCTAAGCCATACTCCGCTGGATCTTCAACCCAAGGTTGCAAACACCCATAGCGCTGGCGAGCAAGCTTTGCCATTTTTGGATCTATTGTGTCCAGGTATTTGATGATAGAGTCGATGGATCGGCCCATACTGTACAAATCCAACCCATAAAAACCAACTCGTTTGTGATGTGGGAGATTGCGATTATGGTCCCTCATCCAGTGCACCATGTCCTGAACGTCTGAATTTTGCCACATCCATGTTGGAAATCGCTGGAAGGCGGGTTCCTCTGGGCACTCGATTTTTGCTTTAACACCCGGACGTTGTCTCACATATCTGTCTACCGCTTCAGAATCAGGCCAATCTGCCTCAACAGCTACAGCATCAAAGCCGTGGTGTTGGATGAGATGCTTGGTTATCTCTGCGCGGGCTCGATAGAATTCTGATGTGCCGTGCGTTCCGTCACCGAGCAAGACGACCTTATACTTCCCAAGGTGGTCAAATTGAGACCCGAAAGACCGACTTGAAAGGGGCGGGAGAGGCTTTGCATTCGATTTAATAAGATCGACGAGTTCCGCTGCCATTATGTCTTGGTGGAATTTAACTATACTGGAAATAAATTGATCGCCACACAATATAGTACTATATCGTTTTCTTTCAAGTAGTGCTTTAAAATGAGAACGATTGAAAAAGAAATGGCCAACAGATTACAGTCTATGAACTATATATCAAGCGTGTTGACGCCACTGATGACTTCATTTTGCCAAGAAGCCCTCTACCTTCCCATCTCCTGTCAACATAGGCCATAGAGTCTCGGAGGGAGAAAGAGACGTCAATAGCACGACGAAATTCTCTCTATCATTTTAGAGCCTCAAGAGTAACTTAGTTGGCTCAGCTAACCTGCCGTTACTATCAACACAACAATAGCTTGTGACATCCTGGTATCAGGGTACCCAACAACCATAGATCTTTACGACATAACGATGTCTCTGGATGACCCAAAAACCAAGTCCATCATGGAAATATTTGAGGCCTCCATGGAGAACGTGTATGGCAAGTTTAAGAATATTCCAGATCCATCCTCCTGGATTCCTCCATCTGTTGGGGGCCATCGTGGGCGGTACTTATGGACTGATGCCTTTGGTGTCATGAACTTTCTGACACTGTATAAAATGTATTCCGACCTAAAGGCAGAACACGTACACCCGGAGAAGTATCTTGCCTTCGCAAAGCGCCTTGTGGAAACCGTCCATGATGTTTTAGGCAGAACTCGAGATGGAAATTCCCGCTTACCAGGTGCAACTAAATTTGAACCACTGGCAGGAGGGCTGAGAATTGGGAAAGTGGACGAGACCGGCCCAGATTGTGATGGCCAATACCACCATTATCTGACACTATGGATGTTTGCTCTTAATCGAATGTCAATGGCAACTGGGGATCCAACTTACAACAGACAGGCATGTTCGCTGGGGAAAGCTATTCATCCGCACTTCTTCATTGGGCTTTACACAGATAACCCTCATATGGTATGGAAAGTATCAATGGACCTTTCACACCCTCTAGTCTCTAGCCAGGGTAACTTAGACCCGCTAGATGGCTACGTCATCTACTCGCTTGTTCAAGCGTCTGCCCGAGAGTTTGGGGACGGCCAAGTATTCAAGGAAGAAATATCCAGCTACAAGAAGCTGTTTTCTTCTAGATTGCAGTCTATACCTTCAATGGATTTTCTCGATGTGGGAATGACTCTTGTCTCGACCCAATGGTTTTATGGTGTTGAAGATTGGGCTACCACTGTAGCGTCTCGATGCTTCAAGATCCTTCGTAAGTTAGAACTTCTATTGACATCCCAAGGACGGCTGATTCTTTGCTATAATCTTATTTCCCAGTAAATGAAAAGCTGATTTTTTCCCTTGCTATCATTATCTAGGAGCACTCATTAACCAGGATAATTGCCTTCAAGATGGCTCAGATCGTATTGCCTTTAGGGAGTTTGGGGCCTCCCTTGGTATCAGTTGTTTTAGAGGTGCAGTAGGTACAAAAGGACAATTATACGATTACTATAAACGTTTCTCCGACAACCTCCTTGGCCAGTATAACGATGGTAATATAAAGATACCAGATAGCCTGGAGCCGATCACGAGGGTCATGCACGCGGCTGCATTAATTCCAGGAGGTAAGTGAGATCGGTGTACAAGGGTGATTGTAAACATTCTACTCACATTTCCTTTCATAGCATTCTATGTGGGTTTCTTTGGCCCTGAACCTATCAAAGCAAAAGATTTAGCCTAAATGAACAAAAGGGGAGGAGCTCAAATTGTACACCGTGGACCTTGAGATCTAAGGCCACTTCTGTTCCCTGGTTCTATAGCCTATTCTTCTATTAACATCCTAGGAGCTCGAGAGTTGTTACAGATTGGTGGAACATAACCGTAAAAGAATGGACAAAGTGAGGGTGTATTAGTTATATTTAATAAGTTAATCATCTATTTCATTGATCTAAATTTATATTCCGGGTATGCCAATAAAGCTACACCACGTTTGTGAGAAACGGGGAAGTATATGTACAAGATATACTGTAGCGAGCGCGAGGACTAAACCCGACATCTTTACAGGCAGAGTTTGTTAGTGAATAAAAAAAAAATAATTAAAAACTAGGTAGCGGAAAGAAGTAACTTGTAGACGAACGCAGCTGATGGACTTACCTTTTCAAGCCATGTATGAAACCAAATCCCTGTCATGAGTAACATCCACAGAGATAGGCCCACTATCGTCCAAACGAAATTTTGAGAGAGCTCAGCAAGAAAGGGCGATATATCGTTAGATCCACCTTTTCCAGCTTGGGTTTCCATGGTGCCCTGGGTTCCCTCCCCAACACTTTTACCATTGTTGCTAATAATGGTCGACAGTTTTGAACCCAGAATCTCAAATATTAAAAATGCACTTGCTAAAACAAGCATAAATGCATGTCCGCTCACGTCGTGGCCACCTTCCCAAGTACCTCCCGAAGCTTTGCACGACACTGAGCTTAGAACCAAAGCCGGGTTTAAGCCTGGCCGTGATGGATCTTCAAGCAGCCCCTTTTGTTGGATCAATTCGCATCTTCCACCGGTTGCAAGAAAGCCGCGATCAATGATGGGGGGTCCAAAACACCATTGTGTTGTCAAGATCCAGGAAAAAGTAACTATAGAATAACGAAAGAGGGCTTGTCCAACGCGTCTCAGACGACAATCTGCGGATATCCTTTTACTGATGAATGCTTGCTGCGTTAAAAGAAGGGATAGAAACGCCAAGCTCATCCAAAGCCATCCGATCTTAACGAAATATACGTTGAAAACGTTTCCCTTCCGGGCAAAATAATTAACCGGTTCTGAGGTCTGCGAACTTATTGACGATGGGCTCGGAGGGTTCGCGGTTGGCGATATCCGAGAGTACACGGAGCCCACAATGAGAGTTATAGGGTAGATGGCAAGCAAGAGTGCTGGTGGCTGTGAGTGAAGGTGGATAGTTGGCGGTTTCGACATGGGCGTTTCTAATGCCACAGCTTGAGATACCATGTTTGCGAAGGGGGCGGAGGGGACCAACTATGGCCTTCAAGTGTGCGGATATGTAATGAAATCACAGGAAAAGTAGTGCTGCATATCTAAAAACTGTATAACCACATATCACTTACTGTAACACGGGATTTTTCAGGGTCTTAAGCAACGGCTGGTGGCACCTTTTTTTTTTTTTTTTTGATGTTGAAGTTAAAAAGTTGGATGTTTATGACGTTGCGATTATGCTAGCACGTGACGAGCTTTGACAAGAAAATAAAAATATAGCTTATATCGAGGTCGGTTTATTTTGTTATTTTATACACTGTTCCTTCATGCAGAGAAAGCAAGATAGAGAGAGAAGATGACAAGATGGCCCAGATGGAACGGTTTGTCACGCTAAAGATTGCTCGATTTGTTCGGACACAGCTCTCTGGATCACCGTTCTGGGTGCTGACATGTCCCGTTACCCTTGTCTATAGGGAGGAATTATTCAAGCCTTCAGACCTTCATGCATCTTAACACTATAGAAACGGCATAAGTGGTTGAGAGATAATCTATGTACCACCGGGATGAATCCGGTCTGCAATCCCGCTATTTTGGGGATGGAAAAGCAATACAGGCCCCTCCGAAAAACTCTAGGGCTCACAATGTATATATGCATCAAAGAACCAGAATTGCCGAGAAGCCTCATAGGCATCAATTCGATATCCCCTATGTCGCCACACCGTCTTAGCTTACTTCGGCTCTTATTGCTTCGCTGGTCGAGGCTGGATACACAGGTGCAACGCGTCTCCGCCCCTTGCAGCCAGCGTTTTCTCGAAACGCCGTTCACGCCTAAGCCATTCTCGAATCTAACCGGTGGGCCTCCAAAGATCTGAGATATCGTTACACTTTTCCCTGAAAGGGCTTAGCCAGGCTATGATGACAGAAGAGTGATACGGTGAAAAATCATCCCCACTCATCTCTTTCTTCTCTCCTTTTTCATGGTGAAGGATTTCCGTGGCTCCCGGCCATCTTCTCATCGGTAGACCGAAGATCGAATCACCGCTCATTACCATCTATTCAGACCACATGGTGACAGCCAACAAATCAACCCTGAATATCCTGGGGCCAATCTAAAGGCCTGCGTGATGGTTTCCAGTTAGGTGATGGAGCTTAACCCAATGCACCCTGCGTCACAAGTCCTGCCCCGGTGCTACAATAGCGGATCGTCGTGCACTTAACGGCAATTACAGGGTCTTGCCATTTACCATATCTGTTTGAAGGCTCTTTGAACAGTAATGGATAATTTCTGCAGCTACGCCGTTTGCAAACCCCAAGTCTGCAAATTTACTACCTGTTTCCTTGAAATTTTACCAGCTTCTAATGAATGATGTGCTGCAGCGTGCCACGCTTATACCGACCCTTGCCCTATGCTACGTACAATGCTAACTTCGCTCCCCTTCCCGGGGAGGGCTGTGTTTCCTTAAATATAAGAACGTCACTATATTTAAGATCATTATAGCGCAGTTCGCCACGCCCTTTGGTGCGTACGGAATTTGACCTGGAAAAAGAATTGTTAGGCATTTGCTACTTATGTAGCATAATAAGCTCTGGATGAAGCATACATTCGCCCTTGCAAACGCGCCGATAGCCACATAATCATTATTGGCTACCCAGTATGTCGGCAAGGGCAATAAGTTGGTGAGCGGGTGGCTTTGAAATGTACTCTCCTAGGCATCGACGGTACATTGACCGCCTAGTGTTTCCTTCCGCCTTTGAGGTATCCACACCACCCTGGCTTTGTAACGCCACGGCATGGTGACAAACAGCTTAACAACAGCGCTGGTTTCCCGAGCCTTAGGCTGTTGTTTCTTTTTAACTTTTGGCTTTTTATATTCTGTCTGCATATGCTCCGATTCCCCACAGGAAGGAATAAAACCTCGAATCTTCGAATAAAAGTATCACCGCCGTACTGCGCACGGATCATCTTGTTTTGTATCAAAAGGAAAAAAGAAAAGCAAAAGTCTGGGGCAGCCTATATATGCTGATAACCGATATAAGTACTGGGTGCAAAGTACATCCTGGATCTCCAAGTCACCCATCATCCCCATCTATTTTGATCTCCTTCAGCCAACCTTTTATCGGCTAGCTTTCCCTATACATTTCTCTTCTCCCAGAGCAGCATTAAGGAACTGAGATCATTTTACCTGCTTTTATTACATTCATAGCCCTTAGCTCTTTTAGCCTCTTACCAAGAAGCGGAACTTCCACTACTCATAATAGATGCCTTCAGAAGGTGTTCCCAAGTGCCAACGCTGTCGTAGAGACCACAAGAAGGTTGGATGACCAGTATATTGCCCCCTTATGCCCGAGAGTCTCTAACAAGGAATCTAGTGTTCTCCCGAGAACAGGCAATGGCCAGGGACAAAATGTGACCGCTGTGAAAACTATGGTTACGAATGTTCCGAAAATCTAATGGCCCGGAGGTCGTCTCAAAAAGATATGGATACATCACGGCCAGTTAGCCGTCTTATGGAAGTTTACCCCCATAATCGATTCTTTGGCTGCCACCAAGAGCTTTCGCGATCAATACCAGTGCGCCCTCATGTTCCTTCCGTCGGCGCAATAAACCATCAGACGCACTGCCAGTCCCCTTGGGCAGGGCTTTTCGACTACCTCAGAAATGTCGACTGGCTCAGCTTGACTTCTTCCAGTACCCCTATGGCCTCCAACCCCTTTTTTACCATGTTTCGGTCATCCATTTGTCCAGTCCCCGATATTTCAGCTACCCCCCTCGGGCAACGATTAATGTACCTGGAAACATTCGCGCAAAGCCAAAGATATATGCAGGATCCCTCAGTTGCCCTCTCTGCATCTCCGTTAGAGACTTCTATCAACCTCATAGCTGCGCGTTTACAGAGAGACTTTCCTCGAATAACTGTCATGTTTAGTTTTGACGAACTTCACGCTATTTGTGGGAACTATGTTCGCTACGGCTCTTACTGGAATGTATTTCGGACTGTCCTTCAGACCGATGAGATCCTTCTTGTTGATCCCGCCTTTTCGTTTGACATGGATATGCCAAAAACTACATTTGAGAGCGCCCAGCAAATATGGTTGTGTCCCGAGTTTGGACTAAAACAGTTCTGTCAGAAACTGTCCGGCGTTAGCCAGATGATATCTGATCTCGCTCGGACCGAGCAACATTCAGAAGCACGAGCATTCCTCGCTGCTAAGATACCAGACCGTATCGAAGAAGTACTTGGACCTCGGATTTCTCCCACCACAACACACAGCTATCCTTCTCCCTTCTTCCCACATGACACGGTGACGAGCTCCCCCGTGGAATTAACGGATGGAGATGTATACTCGCCTTCCACATCCGCAGGCGGCGACGGGTCCGATGACGGTTATTCACTAGATGGGAGGGGCTTCCAATCCATGGCGGAGAGTACCCGCTATAACGATACCTACTTTTAGGGTAATTAATAGTCTTACGATTTTCCAACGTCTCGGCACGGTTTGCATGGAAGGTGAGTGGCAGGGGAAATCATGACCATACAGTGTTTTCAAGATAGGTAATTTCCGGGCGTTTGAATTCTCTCTATTTTTTTCTTTTTTCTTTTTTTTTCTTTTTTTTTTCTAATTCTTCATGGGCGGATCTCTTTCTTACAGCAATCACTTTTGTCCCCTTAACGGTGCATAGGTTACTTTTTTATAGCTGGCTGAATAGAGCATTGGGTGGATAGCCAACGACTCTACCAACTCCGTGTCTTCTTGTTGCCAAAGCTGCTATTCGCCCGGTACAGGAAGGCGGGTTCATTCTGTATTTGTACGATGGATAAGAGTTGGTATGACTTGCAGTCTATCTGTGGCTCCGCTATTAATGTGGGATCCATGAGAGCCGACGCCATGCATCGGGAATATATTCCTGCTGGAATCATTTCCACAATCGCATCTACTCCGTGTATATGGAGTATAGGATGCTTTCAGGGGGAAAAAGATCTCATCATCATTCGATACCCTTTATACAGCGTGAGATCAGTCTAGACGAACAGGTGTATATAGGGGGGATTACCCTCCATTTTGAGATGGAATAACAAATTACTGGAAGTCAGGCTAGGGATAAAAGCGTCCGGCCTACATCCTAGCCACCACACCTAGTCTTTAGAATGTATCGGTATTTTCTACTTATTGGCTCCCTTGATTATATGATAGGGTAACGAGGTGACGGAAGGGGGGCGGCGTATAGGAGCCCTGATCTAATCCCTAGTTCAATGCATAATACTTAACTTACGGGATTTCTAGCTCGAAAACCTAACCGTCAGACCGGTAAATGAAAAAAAAAAAGGGAGGGAATAAAAACAAGGCGTAGGGAGTATAATCCTTACTCTCTCGCCAGCACTTCGCCAATTAGAGAGTACAATGAATCCCAAAGAAAACCGAACCCCCGCCACAAGAATTTGACGCTATGTATGCGCTAATATAATTACCCATGGATGCACCAGGCCGGCTGGAAAGTAATATATTTTCCTTTTTCATATACATATATGTATACGTTCTCTCCCTTCCCCCCCCTTTTTTTGGGTTAATGTCATGCAGGTATAGCGGGCCAAGCTAAAGGGGGCTGACCCTTGATACATGGTATTTGGTTTTCTATCACCGGCCAGTATTTACCCTGTCAGCTTCATCCAGAATGGCGGTACCTTACATGCTAAGGATCTATTCACAGCCTTTATTTTTGGATTAACTCCGCACAACTCAATCATGGATCAAAGTCATATGGAGCAGACTTGGACAAATTTCATATGAGTTATTGTAGGAGTTGGTTCTACAAGGAGTCGTATTGATGGTAAAACACGCAAGGCAGAGTTTCTCGTTAGCACTGTTTTTCCGGACAGTGCCATATTCTGAACTCGTTGTCCCGATATTTCCCCCTACAGTTGCAAGCGTGGTTCCTCAATCAAAAATAAGGACTAGGTACGCTGGGGTTGAGTATGTGTTCAGATTGCAGACGTATAGGTTCACCGCTAAACAGGCCATAGTACAGGTACTCTGAGGATATAAAATATGGTGGAAATGGCGGGTTTCCTCCCTTGGGACCAAGGTACCAGTCACGGCTTGGTGCATGTACGCCGCCTTTTTTGCCTGCGGGTTCTGTGCCATTTTTTTTTCTGGTGTGGGAGCTACATGCAGGAGATGTTACATATTTCTTTGGAGGGTATATGTATGTAATACCTCAATACTTATGAGAAGATTAGGGTGCTGGATTGTAATGTTACCGATAAATATTCCTAGGAAATGACTCGAGGAGCGCTCCGGTGGAATGGAACGTAGTAAAGAGAAATACATACCAACAACGAAATTAGGGGCGTTATGCAGGCAAATCGAGTCATAGCCTGGGCGATCATGTGGCAAGAAACGAAGGTAGCATGAAGGAATGAGCATGGGCGACATCCCTGAGGCCTGATAGGCAGTGTAGTTCTATTTTCAAACAAAGAAATGAGGATGAACAATACCTGGTTACCTTAGTCGGTGCAAACAGGGGATAAGACAGCGAGGGCATCCCTTGGGATGAGGTTTGTGTGATCCCTGTGCTCCGTACGTCGTGTTTGCTTTTTCCGTCCCGAATTTTCGGGACCAATTGGGATAGAATATCGGCAGCTGTAAGAGTGGGATCTGGGTTAAATAAGGGAAATGGAGAAGGATTGGGCGTCATTCCCTCCGAGTAACCCGAGTATTTCCCTTAAACTAGGTAGGTTAGGTAGAGGCATTATGGTAGTGTTGTTGATTGTCTGGAATCGTTCGGCACCCTGAGGATAATAGGGTATCCTATTACTCGAGCTCACAGATCATAGACCCCCTTGCTTTCCTCCCATGCACGCATGCTAATGTATGATACATGATCGCTTTCCCGTTCCTAACCCGTCAAGTCAAATGGTAGTTGTAAAGGATCGCCCGGTTGTCAAAATGTCGAGGTGCAGATGACCTATAGACAAACAGGCGGGTTTTTTCAGGAGTTGCACAGGGTTACCTCCCAGGAATCTGCTTAATCTATGTCACCCCGGATGCGTCTTGCTTTTCCCTATATGGTGGAGCCTTGCGCGCCTCATAAAACGTGGATTGGTGAGACGTATTCTAGGACCTTGAGATCCGTCAAATAGAACCTTTAGCTGTCCAAATAGGTGCTACGTACCTCATCTACCAACCTCTTGACAGACCTTTTCAAGCCTCTTTCAGTAATAAAGTTCAAGTCGGCTACTGAAGAATGGCTTTCCAGACCCGTCGGGTTGGAAGATTTCATGTAGCGTTGTTGGCGCTGGTGTCAAAGGATGATGATATACGATTCTAATTGCGCCCCTTGACCCAATAGCCTGGCTGCCCGGGCCGGTTGTGCTAGTCCCGCCGCCAATCCACGAATCGTCTTGTCCTTTTGTTTCTCGAGATATGCCAGTTTCCTCGTTTTTGACCGTGTGACTGACAGCTTTCAACCCCTGTGAATAAAACTTAAGTAGCCAATAACCGATGCTTGATCGGAATTTATCCTCCTGTTACTCAGAATGTGGGGAGAAAAAGGCGAATATATGATGCCTTGTAGCAAGAACTTCCAACTTGGTGAAAAAGTATAATTTCGGGGATAATTATAGCCCGAGCTTAAGATGCAAAGGCCTTAAACAGAGCCTGGTGTGTATCTTGTAACCCCATTGATTAGAAATGAAAACGTCGTCTCACCAAATGTGTCAACAATATATACGTCAAAAAAGGGGAGAAATCATGCCATTATCGTTAAAATAAATGGTGGAGTAGTTTCGGAGACTGTATACCACCGCATTTGAAGAAATTTTCGTCATAATAGTTATAATATTGTTGGATAAAACGTTCCCGTGGCCCCTGAAGCACAGCCTCTCCAGACACAAGTCATCATTGCTCATGATAAATGTTGGTAAGAAGTTAGGTAGGTCAATGTATCGGATCACAAAAAAATCCGGTACCTTGGTGCCACAAAATAAAGGAACAAGAAAAGTACCAGACATTTTAGTAGATGCCATATTTTCCCTGTAAAGCTATTGCACTTAGATCGACTTTGGCTTCGGGCTAACCTCAACGCTAGCTGTTCCCAAGGAGTTTACTATCTCCTTCCCATGGTGAAAAGTTGCGATGGATGGAAATACAATCCATAGTCCACTAATGACAATATGACTGTAAGCGAGGTTACACAGATTCAAACCAATGGCATTTCACGTGTAGACAATGTCCTTGTGCAATTAATTGTGACTCACTTTGGTAAAATCCATAGGAAGATTAAAGTAAAGAGGTCATTGTGTCCGACGTTATCATATCCAGAGTATACCTCATTGAGTCCTTTTATTCTATAATCAGATATAATCCATGTATCCAGGGAAGTATACATTCACTATAGATGGATATCCAGGATATAAACGTGTAGGAACCAAGTACCAAGCCTTGGTTCGGAGAACTCACCATAAAGTACAGTTTTGCTCAAGGTCATGAGGCTGGCGCTAAAGACAGCCAGTAATGCACAAGCACCTGCCGTCCCTGTCATAGATTTTTTCTGCATGACAGACCATCCATTTGCCTTGTTGGAGGTCTTACCGGGATTTCGGGTAACAGAAACCGGCTTCGCTTGGGTCCAGACAACGACTATATAATAGATATATAATGCCGTCTCGATAAGGTTCATTGTAGCTTGTGCGGATGTGAAACCATTTCGAGAGTTGAAAGCACGCCAGCCATACATGTAATCAATTGTCCCGTACAAAGCGTAAGGAGACCAGAAGTGGTGGTAGACCCCTCCAGGCATACTATACGGCCGCAAAAGGACATACCCTGTATCCCATATGACCACCGGAAGTGATATCATCAGCCATAGCTGCATAAGGGGTGATGGAGAATGAGCCCATTGGCTTAATTGCTTGCGTGTAGCCATTTGACGTTGCGCATCCGAGCCCTTTGATGAGGTAGAGCTAGCAAGGGCAGGAGGAAAGTCCTCAGGGTGTTGACGTGTGCCCACCATTGTGAAAAAGGTTCTGATGTTTTGAGAATAATTTCAAGTGTACTTTCATGAAGTTGGCCACTTCGATCGTCGTAGTTATAGATGTTTGTTTAATTCTCATGATTGAAGTTGGAGTAAATGTGCGGGCAAATCACATGACTGCCGAACTACGTTAGTTAAGATGATGACTCATCTTGTGAATTGAAGAAAGGGTGCTTACATAAGATTATTTCAATGACCGCAACGATGAGTCTTCAAACAAATTCACATTTCGGATAAGCAGCTTTGTTGGGATGGACCGTCTACCTATCCAAATTGTACCTTGTCATGTCTAAAAATATGGAACTCCTTGACCCAACCCAAGTTCCTTTTTATCCCCATTGTCTCGAATGGCTAGAAGGTTACTTCGTAAGCTTGTGGGCCAACTGTATATGTTGGACCACAAGGGACAAAAGGCCTGATGTCCAATGGGTACCATTGGAGATGTGTGCGAGTCGAACCGGAGTGGATGACATAAGCCGATATTATACAAATGGCACAGTTGGCATTTTCAACTTTTGTGGAGAAACAATTGGCTCTTCTACGTTCCGGCATCTTACCATCGGACTTTAGACGGCAGACTGGGGGGAGGTATGCTTGTATTATCAACAGAGATGTCCTCCAAGGCAACAAGAAACCTGGATCTGCTGAAATCAAGATTAAGACGAATATCAAGAGCAGTTCACTGGCTGGAAGAGCGATAGCGGAAGCACTTAAGGAAATGAGAAACACTAGTCAACCAACAACCTATGGTATTATCTACCTCAGCTGAGGTAGATAATACCATTCAACCCAGCATAAACCCATCCAAACACATACTTGAAACGTCTTTATGAAGTTTGTAAAGATGTGCTCCTCATCTACCCGATTTGTTGTGGTTCATCGATTTGCAGTACAGTACTGATTCTCTCTATTTGAGACATTAACCAAACATTATGAGAGCCGGTTTATTGGCGATATCCGAAGTTTAAATGTTCTTAATCCGGATGAACTAACAAGGGTGGTCGCATACGTCCCCGAAATAGTCTAGTTTGCAAAGAAGGTCATTAAGAATAGCTTTGCTTCCTACTCCGGGTAGGCCTGTTTATTTTAATACTAATAAGTTTAAGAAACCATTATGCAAAATTAGAGCACCGGAATCGAAATAATACATCTTCAGACGGATGGAGAAAGTTCCTTAGCTAAAATCATGGCGATAAAGCTTTCAAAGAATTTTGTGCTCTGGAAGGCTTCCCGGCTAGGGGAACCAAGTTGGCCTAGCCCTTGGGGCAACAGATAGCCTGGATGGCATATCGAATGTTCCGCAATGACATCTGCTAAACTTGGCAACCACATGGACATTAATTCTAGAGGTATTGATCTTGCTTTTTCCCATCATGACAATGAAGTCGCCCAGAACGAAGTGTATTAAGGTAGGAATCAACGGGTTAATTACTTTCTTTACATTGGGCATCTCTTATTCAGGCTCAAAGAGCCCAAATCACTCCAAAATTTACTACCATCAGGGAGGTGCTTGCTAGAAGCACGTGAACCTCTCGGAGCCTGAGTATTATTTTTCTTGGTGGCTGGCGAGAAGGAATCGAAATCACAACTGATATGGTTGATACTTCGGGCATCCGAGAAGAAAAACTGAACAACTTTCTGAAGGCGAGAAATTTTACGGACTTGCAAGGACTGACACTTGAAGAACAAGCCAACCGTGGTGATTCCCTAACGAAATGCCCCAAATTAGCTTAGGACAAAATTTTCAGTGCTCTTTGCAACTTATTTGATACCCCTACTGCGATGAATGCCATACTGGAGTTAGCGTCTAGCTTTACTAGAGCCGAATCTTCGGGGTTGAATAGCACTATTTTTGAGAATGCTTCTAAGTGAGCTTCGTCAATGATGAATATCTTTGGGCTAAATGGTGACGCTTCGCCAAACAATCCAAAATCGGATGGACAGGTATTGGTGTTCCGGAATATGCAGCTATAATTGAATGCCCTTCCCACTACAAAGGATGCAATTCTTCAGCCTGCCATATCAAGAGCAGTATCTCTTGCGAAGATCTAAGTAGTTTTTTTAACTTAAGGGAGGGCCCTGAGTAACCTATACTGGATCTCGCACGTCCGTATGCTGAGCTTCTCGAAGTTTTCAAGGATAGAGGCGCATCCCCGAAAACTGATAAATCTGAGATAGTCTGAGACAGATCCAAAGCAGCTTTTGATGCATTGTAATCGCATCTGAGGCGTGGATCCGTCCTATCTTGGGGTTTACCTAGAAGACCGAGAAAATGAGCCTGCTATAATTGTGCACAGTAACTAGTGATCTCATCACAACCCGCCAAACGTAGGCTGAGCAAATGCTGTAGGCGCAGCAGTGAAGAGAGGATCGAGAAACGGAAAAAGGAAAGCTTAGCTTCCATGAGACGTTTCGGACTAGCGAGTTTGGTATGTGGCATGAGGGCAGTCTACCAATAAATGATTCAGCAGGGAATGCTACCACCAAAAGCCGTATCAAGAAACCCAGAAAGGATTGGGAAAAGCAAAGGAGATTGCACGAGTCGTGGTAGCCAGCAACTCTGAACGGCGTGCATGTGAAGGATTCCAACCCCCGTGGCGGTTGATGCTATTCATTAGCTATTTTCTTGAAGGTGTGAAGAGATACGGAGCACTGATCATCTGGTATACTGAAGCTCCTTTGGTCCAATTCATAACTGGTGCCAGTAATAATAATAATCAAAATAATAGAAGCTAGCAAGGTATCCATGGTGACTACATATATAGTAATAAAATGTCAAATATGCCATTCGGCCAAAAAGGCGAGCCCGCACTAATTGGTGGCAGGGAGACTGGTTATATTTTGACTTAAAATTCAAATGCCTAACGTGACTCACCACTAAATGCCCACCACCACTAAATGCCCAGCCTTTTGTAAATCTCTGCACCCCTCTACCACTTACTCGAAATACCTATAAAATGGCTAATAAGATAGCAATTGCTACTACGATTAAAGAATTAAAGTCGCAAGAGGTTCCTAATTACTTATAAACTATAAAAAAGTAGAATATCGATTAAAGAACCCTTGCGCGCCGTTATTAAGGCTAAATAGTATCCTATTCCGAAGTAGTATTAAAATATTATAAGACTCTTATAGATAAGTAAGAAGAAGTCCTCCTATAGTATATTAATCGATTAGCGGTAAGAGGTCTATCTCCTATACCTTAAACTATTCGAAATCTCGTATACGAGCTTATAAAAGAGCCTATAGGAGTAAATTAGGTAGCTAGGTTCTATAAGAGATATAAGGATCGAATATAATATCTCTATCTTCGTACAATTAATTAAAAGAGGTATATTACTAATAACTCTACGTATTTTAAATACTTCTATAAGTCTATAAGTATTATTTAATAGACGTTTTACTACTAAATATATATATACTAACTTCTTATTTACTTTTAATAGCTTAGGGATATAATTAAGAAATATAATATTACCCCGGATAATATTTATAACTTCGATAAGAAAGGCTTCTTTATTAGACTTAGATATACTATTAAACGTATTATCTCTCTCTAGACTCTTAAAAATCGAAGGATTAGTACTATTTAAGATAGATCTCGCGAATTTATCTCTCTACTTACTACTATTTCTATAGATAGTAGAAGAATTCCTCCTATACTTATTTATAAGGGTAAAGGAGATCTATAAGATACCTAGCTCGATAATTTTAATCCGGAAGAAGAAACTATATACTTTATAATATTACTAAATAGCTAGAGCAATAATAACTTTAGTTTAGTCTAGCTTAAGAAGATATTTAATAGGTATACGAAGGGTAATAGAGGTAGAACTATAGAAGGCTTCTTATCCTAGATAGGTACTTATCTTATATTAATATAAGATTTATTAACTACGTAGATCGAAATCGTATTCTACTTATTATTTTACCTCCTTATTTAACTCACCGGTTATAGCTACTAGATATTAGAGTCTTTAGTCTACTTTCTAAGGTATATACGTAGGAAGTTAACTACTTATTCCATTCTAGCTATAGATATACTTCAATAAAGAAACGTAACTTCTAGAAGTTATTTTATAAGGTATAGTATAAGGCTCTTATAGAGAAGAATATTAAGTCCGGGTTTAAAGTAATTAGTATTTATCCTCTTACCTCGAAGTAGCTTAAGATATTCGCTAATAACCGGCTAAAAACTCCTCTAAATCCTTATTCTATTTAGCCTATTCTTTCTATATCTATTATAGCTAAAAGCCTCCGTTGCGTTATTAGAAATATAAATCTACTATAGTTATCTAATTATACTAAAGTATCTTAACTTATTTGCACTAGTAAGAGGCTTATTATTAATAGGGAGCTCTTATTATATAAAAATAAGGCTCTTACGAATACTCTACGGCTTAAACGAATATAAAAGAGGAGAAGTAAAGGTATAGACTTATTCGATAAGGAATATACTAGCTAGGTTTAATTTTTTTCCCCTTCGAAGGTATAATAAGTAAAAGATCGAATAGCGGAAGAAGAGGCTAAAAAATAGGACAAAATTACTTAAGTAGACTGGGGCCGAGTCCGGGTTTTTTACTCGACTCGACTCGGTCCGACCCGGTCGAGTCGAGTTGGTATAAGCCTTATTCTTAACCCGGGACCGACTCGTCGAGCCGGTAGAAAAGTATTAACTTAACCCGTCGAGTCGGGTTAATACTTCTATACTAAGATTATTAGTTATTATACCTCTTACTAAGTTATCTTGCTTAGTTATTCTATTAGTTAGTATTTAATATACTCTAATCTATAAGTAGCCTAGTATATATTATTTTTCTATATTAAATCGATTAAAAATATAGAATACTCTACTACTATCTATACTATCTACGTATAATAATTAATACTATATTCTAATATAATTTATATATATATATATATCTTTAACTATAATATTTTATTTTTTATAGTAGAGGAACTCAACTCCGATCTCTAGCTTTAACTTTAGTTATATTTATTAATTCTCTAGATAAAATATATACTATATAGTATCTATTAAATATACTTAAAGTATAGATCGAATAATCTCTATAATACGTACTAGGTTATTAGTATAGTATTCCTCAAGTACTCGGCAGAATATAGGATAGAAGAGATATAGTATATCTCTATAGTTACCTATATACCCTATATAGTCTATCTTCTCTTTAATATAATTAAGTATCCTAGTAGCTATAGCGATATATTCTAGGCGTAAGTTTAGAAGCCGAATACTCTAATTAGGGTTATAGATAAGATAAGTATATATTATAAAATCCCCTATATTATTTATAAATAGTATACTAGTTAATAGCTATATAAAATATAGCTTTAGTATAGCTACTATAGTAGCTATATAAGACCCTTTAAAAGTTATAAAATTATTACTCTCGATAATAATACGACTAAAGCGACGTCTAGCGGCGTTATTATAGTTAATAAAAGTCCCTTTAATAAAAAACCCTTTCCTTATAGGGCCTTCGAGTAAAATATCTTAAATAGATACTACTTATTAAGATATCTATAAGAGATTATTAGATATTAACGATAAAGTAGTATCTCCTAGATAAGTTATAGTAGTATCTAGATCCTTAAATAGAGGATATAAATCGTAATACTTACGTATTAAGTTATCGTTTTCTATAGTATAATAGCTAATAATAAAAATAATATACGCTTTATCTAGTTAGGTATAATAGGAAGGATCTAATATATATCGATATATAATTATATCTCTAAAGGTAGTATTAGAGATAGAGTACTTATCGAATATTATATTACTATATATCGTTTCGTATAATAACTCTATAAAATAGATATTAAGAAGGCCTAGAGATAATAAATAATAGGCTAACTACTAATAGTAAACTTCTCCTAGTAATATATATATAAGAGTCGGCCTCTCCCTACGTACTTTATTACCGGATAATTGTAGACCAAACTTATATACTATATAAATAAGGTAAAGGGTATAAAGAATATTATTATCTAGACCTTTACTATTACTAAGGATACTAATTTTAATTACTAGTCGATATTAACGTTAATAGCTAAATATATTTCGCTTATACTATAATATTAAGCTAACTACTCTATTCTAATTAACTATTAGAGGTAATCTATAACTACTCTACTCTTCCTACTTATCCCCTAGAGTATTAGATACTTAGATATTATCTAAATTATATTATATTTTAAATATTAGTAACCGACGTATTAACTAAGATTAAAGATTAAATAGTAGAGAATATATATTAAGTATAGGTCTAGTACCGCGAATATTGTCCTCGGATAACATCCTCTCCGCCTAAGAACTACCACTATCTAGTAGATTGGTACGAAAATGTACGCGCTTTATAAAAAAGCTCTATACTTTCGCGGATTTAATAGTATAATCGATAGAATATTAGAAAGAAACTCGTAGAATTGAGTATACGCGATGAAAATTCTCTACTAAAGGTATTTTTTTACTTTTAATTACTTTATCTATATTACTATCGAAGTATTAGAGTATACCTATTATAATCTATAGTATTATATTTATCATAATAATATAGCTTCGGATAAAGAGTATATCTCTTACTATATTTTTAATAGAGAGTAATTCTAGGACTTCTATCGGTAGTTTAACGATATTCTAATCTATAAGCTAGGGGTAGATTATCGGCGCGCTCTGATCTAAGAATAAGAAGAGAATATCTCGAGGAGGGGAGGTACTAATAGACTACTATGAGTCATATAATTATATAGTAAAAGTCTAATTCTTAACTATTTGAAGGGTTTTATATCTCTATAGAATTAGCTTTATAGAATATAATACTCGGTATAGCTCGCTAATATAATAATATAATAGATATCCGGCGACTAATAGATTATTTTTATAGAATTGCTCTCTATATAAGGTTAGTTTAATAAGTTTAACTCCTTTAGGGTTTCTTTTTATTATTTCTAGGGGGGCTTTATTGTTCTATTATATAGGCTTTATCTCTAAAATAAGAGATATAGCTTACCTTAGTTAAGGTACTAAATATTGTCCGTGGCTAAGGTGAGAAAGTATCTTAACTAATATAAACCTTATTACCCTTAATCTATAGTAAGAACGCGAGATAAATTATAATAGATTAAGGGATAGTATATTTACCTTATTCGGTTAAGAAGACTATTTAGGTATTTAAAACTTTAAATTCCTCCTATACTGAAGTATCTCTCCTCTAGAGTCCTTAAAGTAAGGGAGAAGTTAGAAAAAGAATTAATAGAGAAAAGAGAAGCTTTATAGCTTAAGATTAAGAATACGAATATTTTTAAACTAAAGTAGAATTTTATTGTAGGAGAAAAATTAAACTTTTTTATTTTTAACTATTCCTAATATAGACTAGTATATTCTATCCTTAGATAATATTCTACTTCTCTAGTAGTCTTTTAAGAGATACTTTAGAAGCCTTTAGGTATTTTATAGATATTACTCCGAGAAGTATTAATACTAAATTACTAGGGCTATAACCCCGCTTACCTCGAGGTAAGTTATATTAGCTTAAAGTAGTAGATAGGGGTATAATATTTATAATTAACGATTATTACGTAGGCCCTTAGGAAAAACTAGTTAAGGTATTTAGAGGTCTTAGATAGGGAGTCCTTAGTTAATTTATATAGCTAATTAGATCACTATCCTTATCGTTACTAATAAAGCTAACTATAAGACGGGGTATAATATTAGACGAGGTCTCTTCTTTAAATTCCCTTAATTTATATTCTTTACTCTTCTATTGCTAGAAATCTTTATATACCTTATATAGAGTAAGGCGTAATAAAAAGAGCTATAATATTAACTCGGATATCGTTTTAGGAAGTAATCTCCCTCGGCGATAATAGTAGATATCCCTTATACTATTAAAAACTCTCTCTACCCTAACTAAGGAAGTAGGGACGGCGAGGGTATCCCTAGTAATTCATACTAGAGTCGGAAAATTAGAAGACCTTTTACTCTAAAACTCTAGGATATCTATTTTTATATTAACTATTCCTTTTATATAGCCACCTATATTAGTATTGAGGTGGTGTAAATGGTGTCGCTATATTATATAGATATAGCTCGTCGAGATGGGTGGTGAAATGGGTATCAACATCAATATCAACATCAACATCTGATATATATTCCAACATATCAACGGTATGACGTAGAGCAACACGGTATTGAGCTTTCATTGGCTTCAGATCGTGATATATTGGAGCCCGCGCGGCCGCTGCTCAATGCTTAAGAATAAGCCCGAATGTGTGTATATTGATAATGAGTAGTAAGTAGGTCTATGTACATATACGGAATGTAAAAAGGTAGGCTGAGGCCAAGCGGAAGAAAGTACACCCGCTCCGGTCACCGGAACAATAGTTAACCCGGAGGGTATAGCGAGTTCCCTATTATATAACCTCCCCCCTTCGAACGTGCCGGCCCCTAGTACGCATTAACGGAACATATATATAGGAATCTTGAGCTTATACATTCGGTCTAGGAGTAAACGTTTTTAAATAAAGGAAATTTATACGGTAAAAAGGACTCGTATATAAGGGAAGGCAATAATCGGCAACGAGTTGAATCGGCCGGCGAGGCTGGTATATATCGGAATATTAGATAACGTTATGCCAATTGGTAGTTAAAATAGGGTTTTTAACATAGAAAGAAAAAGAATAGTAGGGGAGCTTTTAGTGTTCGTACACGTACATTAGTAGCAGCTTGCAGGTTAATATAAGGAATAAGGAAAAATCGATATAACTATAGGTAAGTACGAGCATATGATATATTAGTAGTGATCCTATCGTAGGGGTTTGTCAGTATCGGAGGTTAGTATCTCGCGCAGCTCTTCTAGTATATTAGTTAGAGTAGGCGGCTCGCCGAGGGTCCCGTTCTCTCTAGCCTTAATATAGGAGAACTTTCCGAAGATTTTATTCTTAGCCGTAATTATAGCCTCGAAGGCTTTATAGAAGGCTTTTATTATATTTAGACGCTAGTTAAAGATAAACGCTCGTATTACCTCGTAGTTACTAGAGAATAGTAGGTATAATTCGGCGGTAACTACTAGATTTATTTATTTAACTCGTCCTACCAAGGCATTAGAGATAGCTCCTAACCCAGAGAGTTAAACGGCGGCTAGGAATATATATAGGACTAATATATATCTATTCGAAAGGCCGCTTAGTAAGATAGATCTGGGTATTAGGTCTCGGTATACTACTAATAGTTAGGACTAGGTCTCGGCCTCGATAGTCTCTAGGCTCTTATAATCTTCCTATATTTTTATAAGCTATAGCAGTATAGTTCGTCTAATAGCCTTAGTAGGTCCTTTAGAACTATAAGGGAGCTTTAGATTAGTAATACGGATATCTCCTACTTAGTATAGAACGTCTATCTAGTTAGTCTTAAAGTCCGAAGCGTCCTTCTTAGTAAATATTATACTAGTAATTCGATAAATAAAGCCGTCTAAATTAAGGCCTCGCTTCTCTACCCTAGTCTACTAGTTACCTATTATTCGGTATATACTAGGAATAATCTCTATATAGTTAGGGGTAGCTTCGTTATTTAGTAAGAGGGAGCCTTAGATTATATTTCTACCTCTTCCGTTCCGGAGGAAATTAGGTATATTAATATTAATGTGGCGGAAAGCGGTGGAGTCTCCTGGTTAGGTATATTTAGCGTAGTAGAGATACGAGATAAGTTAATATATATAGTCTAGGCGCAAGGCAACGTACCATGTATAGTAGGCAACGTCTTGACATATAAGCTATTAGCCTAGGGAAAAGTATATAGATCTGAGCTAGCTATAGTTGGGTTTTTCGTTAATAAGACACTAGTACTATAGATATATATTATATTCTAATCGTACTTTCTCTATAATACTTATAAGATAGTTATACTATAGTTTATTATATTTTATATTCTACTAATTTATAAGGCCGGGGATAACTATATTTCTATCTTGGCTCTACGTCTCTTCTAGGACCTTAGGCTTTATTTTTACTTTATCGATATCGCAAGCCTTGAGGAATGATTTAGACTAGCCTTTCTAGAATATAATATTAACTACTATATTTCCTAGGGGGTATATATAGATGCCTAGGGTATCTTTAGGTCTTATAGGCCGGCTGTCTCTTCTAAACTATATATACGTCTTATAGTTAGTCTTTAGCTTGCCGAGATTATTGCGCTATTTATAGATAGTACCTAATCGTTTAGTTATTTAATCGTCTTTTAGTCCGCGGGTCTAGAGACTAAGCTTTAATATTATTAGTTTTCGGTAGGCGTAATAGATATAATCTAATTCGGCGGCTTTATATATTCTTATTAGTAGCTATAGGGCTTTGATATTATTTAGCGGCTTCGGGTTCTAAATATCGGCGAGTAAAGACTTACTAACCTACTAGTAACTATATATATATTTGGCGCTCTTTATTATAGTATTATTATTTAATATTCCTATCTCCTAGTCGAGGTCTACTTCGATAATAGTGGCTACTAAGGAATCGTCTTTTATACTTAGCTCTAATTAGCCGGCGGGATTGGCTAGCGGTCGCTGGTTAATCGACGCAGCCTCTAATTGGTCGGTCGGCTATCGGCCCGACCCGCCCGGAACTTTAATATTGTTGCTAGGAACGTCGTCTTCTAGTACGGCTCCTAGTTCCTCGATCGTTATAAGCTCGACTTATTCTTTATTAATATCTAAGGCTTGGGCGGGTTCGCTAGCTATTCTAGTATATCCTCTTCTATTTCCGTGGGACCGTGTAGGCGTTGTGTCCAGTGGTTAGACTAATATGCTTCTTAATCTTGCTCTTCGGTTAATAGGTGTAAAGGTATTAGCCTCGGCCTTATTCTACTAGAATAGAGTAGCTAGTCCTAGTTCGTCTTCCAAGGTGTTCTATTTCTTTCTAATAAAGCCATTAGGTCTAATTTCGATGCTAGACTATTTGAGTTCCTTAGCCATTAGCGGGACGAAGCTCTGCTCTAGGTTAAGTCTATTAATATCTAAAGATATAATACTAATAAGCCTTCGGTAGCCTACTCCTAGAGTATTTATTCGATTAAATATAGCCCAGTTAAGCCTTTCTCTTACTTTATCGAATTCTATATTTTTATTAACTATCTTTCTAACGCGTTCGGCTATCTATTTAGATTAGACGAATTACTAGAGTACTTTAGTTTATTCCTAGCCTTATTTCTTAGCTACGAGTCCTTTTATTCTTACTATCTCGGCTTCGCGGCTCTTAATAGTTCGAATAATACACTTAGGTTCTGCCTATTACTCTTTATATTCCTTCTAAGTGATGATAGAGGTCTAGGACTAGGTGGTTTCTATATATTAGAAGAGTCTGGCGATAAGGTTCTTACTTTATTCCTTTAGGCCTATTAGGGTATTTAGTAGGCTAAAGTGCTATACGTACTAGTCCTACTAGTTTAGAGACTCGATATAGGAAAGCGCGTCTTCGAAAGACTAGAATACTTTACCTATCACGTTCTATCTCTCCCCCTTTAGTACTAGTTCTCTATTCTATTATCTAGATATTTCTACTTCATCTATTGTCCTGCTTATTCGTCTAATTGGGGCTTACTGCGTCTTTACTATATACTTCGGCGTTCTTAGAATAAATATATAAATACGTAAAGAAGAAGAATTTTTAATATAGGAAAATTTTTAATATATAAAAGTTAGTACGTTTAAATAGGCAATTCCTATTATACTTATAGTAATTACCGTCAATATTAGATATAAGCTTTTTGTGTTTTTTTTTTTTAGATAGATATAGTATTCTATATCTATATATATATCTCTTCCCCCCCTTTTTGTTGTGCCGGCCCCTAGCACATACTAGTCAGATTATAACGGCCATATTCTATCCGTCTAGAATCCATTTGCTATTATCTTCTTCGGTCTCTTTAATATTATTACTACTAGTATTTTCTTCGCTATTGGTTTCCTCCTCTTCCTCGGTATCCGCTATAGTCTCCTTATTTATAGCTTTTATTAATTCCTTTCTAGCTACTCTAGTTCTTCTTCCTTATTCCTATTCTTACTAGCGGATATTATCTTCTTCGCCTAATTCGAGCTTAATAAGTTACTCGTTATAGGGCCGGAAGTAATATTTCTTAAGCCGGTTACCGTTATAAGTTTTAGTAATAAGGGTACCGTCTATTTCCTTTAGTCGGTATACTCTATTATAGAGGACTTCGTAGATATAGTATAGACCGAGCTATTTATAATTTAGCTTTTTAGACTTTGATATATCTTTACTAGCTTTAGTATTATATAGTAGGACTATCTTATCCTCTACTAGATACTTATTACGGACTTAGTAGTATTTATTATACTATTTAGTATTTATTTTTCTTATTCGTTCTAGATAGAACGTAGCCTTATTAATATCCTAATCCTAATATTCGATTTACTTGGCTCGTATTTCTAGAAGTTCGGAAGTATTAATAATATTATTCTACGGTAATACTATCTATATAGATACCTTAAGATCGATTAGTAGGACCGCTTCCTGGCCAGTAACGACTCGGTATAGTAATATTCCTATAGACCTTTTAGTAGTTGCCCGGTCGGCTATAAGTACTATAGGGAGGTAGTTTACCTATCCTTTACCTTTCCTATTTATTATTTTTAATAATGCGTTTATAATAGGCTTATATCCTACTTTAATTATTCTATTAGCCTAAGGGTTATATACTAAGATAGTAATTCTATATATTATATATTTTACTAGTAAAGTTTCTATATTAGCTCTCGTTTCTAGTCTACCGTCTATAACGATCGTAGTCGGTATACCCTATTTTATTATAATATCTTCCTAGATAAATTTAGCTATCGCCACAGATATAGTTTTTACTAAGGCCCTAGCTTCGATCTATCTAGAGAAGTTATATCTAGTAGTAACGAGGAAGTTCTTGCCGTTATTAGCTAGTATATATATAACATCGATTCCGATTTTTCTCTATAGAGCTCTAGTCTATATTAGATATAGAGCCTCGGCTTCCCGAGTTAGGTCTCTTATTTAGCAGTCATAGCAGGAGCGCACATATGCGGACACGTCTTTGTATATAGTAGGCCACCAATATCTTTTTACTAGATAGAAATAGGTTCCTTCTCTACCTCGGTAACCCGTTTCCTTATATAGTTACCGAAGTATTGTCTATTTATCGGTATTATTATATATTACTTTGCGTATTAGCGTTCTATATTTAGATCTATAGAAGAGGTATATATCTTTAAGGACGAACTTCGTAGCCTTCTTTCTAAATATATAGTAGTCTCTTCTATATATTCCTTTTAGCCGTTCTAACGTAGTAAGGTATTAGGCTATACGTTTATATTCGTTATTATAGGAGCTATATAATATTCTTAGGTATTCTAATTAGTCTACCCGTCCTACCAGGACTCGGACCACTATATAGTCTAGCTCGTTAATCACGAAGTTATCGATATCTTATTCTTCGGCCTCTTACTCTCCCTCACCGGTAGTTCTTCTCGATAGGCCGTCAGTAGTAGTATACTTCTTTCCGGGTATATATTTGACCGTAAAGTCGAAGAGCCTGATCTATATAATCTAGCTAGTGACGAGTACTCCTAGTAGATCGGAAGCTGTTCTATTCAATTGGGCCACCAATGTACGAGCATCAATCTCTAGTGTGAAAGGTACCTCGTACAGCTAGTTCCTAAACTTCTTAAATACTTTAAGAACAGCTTGACATTCCCATTTGCCAGCATTATATGCTCGTTCGGTATCGGACCATATATCGGATTTATACCTAGTAGGGTGCCGCACCTTGTCTCTTAGTTATATTAGGACTACTCCCTACCCGTATTTGCTTGCGTCGACGGTAACTATAATACTATTTAGTTGTAGGTTATAGTCAATAGAGACTACGGCCGGGAATATACTAAGTTCTTTCTTGATAGTATTAAATACCTACTATTACTCCTTTCCCCACATATATTTGATATTTTTCCGGATTAGTCTGTACAGAGGCTCCGCTTTAATCTGGAAATACTACATCAGTATTCGGAAGTATACTACCGTCCCAATAAATACGCGGAGCTCGGCCACGTTATTCGGAATTGGCTAATTAACTATTTTTATAACTTTACTAGCTTTAGGCTTATAGCCTTTACTATTATATACCTATCCTACAATCTTAATATTAGGTATAGTAAATTAAGACTTTGCACCGGATATAGATCTACCAGCTAGTTTAATTAGAAGTAATACCTAGTCGAGGTTAACGAGGTATTCGAAGACAAATTTCCGGATACCTAGTAGGAACTCTTCATTATTATACTAAGTCTTCGGCCCTTTTATACTAATATCATCGAGAAAGACCCTAACGATCTTTAGAATAAGGTCCGCCAGTATCTTTAATACAATACGTACGAATTAGGCCACTAAATTCGATACTCCTTATAGTAGTATTATCTATCTGAGTAGTCCGATAGGGATTATGAATATAGTCTTGTCCCGGTCTTCGATATATAGTTCGATCTAGTTATATTCTAATAGAAAGTTAATAATAGAGGTAATAACTATTCCTACGAAGTCTTCTGCGAATTTATTAGTATATAGGGGCGTATTAGTATCTCGGATAGTTACGCCGTTCAACGTTATAACGGTGTTAATAATCCTAAAGGTATTCTTTTCTTTCTTCTCTCGTAGGAACTATAGGTTCCTATAGGGTCCGTAGGATAGTTCTAGGGTACCTGCACGTAGTCTTTCCTTCAGTATTTCAATAACTGTTAGTTCTAATGCCCTAGGGACTCGAAACCCCGGCGCCTACCAGACTTTATATTTAACAGTCCTAATACGTTGTGGCGGAGCGACTTTATATCTTATTTTTCCGATCTTATCCCAGGTCTATATAATAGTACCTTCTCTGCGATAAAGGACCTCGAGTAGTAAGTCTTTCTTAGCAGGCCAGAGCTTATTACTAACTATTATCTTATTAATCCTTTTCTAGGTAAGTCTGGTTCCTCGGGGGAAGTTTACAATCCTTAGTTATAGGTATTTATTATATCTAGACCTCGGGTCTAAATAGGAGTATATATAATATAGTTCTCTATAGATTTACGCCTAGTTATCTCGGCTACTAGGTTTCTCTCTAGTTAAGATATTATAATTAATAGAATTGATCTTCTCGCCTTTTCGTTTATAATAAGTATTAATATAGACTCTCGTAGTATAGTCTTCGGGTACTAGTAGAATATTCATTCTTATTATTTTATATTCTATATTTATTATTGCATATCTAATAGGGTAAACCTTAAATTTTAGGTTTAGAATAGCGGCCTCTAATTAGTCAGCCAGATTAGCCAGTGGTCGCTAATTAATTAGCTCGACCTCTGATTAGCCGGCGGGATTGGCGGTCCGTTCCTGTCCGGCCGGTATACCTTCTTTTAATAGTACTCTATAACTATCGACTAAGACCTTATATTCGCTTCCTTTATCGCTTATATCTTCTATATAAGGGCTTTAATAGTTTAATCGACTAGTAGCTACCTTATATACTTATTACTACCGGTCGGCCCTTTTAAATCCTTATTCTATATAGAGCTAGAGGCCTTCTAGTTCTTCTCGGTAATACGGTATATATTAAATTTCGAATATTTCCTATCTTTATCGTAGACTAATATATTTATAGAGCTATCCTACTAAGTCTCGAGTCTAATCCGAACGAGGTACTACTATAGTCTACCTAGAATTATTTATTCGTCACCGGCTTTAAGGATAAGGAAGGGCGTTGTAACCTCAATACTCAGAACGTCGACCACTATATCCAGGCAGCATCCTGTACACGGCACCGTCTGTTTATTCTGTACTACGATGGTGCAGTTTGGGTTAGGGATAATACGCAGGCCGAGGTGTTCAGCGAGTTCGCGGCTTATAACGTTGACTTCGGAGCCTATATCGATCATTCCGCCAACCGTTCTGCCTTTTATCTTTGCCGGGCACCTAAGTACCTCGGTTGCGTATATGGAATCAGCCTCATCGTCGGCGGACAGCCTATCGACAACCACATACATCCCTACCCGGACCGCAGGGGATGGGGCCTCTATCTCTATGCCCTTTTATTTTAGAGGCTTAAACGAGGCGTTTAAGAAGAACGCTCTATATATCTATAACAAATTATAGAGTAGGTCTTAGACAGTTATACCCTCTACCTTCTAATCTAGCATTTAAGCGACGACAGTATCTAGATTCCTATATCGTTTAAGGATAGTAGATAGCCTTTCGTCGGCTATAGCGTTAGCACGATTAGGGTCTTCTTTCTTTTCTAGTTTAGCTCGGCGAGGAACGGGGTTAACGTTTATTATATCTATATCTCCATCCGCGGGCCTAACCTTACTAAGGACCCGGCCTTGAGCGTCTCTATATATACTAGCAATCCTTATCTTTACGGTAGGAAGGTAGTCCTACTAAGTATCTCGCTTCTTTCCTACTATAGTTAGTACGGCGAATCCGGCGTTAACTTCGTACTTAGTAATATTAGTTACCCGAGTATTACCTTCTATATAGATAGTCTTCTTATCGTATTTATCCTTAGTCTAATCGGATTTACTATCTATTATTAGAATAGTAGTACTTCTAAGCCTAATAGCGTTCACCCGAACGTTAGTTCCTATAGATATAGGCCTAGGTATATTTATAGTAGTATTCGCGCTTATATCGACCCGGGTAGAATATATCTTATATTCTTTTATTAGTCTTAGGGACTCGGCTATTATAAGGCCGGGCTTCTGAGCTATAGGAGCTCCACTATCTTCATATACTCCTATATAAAGCTTACCGGTCTAAGGATAAATATAGTATAGATTACCCCTTATATCTTTGAGTTTTCTCGGATAGTTACTAATGCGGTAGTTCTCTATTCTATAATAAAAGTAACCTCTTGACCGGCTATTCTATTAGTTATTGGCTCTACTAGTATACATCTGGTGTCTAGTATTCGGGGCCGAGTATCCATTATTAACGTCTCGGGCCGGGTCACGTGGTCTATCATTTTAATAATTCCTCTATAGTACCTAGTACTAAGGCTAGGTGTTCGGTTCGGAATAAGCTTTTATTAGCGCAATATAGAGACATTCAAATACTTTAGTTATTATATTTAATATATCGTCGGCCCGTTTAGTGCTAGTATTCTGATTCAGGTTCGGAATTGATTCCTAGGTAGCTTAGCGAGTAACCGAGTTAACGCTATTAATATTAAGCTTTGGCTTGCTAATTTCTCTATATTAGTCTGCCTATTTAGATATTTCGTTATTCTGGCCGTCGATCTATCTCTAGCATTCTTTAATATTTTCTTTCTTACGAATAAGGTCGATGACGGCCTAATATGCTCTATCTATATTATACATACTACGGTCTATCTGGTCAAGCTTTATTCGCTTTATTACCTTAATCCTTAGGGATTCGGGGAGGCTACATAAGAACTTGGCTGTTTGGTCCCTTACGGTAATATCACCTTCTTGTACAAGCACGGAGGAGACTGCCAGGTACTCGCGTATATAGTCTCGGATATTGTTATCCCATTCCCTAGACTTGCTAACCAGGTTCTCTAGATATAGTAGAGTATATATCTTCTTCTCTAGGTCCTTATTAAAGTATTCCTTTTTAATCTTATTAACAAATAGATCCTACGAACGATCCTTCTATTCGTTAAGGCTCTTTATCTAGTTACTAATCTATATTTCGTAATAGTTAGGGAGTAGCTCTAGGATAATAGTATAGTCCGTAATACCGTAATAGCTATATAGCCTAGTAAAGTTCTTTATAAAGAGTAATACGTTTATTTCGTCGAAATATAGGGCTCCAATAGTACCTAGTATTAGTATTACCTAGAATATGGTGGTTATTTTAGTTCGTAGGAATGGTAAGACCGGCGTAAGGCCGTTACTCGGTGTTATAAAACTCAATACTACAGGATTCGAAGCCGCTAAAGCTATCGATTCGGCTTTTAGAATAGAGAGATGTTAACGGCCGAAGAGAGTTCTATTCAACTAACTAAGGGTATCCGTAAGTCGAAGACAAAACACATGGGGAAGAAGAAGAAAGGGGAAAAGGAAGGAAGTCGGTGAAGGGGGATGGAGCTATAGCTTCAGGCGTTGAGGTCATGTGACCGTGTTGAGGGTCACGTGCGCGAGAGTAAAAAGGGGGAGTCTGGTGATGGCATCTCCAGACAGGCCTTGCTGCCTCGTCGATTACGGAGCGCGCGGTGACCCGAGAAGGGAATAGGGGTCCAACCCCTTACAAGAGAGTAGCTCTATATCTCTTTCTACTCGGCGGTATACCTAATAGTTAGCTTCCTATTAATATATATATTAATAGAAGTCTACTTATAAGAATATATATAAGAAGGGTAATAAAGAAGAGAGTCCTTAGGAATATATTTAGAAGGCCATATATACATTCGTTTATATCTCTCCTCTCTGCCACGTTCTATTTAACGTTTTTCTCAGCATTGCGTTCGCGGGTTCTTCCTTCCCTTTTTAGTATAGCCCTAGTTGCTCTTTTCTAATATTCATTAGCTTGGTCTTTTTTCTATCTTAGTTCTTCTAGGCTTCGGCTCAACGTTTTAATCATATAGTGGGTATATAGCGTGTCCACTATAGGAAAGAGTTTTTTAGGTCTTGTATTCGTACTATATATTAAGCCCCTATTTACCCCTTTTTCTTAAGCGTAGTGGGTGTGCCGAATCGCACCGTGGTCGCTATTATAAGGTAGTATAAATGGTGTCGCCATATTATATAAATATAGCTCGTCGAGATAGGTGGTAAAATAGATATTAATATTAACATCAATATCAACATCTAATATATATTCCAATATATCAACGGTATAACGTAGAGTAACACGGTATTGAGCTTTTATTAGCTTCAGATTGTGATACATTAGAGCCCGCGCGGCCGCTGCTCAATGCTCAAGAATAAGCCCGAATGTGTGTATATTAATAATGAGTAGTAAGTAGGTCTATATACATGTACGGAATGCAAAAAGGTAGGCCGAGGCCAAGCGGAAGAAAGTACACCCGCTCCGGTCACCGGAACAATAGTTGACCCGGAGGGTGCAGCGAGTTCCCCATCACAGTATCTTATTATTCTTTATTAATCTAGGGTATATTTACTAACTTACTCTCTTATAGGTAAGTATTTACCTTATCTAACTTTAAATTATCCTAACTTACTAGTATATCCTCGTCGAGGAGATTAATAATTTGAGTAACTCTACTTTTTTAGCTTAAATAATTAGTAGTATTATATTATAATTCGCCGACTAATTATTAGGTTATATTATTATACTATTAGTATTCTTACTCTAAGTACTCCTTATATATATTAGCCCAAGGTATTTAACTATTAGACTTAAGCTAGGATATTAAGCGAAATAACTTAAGTTTTATTAATAGCTAGAGAATAGTTAAAATAGCGTATAGACGACTATAAGAATTCTCTATATTACTATAATACTTATATAGCTTATCTAATACTACTTTTAGGGTAGTCGCTATAGCGGCCTTCTACTAATACCCCTATTTCTATATAAGTTTCCTTTTTATACCTTCTAGGTAATTAAAGAGTCGATCGTATATAGTAAAGACTAACTATATTATTATACTATAGGACTTAGTAATTATATAGGTATATTTAGTAAATAGGAAAGTAATCTTAATTAGGTACTTAACCTATAACTACTTATTAGTATTTATCCGAAGTAGTCGAAGTTTCTATTTATTTTAGTTATTCTAGCTCGATAATAAGAACTTATTAATATAAACTCTTAGCTCGTATACTCGGACTAGTATATTATATATTAAGTTCTAGCGGGTACGGATATCTTACTTAAGTAGATAAGGTATATTATATAGTTAGGGCCGGGGTTAATCGAGCTATAACTAACAGAACTTTACGCGTCGCTAAGGACTTATATTAATAAAGACTATTAACTTCCGTATTTATTATTCTGTATTAGTCCTTTATTTAATAATACTAGGCGGAGGTAATATTATCTATAGATAATATCGCCCTTTATACCTTTGCTAGAGTACTTAATACTATCTCTCTACGAATATTCTTAATATTACGAAATATAGTATTATCCTAGTTCTTAACTAGCTTGTTATTTATAGGGGTAATATTAAGAGCTTTTAATATCTCGCCTAAAGAGAGCTAGATAACGTATAATAGATAGGGGACCTAGATTAAATTCGAGCGCTAAGCGAATATTAAAGGTTATAGTAGATCGATTATTAATTTAAGGGCGGCGGAGAGAGTTCTATTATTTAATATATTATTAGTAGTAATACTATATATATAAGCTTCGATATTATAGAAAGTTAGTAGTTTTATAACTATATCTTTTAGATTCTCCCCTAAATACGCGGTTATTATTAATAGGAAGCTAAGTAAAACCTTGTAGAACTTTTAGTTAGTATCGATAAAATATACGGTTACTACTATAAAGGACTATCGAAATAGGCTTATCTAGTAATTAAGAGATAGAGATATATAGGTATTCTTAGGAAGTTTGTAAAAAATCTACTATCGAGATTTAATATTTATCTCTCGTATAGTAGTAGTAAGACTCTTTCTAGTAGGGATTTTTACTAAAGGACGAAGTATATAAATTATTCACCGGAAAAATAAATTTTCGACAATACGGAATAGTAGGCGGCTAGTATATATTATTTTAATAAGGACTTCTTTAAAGGCGCCAGGTAAATATATATTAACTTAATATATAAAACTTATAATCTAATAATAGGTCGTTAGTTGATTTTAAGCTCTAACCCTAGGTATTACTCTAGTTATATAATAGCTTAATAAGGAGGGGTTAAACTTACGCCTACTAATTAGCTTATTTTCGGTTTATTCGATACCGTGATTAAATATAACTTACGGCTTTTACTAATATTAAGATAATGCTTTATTAATAAGTATTTATCTATTATACTCGTCGAGCCTTTTATAATAGAGGGATATATAAGCTCTATATTATACTATAAGTAAATAACGCGGGGACCTCTATCTAATACTTATACGACTTAGAAGAACTATTTCTAAGTATTAGACTCTCTCTTACTTATATCCTATAATATAATAGAGTTATATTTACTACTACTCTAAAGTATACTATATTTTATTAACTCCTACTACGTCCGAAAGGGCTTCTATAGAGTAGAGGTATCTATTAGATATTGTACGAATTTATTTTACCTTCTATATAAGGGAAGGTAGGGAGGTAGGGTAATAAGCGGTATTTATAAACTCTAAGAGTTATTGGTAGAAGGATCTATACTACCGGAGGGTATATAAAAGGATAAATTTATATTATAGAAATAAGTATAGAATAATAAATATAAATATTTATTAAATATATATAGTATCTTAAGTAAAGGAAAAGTTATATATAATTTATATTTACTTTATTATCTAAATATAGTTATTTATTTATTTATAAGATTTCTTTTTTTAAAATAAATATTCTAAAAAAATATATATTACTTTACTATAGAATAATATACTTCTTCTATATATAATAGAGAGATAGGGAATATTAATATCTATACTCCCTATCCCTTATTCTTATAATATAGAAAATAAAATATTATTATATTATCTATAGTAACCGCCGATTAATAGCTACTACTATACTATTAATATAATAATATATACTCGACCTAACTCGATCTAACTTATTTTATAAGGTAATATCTTATCTAGAGAGTAATAACTTTTTCTATCCCTAGTCCGATTAAGCCTAACTACTAATTCGGCCCTCTATCTTAAACCTAAACTATAGTAGTCCCTCTCTCCTCGTATAATATAGCTTATCTTCCTCCCTCTACCGATATTATAACGACTAAACCTCTTCTAACCTACTAGATACGATAATATTTAAGAATAAAATATTATTTACGCTTAAAACGCCTAAGGGGACTAAGGACTAGGCTAGCTCTAATACTCTCCTCTACGACTAGATATTTAGTACTATTACTAATATCTTCGAGTATTACAGCAGTATAATACTTAATATATCTATATTTAAGCTCCGTACTATCCTAGTAGGGAAGTACGGAGAGGACTCTAAGTTAATATATAACTTATAGGACTAAGGTAGAGAGATATATTTACTATATTACGACCTAATAGTCCTATTTGCGTAATAGCTGGCGATAAATATAGATCTATATAGTATAAAGCGATATAATCTAGCTAAGGGATTAGCTAGCGATAATAAAAGAGAGGATAAAAGAGTTCTACTAGTATAATTTCGATATCGCTAGTATATAGTTTAACCTAATAGTCCTAGATTTAGAGGTTATAAAGATTATTATAGAAGTATTTAAGGACCTAGGTAGGAAGGGGAATTATACTATTAAGATTAACTACCGGAAGATAATAGATAGGCTATTTAAGGTATATAGTTTCCTATAGAAGAAGATATAAATAATCTCTAGTATAGTTAATAAGCTAGATAAATTATCGTAGGAGGATATTAGGAAGGAGATAGCTAATAAGTAGCGCCTTAATAGTATAGTAGTAGATAATATCTAAACCTATATCGTTCGAAAGGGGGGACGGGATCTTCTTAAATATCTACTAGCGGATAAGAAGCTTACCGCGAATACTTCTATTAGGATAGGCTTAGAGAATATATCTCTACTAGTAGACTATCTAGATACCTTTAGTATCCTAGATAGGATCTCTTTTAATATAAGCCTAACTCGTAGTCTAGATTATTATACCTAGATTATATACGAAATTATTATAGAAGTATTTAAGAACCAAGGTTATATAGGGAATTATATAGTAAGACGTAGGATAGATAGCGATATTATCTATAGATAGTATCTTACTAAGAATAGGAACTTGGTATTAATAAAGAAAAACGAGTTAAAATATATTAAAGTACAATATATTTCGATATTATAATAGGGCCTAACGTCGACGACTCTGGGATTTATATATTATCGCAATATAAGGTTATATATATACTATAGACTAATATATATAATTAGAAAAATTAGAGAGTAATTTTATCTTATTTAAGGTTACTTCCGAAAGGGATCTTATATAATTATATAAGGAATTATTACTATAAGTAAACTCCTATTATTTTGGCTTAATATTATATACTTTAAAACTTAAGATAACTCCCTTATATAGTATATATATATATATAGAGTAAGCCCCAACTACTTTATTATCTATAGATAAGGACTCGTATTAGTCCCGATTTAGATAAGCTCGAAAAATATCTTTTTAAATATCTAAGTAATCTTACTTTAACTATCTTAAGTTATAGTTTAGTAACTATCTAGAACTACTAAATACGTCGAATTTCTTATATTTACTTCGTTTTTTCTCTACTAAACTACCCTTAGTAAGTATATTATCCTCTAAAATACTATTATTCGAAGTTTTAGCTTTAAATTACTTAAAATAGTAGCGTTCTGGCTGATTAGACGGCTGCTGCGGATCTTATACTAATTTTTTTTTCTTATCTAGGGATAATATTAGGATAGCCCTATAGCCGCGGAAAGTAGGTACGGACCCACCTACCTAAGCCTAATATAACTTAGTATAATAGATAAATCCTCTAGGCGTCTTTATCGTTAAGCTAGCTATTAAAAATACCGACTTCTATAGAGATTAGGCTCTTATCTATAGTTATATCCGGAACTACGATAATACTAGTAAGCTTTAGTCTATTATTATATTACTAGACGATATTTTTAATAAATATAGATAGCTAAGAGGATAGTATTAGTAGTCTATAAGATCTAGTACTATACCTTCGAAACCTACTAGAAATCTACCTTTTCCGAATATTATTAAATTTATCTAGTCTATTAAGGGTAATACTATAGCCTATAATATAATCTACGATAAAAATATAGAACTAAGTAGAGTACTCGTCTAGTAGGTATTTAGTATTAGACCCGATATAAAATAAATAGATAATCTTTATAGAATTATTACTACGGTTAATATTCTTATAAAGATTATTAATAAGTATTCTATATAATTTAATAAATTTGAGGCAATACCTACCCTTCTAAATAATAAAGATCTTTATTATACTTACGCTCTTTTATAGATATAGTCTTAGAATAATAAAGACGGTTATAAGCTAATAAAAATAGCTATATCTAAACTTTAAATAAATACTAAGAAATCTATATACTACTTTATAGATACTAAGTCTATTATACTCGTAATATTGTCCGAGGATAATATTATAAGACTTAATAAAAGCCTTCTTTTTAAATATAATCTACCTTCCGGGCCCCCTTCTAACTCTAAGTTATATAATTAGCCGAATATAGAAGCTTTTTTTAGTAATATTGAAGCCGGATTATCCGCCCTAGTCGACGATAATAATATATAAGACTTTTCTAAGGTAGTAAAAGGTCTACCTAAATTATCTATAATCGAGAAGGCTTCTTTTAGAAAGTATACTATAAAATACTTCTATATTATAAAAGATACGTAGCCTAATTTTTACGTAGGGATAAAACCACCTAAAGATATAAAGTCTACTAAAATTAAAGCGATTTTAAGAGAAGTAAATTAATCTACTATATTAAGTAAAAGACTAAAGAATATTTATACGAATAATACTCGTATAAAAAAGATACGTAGTAATATTATCCGAGGATAATATTCTCTCTCTTTTCTAGGTAGTACTAATATAGAATATAGATTAATACGATTAAGAATAGCGCTAGAAGCTATAAAGATTCTAATAATATACTCTTTAATCTTCTTACGGATATTAATTTCGAAGACTAGGAATTTAATAATAATAGGGAAGAAGTATTTCTTAAACTATAGAATTCTCTTAAGTATACTAATATAAAAATACTTAACTAAGATAACGCTACGGAAATACTAGGTATTAATTATAAAACTCGAGAGTTATTCCCTAGCCTAGCTAGTTTATTAATATTATTACCTTATTAATTAACGAGTATTAGTACTATATTAAAGTATAAGCGAGAAGTATTTAAATATTATTAAAAGGGATAGCCGGTAATTATATCGGGTCTACTTATAGACGATATAGGACTTAGAAAAATAATTAAAGTTCTAATAACTATTTTAAAGACTATATAGCGAGGCCTCTAGGTAGATAATAAAGAGTTCGCCTATTTAGACGTAATATTATTATATATTCCACTATAAACTACGATAGAATAGTAGTTAGATATTTAGAAGTATTTTAAAAATACTCTATATATATTCTTTATTAGTAGTTTATTTTGGAATACGAGCGACCTAATATATACAACTATATATATATTAATAGAGTAGTTTAAAACCACTATATTTATACTATACTAATCTGCCCTTTATAGTAGTAAAGAGTAATAGAGTTATATAATCTTTATTATATCGTACTAAATAATAGTAAGGTATACCTTAATATCGAAGACTAAGCGCGAGACTACGCTAGTAGAAAATAAGAGTATAGAAGCTATAACTATACTTACTAAAAACTAGATACCGATTATAGACGAATTATATCTATAATCTTTAGTTAAACGATTTCGTACTCTACAACTAAAAACCCCTACTATAGGCGGCGAAGAAGAAGATAAAGATCTCTAGAAAGAATTAGTAAAATTTAATATATTTCTTTAGACTTATACTAGTCGCTTCGCTAGACTATTTTATCGTATTATTATTAATAAAGAATATATTATAAGATACTTAGAGTCTATAATTTTACGAGCTATAAAGCTTCTTAAACCTAACTTCCTTTAGATTATTACTACTATACCTCTACTAAATAAGATTTATAACTTTTATAGGTATACTTATCTTTTTTATAATAATAACTAGAAACTTAAACTTTTAGACAACTTTAAATAGAGACTAACTCTAAATAAGTAAGTATTCTTTTAATAATAGTTTAGCCAATATTATCCGCGGATAATATCGACTCCTTAATACCCTTTCTCGTAATTATAGTAATTAATATTATATATTATATAAATAGATTTACTACTACTATAACTCGATATAAGAAGTTAGAACTATTAAATCCTCTCTATATCCGTCGATTAGCTATTAATAGATATATTAGTACTCTAGATATAGTTATAACGATACTAATATTATTAGTATTATATATAATCTAAAGAATAGCTATAAGTTATATTAATAGTGCGCCGATTAAGTTAACTATCTCTAGAAAGTATATTAATACTATAGTATTAAAGATAACGTATAGAGAATAGTAGTAATATTATAATATATATTAGAAAACTATAGACTCTAGGATACATATAAGTATCCCGGACTCTAAGGAGGGTAGTATAGATTCTTAAAAAATTAAGCTACTATTATATAGTAGCTTCTTTATAACTTTTCCTATTTTTTATAATAGATCTAGAGTATTAAATACTCTATTAAGTAGCTTAAGTAAATTACTTATACGATTATATATAGGATTAGACCGTTTTTTAAGAAATATCTATCTTATTATCGATACTTAGTATTATATCCTATATAGTCGGGTAGATAGAGCTATTAAATTTTTAAATTCTTTACCTTTATTAAGATATATACTACCTCTCTTATATAAGCTTATTAATACTACTAATAAGTAAGTAGTAATCTATATATAAAATCTAGTAACTTACTAGATTCTATTTATATTTTATCTTAATTAAGGATAGGATTGTACTTAATTACGTGTAGGTATAGCCTAGTTATAATAGGATACGACGATAAACTCTTTTAATAATACTAAATCTAGTCTAAGAATTCTTATTATAACTTACTAGGTAGGGGGTTTTAGCCTTAATCTATAACTATCTAGCTATTACTATATAATTATAGCCGAGATACTAAGGAACTTAAATATACTAGTATAAGTAGAGGCTCGTCTAGTAAGAATTAGGTAATAGTATAAAGTATATATCTAGTACTTATTTACTAATTATATATTTTGCCGATATTAGATATTTAATTTTACTAGAAAAGCTATTTTAAATATTAGTATATAGCTAGGGGGGATAGTCTTAAATACCTCGAAACTTAATATTAATAATATTAATAAGTTTATAGAAAATATCCTTTATCTAACGCTTAGTTAGAAGGATAATAACTTATTTCTTACTTAGAATAGTATATATAATCTAGATATAAAGAACTCAATATTAAAGTAATATTATTAGAAGTATAAATATATAGAAGCTGGATTACTTTAGAAATAGAATTCTACCTTAACTATAAAAGATATTATCCGAGGACAATATCGTAATAAATAAGGTAAGGTAGGGGAATAAGAGGAATAAGAGGAATAAGAGGAATAAGGGAAAGCTAAATAAGTAGGACCAAGTAAGCGAAAGAAACGGCCCGTAGTTCCTAGGGATACGCCCCTAAAGGGCGAAGATAAAAAATATAGAGCTAGTAGTTAGAGTCGGCCGCGATAAGGTAAATATTCTATCTTAATACTCTATAGGTAGTCTTACTAACTATTCTTTATAGATACTAAGGGCAAAACCCCTAACTATAAGGTATAGAGTACCTTATACTTCCTTTAATATTATCTAAGGGTAGTATATAATAAGTCTTTTTTATTATATTTTTATAACTTTGTATTTTATTTTTAATATTTAAGGGAGATAGATATTACTAGTAAACGTTGTCCGTTAGATAGCTCCTTTACTTAGTAGATAAGTAGTAGCTTCTCTTAACTTCTTTATTATATTTTTATATTTTTATATTTATATTAGGCGGTATAGCTCTTTTAAGTTATTCTATATAAATTTAATTAGTTACTTAAGAGAATAAGATCTAATATATTAATTATTTATATTTCTTTAGTATACTAATACAATAATACGATTAATAGCTTATATAATATTATAGAGATAATAATATAATAAAGGATATAAATAACTAATCGATACTAGTCGTTTTTTAGTCTAGTATATTATATCTTAGTAAACCTAGTTCTAACCCGGGACTAACTCGACCCGATAAGATCGAGTCTAGGTAAGAAATTATTTAGTACCGACCCGGTCGAGTCGGTACTTGAAGGCCAAAAACCCGGACCGACCCGGTACCGACCCCAGTCTATACTTAAGTAGAAGAATTAAAGCTTCAACGTACGATTTAAAAAGATATTAAGGCTTAGGAAGCTATAGAGAAGAAGGCTTAAAGGCTTATAAAGTAGTAATTATAAAAAGAGGCCCGAGAGAAGGTAAAGATAGAGGCTACTACTCGGCGCGAATAAGCTACAATTAAATAATAGTATAAGGCCGATAAATAGGAAGCCTAGCGACTAGCTAAGAAGGCCGAAAAGGCCTAAATTAACGCTTTAAGGCCTATTTTATCTTCCCGATTAAGAAATAAGGTAAAATTACCTCGGAAAGCTACTTTTATTAATTCTATTCCTTATATACCCTTTTTTATATTCTAACCTAGTATAAGTCGTGCGGGGCGAAATATTAAGCCTAATACTCGTTTATTTTCTTAACTATACTATTTTCTATATAATTTAGACTCTACTATATATTAATTTAATAATTTATTTACTTTGTGTTGCATTGAGATATATCGATATTTACAGCTTGATCGAACGAGTTGAGCGTTGAGATTAGGCGGGCATTTAGTGGTGGTGGGCATTTAGTGGTGAGTCACGTTACCTTGCAGGGTCCCGCCTTGGCGTAACTACGTACGGGGGAACTATTATCCATCTGCACAGGGACGGATCCATCCAGTCCATCCGCTTACCAGAGCTAAGGCAGCTTTTCCGACAGAGTACTTTCGCAGACCCTCTGGACTAACCGTTAAGGATGCAGGCTGCTGTTTTACGTTTCTTTCGTCGACATCTGAGGGCTAGCAAGGCTCAGTTGAAGCCCAAAACTCGACCACCATCCTCCGCAAGAAATTTCTCCGATCGAAACCACCCCGTTGTTACTTCCGACAGAGCGCTCGAGGAAGAGAGACTCCCTTTCTACGAGCATGAGCAGTATTATCCAGCTCATATTGGTGATGTGTTTAACTCAAGATACCAGATCGTGGGAAAATTGGGTTATGGTGCATACTCGACAGTATGGCTCTGCCGTGACTTGGTGTAAGTAAAACATACCCGTCAGCAATAATCTATCAACTAACAACTTGAAGTGAACATTCATATTCTGCGCTGAAAATCTCAACGCAGTTGCAAAAATACCCAAAGAAAGGCCGTGCAGAGCTTTCCATATACGAACACCTTTGCGAGGTAAATTCGCATCATCCTGGCCAAAGGTATATCCGTGAACTCTACGATTCATTTGAAATCGCAGGACCTAACGGCTCTCATCAATGTCTGATCCAGCAACCAATGCATCTAAGCATTCTTGACATGATGAACTTAAATCCTAAGCCACTCGATGCACCCTTTCTGAAAGAGATATTAAAACGTCTCCTACTTATTCTTGACTTCCTCCACACAGAAGCCAATGTAATTCACACTGGTATGTGATTAGAGACATATATTGATGTTTATTACTAATACTTTATCACCAATGCATTATAGATCTAAAAACTGACAACCTGATGATACATATTGCGGACAAGTCAATGCTTGAGGAGTTTGACAAAGCGGAACGTGAGAACCCGACACCAAGAAAAGTGATAGATGAACTACGTGCTATCTACACATCCCGCCGTTTTGGCAAACCCAAAAATGGTAAATGGGGAGGGCCAATTTTGTGTGATTTTGGAGAAGCGAGAATTGGGCAGGTTCAAGAAACAGGCCCGTTTATTCAACCTCATATTTATAGGGCACCTGAGGTGACCTTTGAAATGCCATGGGGCCCGCCTGTGGATATCTGGAACACTGCTGCTCTTGTAAGCCCAACGCGCTGTTTGTTGGTCTCTAGAACCGTTATACTTACAGTTACTAGATTTGGGACCTATTTGAGGGAAGGCATTTGTTCAATAATCTTCTGGATGAACAGAGGAAGTATGATCCTTTCAAGCATATGGCTCAGATATTTGCTTTACTGGGTCCTCCTCCGAAAGAGTTTTTACTTCGTAGTGAGACAGCTGAGCAGTGCTTTGACATGGAAGGTAGGTTCTGCTGTGTGTCTAGATCCGAATTCGTGCTGACATACCTTACAGGGAATTGGAAGGGCGGGATGTTCGAGAAAGTACCAGAAATTTCCTTGGAGGGGCTGGAGACGCGTTTAGAGGGAAGGGAAAAGTCCATGTTTCTCAATTTCATACGCTCCATGCTCAAGTGGCTCCCTGAAGAACGAAAAACGGCAAAAGAACTTCTCCAGGACCCCTGGCTAAATGAGTGAATGCACAATCAGGTTTATGAGCGCCGTTACACATTTAAGTGTCAGCCCACTTGAGTATAATACTATCCTAGGATCCTTTAAATGGATGAGCTGTACTTCTATTGGTTTAGTTATAGATAGGTTTCAATACAGTTCCTTCGTATATTAGCGATATTTAATTTGAACCTAGGACAGTATTGAATGATTATTGAGAAGGGAAGACTGGCTGGCTGAAAAGAGTAAACAGAACTCTGGGATCCTAGGATATAACGATATGAGGGACAACCAAGCATTTGATGGAACTCTTCTCTATGTGCAGGAGGTGGATATACCGAAGATAGAAGTTTAAGCAGTATCTAGTCTTGATCCAACCATCTCAATGCGAATTCACCTTCACTGGTTTTCATATCCGTTGGCCGCATCTTCTGGTGGTGGGCGCTTGTATCGAAACTTGTACGTTCCATCTTCGTGCAGGTGTCCAGTTCCAACACGTTTGTCGTCCTCGTTGAAAAATTTTATAGTAAGAACCTCTTTTTCATCGGTTGGGTCGTCGTGTGATCTATGGAAACGAGTTCCTTTGATTTCCGCTTTAATGCAACGAGAATCCTATTTGTAAGAGATTAGTAGACCTCTCTTCCTTGGTTAGGGGCTCGCCTACCTTTTTTTCACGATCTTCACAAAAATTCTGAACTTGACTTTGCACTTTTGGATCAACAAAGTCTTCCAACTTAGTTTTACCAATATAAGAAATGAATCTTCTTATGATCTTGGACATCGTGGGTCCCGCACAGCTTGGGTAGAATAAGATACCCTAAAGATTTTCGAAGCCTAATATTCAGAATACAGATTCTGCTGTGAGCCCAGGATTTAATGACCCTTTGATGTTTCCTAAAATCTTCTGGTTTGAGCGTTGGATAAGTAAGGTCCAGAGTTCTCTTAAGATTATTATAAATTAAAAGGCGAGGTTCATCAGCCTTGTAACGCTTTTGACCGAGAATTTGATGACTCACTTTTAATTCTAAGGAGCCCCTCTCTTAGATACTGCCCAATTAGGAGCATAGTTGAGGCGTTGTTGTGATGTCGCTGCATATCCCAATGTTAGGACGACAAACCAAGGAGACTAACTATGTAATAAAGGGCTATTAAAGCTTCTTGTAATTCTATAGTCAAATACGTCTCCTTTGGGTGCCCTGGTGTCTCTTCTATAAAGTTCCTGTATCCTGAACCATGTACCGAGAGCTTTTAAGAAGGAAATACAACAATATATTTATACACACTTCCTCAAATGACAAATAGTTATATGTAATAAGGTAGTGATCGAAAGTAATTGTTTAATGTGCTATTGTAGGTATGCAGCAAGCACAGCCCAGCTCCAAGCTAATGGTACGTAAATGCTTGAATAGGTACGGAGTACTTAAAAGATGGTTTAGGCGGATATACTCCATAAAACGGCGGTATTAAACGATTTTGGCTTCTGGTTACGGTTCGAGGCTTGGTATATCTAAAAAAAAAAGTAAGAAGGACGCCTGAGCTACGTAAATTAGAAGAAATGCCTCCGTTTCAAAGTAGCTTTTCTAATTTGAAGGGGGAAAAAGACCAAAAAAAGACATACGAAAGTCGGGATTCGCTGGTGGTCACCCACCCAACTACTAACCGACCGGCAAGTGGCTTAAGTACAGCTGAGCGGACGGGAAGCTCTGTTTTCCACTTCCTATGTTCGTATGTACCAGGCACAAGGACGAGCGTGGTTTTAAAGTTGTGTGGTTAAGAGTCCGAGCTTGGTTATGCGGACTTTATACACCGCTAGAAAGGGTAAGATTGCACTCTTTGGGTTTATTTGCTAAACAGATTCAGTGTACGGATATATGAAAGGATGGAATATCGCATATATTAAATATATATATATATATCAAATTTGTCGTCACAGCGCATGACCAACTACATATGCAGGACAGTTGCAGTTGATTTCGCTTGAGCGGTGGGGTAAGTAAGTATAAGATGCCGAAATTGCATCCAATTTCACAAACCCCGGGGCTGAAGCTCGAGCGAAATGCATATACAAGAAGACGGCAATACCACACCAGGATGCTACCGTTGCAGGGCGACCGAACCTGTCTGACTTGCGGGGTCGGGATAGGAAGAAAGAAAAGCCCATCTGTGCGCTGGATACGGGGTCACCCTCGAGCGAATGAGCTTAGTATACATAGTACATAAAGCTGTGTAGAGTGATATTTGAGTGTTTTCCCGGACCACCAGACGAGAAATTCGGATGAAAACACCATGCCAACACCTCGGCTACGCAAACACACTGCCAGGGAAGTCTGACGCCCTGTCAAACAGTCAATCTCCATCCTGATAGCTGCTAAACCTGCTCATCCTCTTAGATCTGGAGCAGTCCCGTGACCGTGATGTTGCTAACTGGACCAGGGGGTCAAGGATGCAGGCAGAAACATTCCTCCAGGGTAGCTCGCCATGAGATATCCATCAATACCTGAAGCAGGTGATGGCCAGCTGACTTACGTGCCATGCCATCTGTGTGCTTCGTTAAACTAGGATAACACGCCCTGTGATCCTGCAATGCCAGCGAATATACGGAGTAGGACTGCATCGAAATGGGCTGGGCCTGTCTGGAAGCAAGCTGGGAAAGCAAGCTCTTGTTAAAAATCATACATCGCCAAGGTGGAGCAGCGCAGATCAGCGGAGATTGGGGCTTGCAGCAGAGTAACTTCTTCTCCAGCGGCGCTCGCAGAGAAGGATGATGTACCTGTCGGCCGGGCAGCAAGGGGGAGGCTTGTCAATAACTACATAGTAAGTAGTTGCTGGGAACTGTGGCATGTTGGCGTCGCTCTTCCCCACCCGTGGCGTCGTTGGTTTATTTGTTATTTGGCGGGAAGCTGGATAAATAAATATTGATGTCACTCATGGGATTCGTTTTTTTTTTTCTGCACTTCGTCGAAGTGACAGCGCTGTTCTGCTTTTTTTTCTTCCTGCAAGGTTGACAGTGACAGGTTGAACTGAACCTCTTAATTGCTTGCAGCTCACGATGTTGTTTCGGTGGTGCCCGTTAGTGGCCCTCGCCGTCTCGAGCTTAGCTACTGCGGAGGTACGAGAGTGGTGAACAAGATAAAAGACACACGGCAGAGGAGAAGAAAGGACGGTAAAGCTGACTTGAGATGCATGTGTACGGGGAATAGGAACACTGGACTTCGCCACCCTACTATCCGTCACCATGGACCAACGGAGAAGGAGAGTGGGAAGAAGCGTATAACAAAGCTGTTGCCTTTGTCTCCCAGCTCACATTGGCAGAGAAGGTCAACTTGACAACCGGGGTTGGGTACGGTTTGGTCGAAAACATCAACTTACAAGTCATCAAGAGCTAATTCTGTTCGGCAGATGGATGCAAGAGTCCTGCGTTGGCCAAGTTGGTGCAATTCCTCGTCTTGGTTTCCGCTCCTTGTGTATGCAAGATGGCCCTCTCGGTATTCGATTTGGTATGAAGAAGCTCTCTCCACGCCTTTATATTGTTTTCCCGACTGCTTGCCGCTAATTACTTTGAATAGGGGACTACGTTACTGCATTCCCTGCCGGAATAAACGTTGCTGCAACATGGAGCAAGGAGTTAGCCTACCTTCGCGGAAGGGCGATGGGCGAGGAGTTTCGCGATAAAGGTGCGGATGTGATACTGGGCCCTGCAATTGGCCCTCTAGGAAGGTCACCAGATGGAGGGCGCAATTGGGAAGGCCTTGGGCCTGACCCTGTTCTGGCCGGCGAACTTGTCTCAGGGACCATCAAGGGTATGCAGAAAGCAGGTGTGGTTGCATGCGCAAAACACTTTATTGCCAACGAACAGGAACGCTTCCGCATTGCTGCCGAAGCTCAGGGATATGGATTTGATATCGCTGAGAGCATGAGCTCTAACGTCGATGACGTGACAATGCACGAGATATACCTTTGGTAAGGCTTGATTTTGACGATGAGCTTTTCAGGTATAGTTGCTGACTATATCTCAGGCCGTTTGCAGATGCTGTCAGAGCTGGAGTGGGCGCAATTATGTGCTCATACAACCAAATCAATAACAGTTATGGATGTGCAAACAGTTACACGCAGAACAAGCTACTCAAAGGTGAACTCGGATTCCGCGGCTTCATTATGTCTGACTGGCAAGCCCAACATAGCGGTGTTGGCGCTGCCTTTGCTGGGTTGGATATGTCTATGCCTGGTGATACTCTGTTTGGCACCGGTGTCTCCTACTGGGGTGCTAACCTCACCATTGCTGTTGCCAATGGAACTATCCCTGAATGGAGAGTGGACGACATGGCTGTCCGTATCATGGCTGCCTACTATAAGGTTGGTCGTGACCGCTATGAAGTTCCTATTAACTTCAATTCGTGGACTTCAGACGTGGAGGGCTACCAGCATGCACTCGTGAAGGAAGGGTTCGGTATTGTCAATCAAAGGTTGAATGTACGCGGCCATCATGCTCAGATTGCCCGTCGTGTTGCTACGGATAGCACCGTTCTCCTGAAAAATAATGGTGTCCTCCCTCTCACTGGAACCGAACAGTTCACAGCTATCATTGGAGAGGACGCTGGTCCAAACTTGAACGGACCAAACAGTTGCCCCGATCGCGGTTGTGACAATGGAACCCTTGCTATGGGATGGGGTAGCGGAACGACAAACTTCCCCTACCTTGTGACTCCGGAGGAGGCTATTCAACATGAGATTGTATCCAAAGGGGTTGGAAACGTTCAGGCTGTTCTTCAAAATGGCGACTTCAACAACATAAAGTCAGTTGCAGGCCAGGCTAACGTCGCCTTGGTATTTGTTAACTCTGCGGCTGGTGAAGGGTATATTTCAGTCGATGGGAATGAAGGTGACCGAAAGAACCTGACGGCATGGAAAGGAGGCGACGAGATGGTCAGACAGGTCACTTCTGTCTGCAACAACACTGTCCTTGTTATTCATAGTGTTGGCCCTGTTCTGGCTGGTGAATGGCACGATAACCCGAACATTACCGCTATTCTATGGGCAGGCCTTCCCGGACAGGAAAGCGGAAATGCCCTGGTTGATATCCTTTATGGCAAAGAGAACCCTGGCGGTAAATCGCCATTTACCTGGGGCAGGACTGCCGAAGACTATGGTACGCACATCTTGAAGGAAGCAAACAATGGAAAGAATGCACCACAGGAGGTTTTCTCAGAGGGTATCTTCATGGAGTACAGACATTTTGATAAAGAGGACATAACTCCTGTCTATGAGTTCGGGTTTGGTTTGAGTTATACTACCTTCTCCTACTCGAGCTTGAGAGTCAGGGCGATGCGTGCCAACAAGTATAAGCCTGCCACTGGCTTAACCAAACCAGCACCAAGACTAGGCCACTCTTCGACCAACTATGCGGACTACCTGTACCCTACGGGTTTTAAGAGTGTATCGAAGTACATCTACTCGTGGCTAACCTCAACCAACCCTAAGGAGGCATCTGGAGATAGTCACTATGGAATGCCAACCGAGGACTATGTGCCTCCGAATGCAAACAATGGCGATGCACAGCCTGTGCTCCCCGCCAGCGGTGCTCCTGGTGGAAACCCCGGCTTATTCGAAGACTTGTACGAGGTCTCCGCCATCATCACCAATAATGGAGACAGAGTTGGCGAAGAGGTCCCACAACTGGTAAGTAACTCTTCCTCAACTTACATAGCCTGATCCTTGATGGTGTCATCACAGCTAACATAAATAGTATGTCTCCCTTGGCGGCGACCGAAATGCAAAGATTGTTCTCCGTGGGTTCGATCGCATCCGATTAGCTCCAGGGCAGCGATTCCGGTGGAGAACCATGCTCACCCGACGAGATGTCTCCAATTGGGACCCAGCAACTCAAGACTGGGTCATGACTGATCACCCGAAAACCATCTTCGTAGGTAGCTCCTCACGGAAGTTACCGCTTCAGGCACCATTGCCTGCACCAGATCTGGCATGAAAGTCTACTTTTTTTAATATCTTCAAGAGTTCCTCCTTTCCCTTCTTGATGTCCCATTTCTTTTTAGTACTTTCCGCGTGACTTGTGTCTCTATAGTTTATTGATTAGTGATAGCCCGGGAAGTAGATTTTCATAATTAAGGGCAGGTTCAAACGTAATGTATATGTTCCGTAATAGCTAATGCTCCATATCTATACTTCATCCTCGTAAATGGACGATGATCTAATCACACGCTCCTGAGCCTCGACGGAGAATATATCGATGCCTCGGGCTCTTCTTTCCTGTCGATCAACGCTTCTCGTGGGCTCCCCTGACAAGCGTGAAACAGTCGATTCATCATAAGATCTGCCTCCAGAAGACACTTCTTTTTCGCCTCATGAAGCTGGAGTTGACAGGGTCCAATAGCTCGCTTCACGAGGGCCCATCCCGGTTCCTCCCACCATGGACAGACATGTGGATGGATGGGCCTCGATCCTGCTCTCTGCTCTGGCCAAGACGATCGTTTATGTCCCTACCCACTCCAGCTATGGGGTATTTGCTACTTACATATGCGGAATGGAGGTTAGACAAGAATCGAACTGATAGGGGTGCTGTACGGAGTACACTATCAACATCATCCAGTGAACTGGTCCTCAAAAATTGCCACGATCCAAATCTCATATAACAAGTCATCCACCAGACCAAAAGACCAGCACTAAAAGTTATAGAATGACGGTGGTGGCGTTTGGAAAACACATAGTTAACTCTTGATAACATAGACTTTTTGGGAGAGTAACTCAGCCCTACGCTCGCTTTTATATAGTGAGACTTTGGTGGCTTCAGGGCGACCCTGAAAACGGACAAGGGACAAGAAAGAACTTGCTGACTATCGTGAGCTTAAGTTGTTATTTCGGGCCATGGCTTGCGCAAGCTATTATGCTCAGTAAGAAAATTTTCTTCAATATTGATCGGACTTTCTCCGTAACAGTTTCCTGACGTCCCCCTGATAGAATGGAAGATCATCAACAAGGCCATGGACTCCTGCATTCAGTCGTTATTTCCCCCACTACAACAGCTGAAATATAAGTATAAAGGGGTCTTTTCTTGGACTGGGTGAATTAAGGTATATGCTTTTATATTGGTTTGCAGGCGCCAACCCTGAATCAACAATGTAAATCGCAATTTTATCTAAACACAATGCCAGGAAAATATGTATATACAGTGGGTTTATTTCGCTTGGCTAGTTTGGGGTATCGGGTGAAAGAATAAGAGAGAGCAAGCAGCCGGCCAGGCTTGCTACTATGTATACATGTAACATGGCGTGGGAACTCGACAACATCGTGGTTCCCTACCCGAGGGAGCAGGACTAGGAGCACCGGCTTCTCGTTTTGACCATGTAGTCGTTGGGCTCTCCACACCGATTTCAGCGCAATATTCCGTTTCCCCCTAGCTCGCTACCATAGCTGTCAGGGAAAGCCTATTCCCCCTGGACTAAAACATCCTTAGCTCAGCTCCAGAGGATCCATTGTATTGGAAAAGACGTGCTTAGTAGGCTAGCTAGAACAACGGTTCGTCTTGTATTTCGGGTTACCTCATTTGGCTGGCTGTTGAATGAGGATCTTCGACCATGCCTGTCTGCTATATACTATGCAAGTATAACCAGGTCGCTGAATCAGGGGCGAGCCTTATTCTCATGAAAAGCTCCAGAAAAACCATGTCATGGTGAAACTCGTGGCTTTGACGTATTGAAGACCGAGCTGGAGTGGGCGGGCTGGAACCTACGAAGGTATACATATAGTATATAGTCCATCTCTAGCCAGCCAGCCAGCCAGGGGATCTTCCGCTAACTTGCTTCCAAGTCGGCCCGGAAGACTAGCGATCGTGATTTTTTTTATTGAGGTGTCGGGTTAGAGCTTAAATATTAGCGGTATCGAAACGGATGGGCCTCCGTATTGAGCACGTACTCATCGAGGCTGACAACCTCTGGTTCCGAGAAGATGAGATAGAAGTATTTGAGCGTTTCAGCAAACCAAAACGACTCCATGCGGTCAGACTTGATGGGTTGAGAGGCTGTACAGTCGTCAAGAGCCGCGTGGGCAATATCAGTGACTGTATATTTAATAATGGTGTCGAACATCTTCCATGCTCTGTCGAGTAGGGAGGAGTCTCCTGTTAGACGGTAGAGAATGAATATGGATTCAATGGCCTCAGGCCTATGGCGAGGGTCAGTTATTTTTAGTCCGGTGAATGCGATAGTAAGTTGTGGAATCATAGGGCGTACCTGAGGATATACCGCTTATCGGGAATCCTGACAAAACCAGGGGTCAAACCTTGTTCCTTGATATAGTCATCGATGGAGGCATCGTTGGCGTTGTAGAGGGTATCATCGACTGCCTTTTTCCAGATCCCCTCATCCCAAGGGCAGTCGTTTCGATCCTCACATCGGACGGTAACCATAATCTCAGGCATGATGCCCATACTACTCTTTTCGTACCCCCATAGACAGCCTTCGACAAGTTTCCTAGCCGTCTCCATATCTTCGCTATTTTCAAAAGCTTTGGCCGCTAGAGCGACCATCCCGCCTGCAAAGCAACTAAGGTGCTGAGCTGTGGGTTCCGGGTGAAGTTCGGACAGAGGTATCCTCTTGCTTGCCGTAACGTCACCGGGGAACAGAATATCTTCACCGTCCTTGGTCATGGGGCGGAAGAAGATATTACGATCCATGGCGGCAAACGCACCCTTGTAGAGCTTCTCATATTGCCGAGAAGCTCCACCGAGCAAAATATATTGCTACTATTGTTAGCACATGCAAAGAAGAAAATAGGACAGAAAGAAAATGTTGATAGATCTTCTCTCACCTTTGGAAGATATTCATACAAGGAATCTGCCATGCCTCCGATAGTAAATCTGGTAGATTCGTGGAAATTCATAGCCTGTGCATCGATCATAAACGGCCATATCCCGGGAATCTTAGTCTTGCTCTGCTGCTTGTCAAAGGCATTCATTATCCTCTGCACCGCATCGAAGTACTGTGGATCCCCTGTGAGCTGGGTAAGACGAGTGAATTCCAGGGTGAGCGACCCGATCTCAGCGACCAGCATCTGGTCACTGGCGCGGGGTCTGGCGCCACTAGCAGCCTTCTTGAAGTCCCAGTGGGCAATGGGCATTCGATTGGGGGTGTCAAAGGCGACATAGAGCATCTGGCCTATTTCGACCGCCTTCTTCAGCAGAGAAGGATACTTTTGCCCGCTTACATCGTAAGCTCCGAGGAGGCCCCCGAGGTAGCGGATGGTAGTTTCAAAGACATTAACTTCCTCCAGAGTACAATTGCTAAAGTCAATGTCATCAATCGCCTTGACAGCTTCAGTAAATTCATCGTGCAGACCCATTATCCACAACGTATCTATACTCGTCAGTACAAGAATGGGTAAATGTATATAATCAAATGTAGATATATGTACGAAGAGGAGGACTGACCGAGCCCGTCAACCAAGGAGGCCGCCCATCCACCAAACGGGTTCAAAGCCTTGCCAGACAACGGGGCAACCTCATCGGCCATCCAGGCATGTGCCTTGTAGCCGTTCCAGGCGTGCGAGAAGTTCCCCTTGACAGCCTCAAGCCGCATGAGCCGCACCCGGCGCGCATCCTCGCTCTCCTTGCCCGAGAAACGGTGCTGAATCAGCGGAATGCTGCTAGGGTTGCCACGAGGCATCTGGATCATGGAGCGAACTGCATATCGCTGGGGTACATGAGCCCAGGAGAATGGTCCCTCAGGCTGTCTGAAGGTCGTTGGTGGCTGGCGGTGGGAAGAATGATAGCTCTTGAAGACCAGGAAGGCGACGAACAGCGCGAGCAAGACCACGAAGGGCCTGCGTCTGAAGTACGGCATCGCCATCATGGTCTCCTTTTTATATTTTTATGCACTGCACAGTTCCATGGATCTGTTTTGTTTTGGTTTTTGACATTGAATGTGTTTTATATCGTTGTTTGATACGTGAAAATTTGCTTGGTTGACCAAGAAAAAAGAATCCCTGAAGCGCCCCTGAAGGAAAAGCAGCTTCGGACGCCCAACATCTCAGCAAGACGTAGGATTTGCTGAAGAGAAAACCTCCCTGCAAGGTCAGGATAATAGTTTGTATATAAACAAGTTACAAGGGATATATGCCAACAGTTAGAGCGTCTCCTTTTCTCTCCTTTCGAGATGTATCGCTGCACTGGGGGTGCTTTTCTACGAATAACTATAGAGGGGTTGAAGAGATAAATTAAGATGGGATCGATCGAGGACTGCCGGACACGCTGGAGGCTGCGAAGAGATGAAGAAGAAGAGCCAACGACCTACAGAAACGACAGCAGCGTGAGGCTGCGGTTTGGCGGTTGGGAGCAAGAGTACATCGACCGCTGCCTGGTGAGACGACGATATAATCAGTCTCTGTGGCTGGTGTCTGTCGATGAGTCGTATAGGGAGCTTCTCGCCCGTAAGTGAATAATATCATCTATTGTGTGTATGTGTTGTAGTGACATCTTCTAGCTGTGAACGTCTCAAACCACTATGAAGAGACCAGAGTGACCATCGTGGTCCCCAAGCCCGTCCTGAGCGAGATGTCGACGTTCAGGTTTGACATCAAGAGCTGCAGCGAGAGAGACTGTTACGACGACAGCAGGGCCATCTCGTCAGACGAGTTCTACGTCCAGGCCTTGTCGACAGCACCGAGAACGCTGGGTTCTTCATCTACAGAACCACTCGAGCCGGAAGAACCCCCCAGCGGACTGTCTCCAGGCGGGAGGGTAGGCATCGGGATTGGGCTAGGTCTGGCGGCCATCGCTCTGGGGTTGATGGGGTTCCTCTATCTCTACCGTCGCCGCCGCAGAAGAAGAGAGATCGAATCCTACCTCCTATCAGCAGCAGCAGAAGAAACAACGGTAACAGCAAAAGCAACGTCCGAAGAAGCAACGGTGGCAGAGATGCCAGCCAGCAACTCTCCCGAGGCTCACAAACGGCCCATCTTCGAGATGGAGGGACAAGAACAGCACAAGGAGCTGCAGGGTTCTCTGCCAGCCAGCGAGATGCCTGGTTCACAACCAGCCCCGGCGGAACTAGCAGGCAGTCCCCATATCTAAAAAGGAAAAAGAAAGTTATGATAATATCTGGTGTGTATGATGATTGTGAATAGAATACGGCCCGAGACAGGCTTAAATTCTAGTGTTTCGGGCTAGTTCGTGTATCAAGATATGGGCTTGTCTAACTGTATATATATTATGATTCAACCCACGGAGTAACTCCAGGCCAGCAACTCTCTTTTAGTCGACTCACACAAGCCCTTCGCTGGGTAACTCTGGATGCAGAAGAAGCTTGTTCTCTGGTGGACTCTCTCGAAGGGGTAGCTATACCCTCGTCCTCTTGTCCTCTCGACCTCTCGCATCTCCTCTTATCTTGGTATCTTCCTCGCCAGTATCTCCTGTAACGGTGGCTCGTAACGCCCTGCACCCGCATCCCTGCTCGCACATAATCCTTATTATCTTCCCTTGCCTTGCAACTTTACAGTTCTGCAATCACATGCAGCCAAGGCTTCCGGGGGAAGAAAGCCTGCTGGCTCGCCTGTCCTCTTGCTGGATCGTCGAGAGGGAGGAAGAAGAAAGGAAAAGAAAAAAGAAAAAGCAACGCCCCCCGTTGAGTGTTATATTTCCACTCTTCCCAAGGACATGGACTTTAGACAGCCCTTGGTCTTCCCCCCCTCTCTCCAAAAAGAAAAGAAGAAGGGTAGCTCGCCTTTTTTTCCCATCCGCTGGATGCCAGCCACGTTTCCCGCGTGTCGACGCCATCCTCGGACTTGGTGACCGTAACAGGGAAAAGAAACGAGGACTTCCTTAGTCTTAGCTGACTACATTCGGTGTTAAGTATAAACGTATATTTGTTAGTTATATTGTTAGCATCAGAAAGAAGAAAAAAAGTAACGACTCACCCTCAAGAAGCGCTTCTGGAGAAGAAGAAAAGAAAAGACGAAAGCCAAGCCAAATAGCGCCGCCTTAGTCAAAAAGGTTCCTCTTCTTCTTCGTCTGCTTGTCTTTCGTTTTTCGCCTTCATGAGTTGAGGAAGAAGACGACGAAAGCAAGTCGAAGAAGAAAAGAGAAGAGAAACAAAAAGAGAAATACAAAGAGAAGAAGAAGAAGCAGAAGAGGAAGAGGAAGAGGATGGCGTTCCTTGAGTCTTCGTGTCTGGATGCGCTAAAGTAGAACACAAGTCAAAAACGCCTCTACGCAATAACTTGCCCTCCCCATAATAATAACTACCAGCAACTACTATAGCGTGAGAATGCTTGCGCGCCCTTGAGAGATACGCAGCATGATGGTCTCGGGGCTCGATCTCACCTATATGCAGCGGGACGACGGTGACGAGCCTGCGTCGATGGGCTCCGGCTTCCAGGCAAACATCAGCGATACCACGAATGATACCAGCTACAGCAACAGTCGGAACGAGTTCGCCGGAGACAGCAGCACCGGGATTGGCGCAGAGGAGGAACAGCATCAGCAGGATGCCTACCGCACGCTATACGACAATTCCGGTGCCTACGTGATGGACGGAGTGGAGGTTTCTGCCGGCGGAGGTAGTGCTGTGCAGCAGCAGCAGCAGCAGAACCAAAATCAACCACAACAACAACAACAACAGCAGCAGCAGCAGCAGCAGCAGCAGCAGCAACAGCAACAGACTGGAGATGTGGCTGAACAGGATAGTATGCGGCCGTGGACGGAGCTCAAGACCAAGGCGGGCAAGGAGAGGAAGAGGCTGCCACTCGCCTGTATCGTCTGCAGGAGGAAGAAGATTCGCTGTTCAGGCGAGAAGCCGGCGTGCAAGCACTGCTATCGATCGAGGATACCGTGTGTCTATAAGGTGACCACCAGAAAGGCTGCCCCGCGGACAGACTACATGGCCATGCTGGACAAGCGTCTCAAGCGGATGGAGGAGAGAGTGATGAAGGCCATCCCCAAGGACGAACCGCGTGATATGGTAGGTATCGGCCGTGCTACTGTGAAACCACACCCGCCAGGATATGCTTCACGGCCCGCTCGCGCTGCTCTGAAGAAACGGACAGCCACGGAGGCCTTTAGCGCTGAGCTCAGCGAGTGGACTCGCCCGCTCATGCCGACAATACAGCCGGTTCCTACTGTTACCGCTCCTCCCGCTGCTCCTGGAAAAGGCCAGGAGATGAGCGTGAATCTGCCTCCCTCACTACTGCCTCATATCAACACTGAACACAAGTTACTCTCCCAGGGAGCTGAGTTCCTCCCTTCCATGGAGCTCCAGGAACACCTGGCAGAGGTCTTTTTCGACTGTGTCTACGGCCAGTCGTACCTCCTCCTACACAAACCAAGCTTCATGCGCAAACTAAAAACCGAAGCCGTCCCCCCTGTCCTCACCTTGGCCATCTGTGCCGTCGCCGCCCGCTTCTCTACCCACCCAGACGTCAACACCGAACCGGCCTTCCTGCGAGGCGAGTCTTGGGCAGACGCTGCCGCTGACATTGCACTCGCCAGACACGATCAACCCAACATCACCATCCTCACCGTCTTCCTCATCCTCGGCCTCCACGAGTTCGGCGCCTGCCATGGCGGGCGGAGTTGGTCCTTTGGCGGAATGGCTCTGCGCATGGCCTATGCCTTGCAACTCCACAAGGAACTCGACCGCGATCCCCTCGGCCAAGGTGGTAGTGCCTCAGAGTTGAGCTGTACGGATAGGGAGATCCGTCGAAGGACCATGTGGGCCTGTATTCTGATGGATCGTTATAACTCTTCCGGCAGCCAGAGACCTCCCATCGGCAACGAGAAGTTCCTACAGATCCAGCTACCTATCAAAGAGTCGCATTTTTGGCGTGAGATCCCTGGCCCAACGGAGGACCTGGACGGCTCAGTACCCAACCCTGTGCCAGAGGGGGTAGGACAACTGTCTAACCCAAAAAATAACATGGGTATATCCGCATATATAATACGAGCCATCATGCTCTGGGGGAAGATTGTTGACTACCTCAACCTGGGCGGCAAGGCTAAGGATCCCTGCAGACTATGGGAGCCAGAGTCCGGATACAACCTGCTGAAAAGGCAGCTCAAGGACTTCTCTTCCTCTCTGCCAGAGTGTCTCGTTTTCAACTGGGAGAACCTACAGAACTACGCTGTCGAAAAGATTGCAAACCAGTTCATCTTCCTCCACATCGTCATCCACCAAAACACCTTGTTCCTCAATCGGTTTGCCATCCCGCTCTCGCCTCTAGGGCGGCCACCGAGAGATATCCCCAAGCCTTTCCTGAGCGAAGCAGGCAGAGCAGCAGTCGAGGCTGCGAACCACATTTCCATGCTGATCGATCAGGCATCTGGATACATGCTAACCGTTCCATTTGCTGGTTATTGCGCCTACGCAGCGAGCACGGTTCACATCTGGGGTATATTTTCAAAGAGTCCACAGCTAGAAGCGGCCTCCAAGGAGAACTTCCGACATACCTATAAATATCTAAACAAAATGAAGCGCTACTGGGGTATGTTCCACTACATGGTTGAAAGCTCAAAGGAAAGGTACAGGCACTTTGCCGAAGCCTCACTTCGCGGTCGGATAGTTCCCGAAACCAGCAAGGGTGGTAGCAACCAGGATGTGCCGATATTCCAATACGGTGATTGGTTCGACAAGTACCCCCATGGGGTATCAAAGCTGCGCTGGGAAGACCCCGATATAGAAATAAAAAATGAGAGCGGCAGCGACGCAGTGATGGCGCACCAGTCTGACCTCCAGAGCGTTGAGGAGTTCTTCACCAGCTTATCTCCGGTCTCGCCATCGGCAGGATCCAGGAAGGAGGTTAAACGCGCAGATGCAACAACACCGTCCGACAAGGCAAGGCGCCATCTCGGTTCCAGAGGTAATGCCAAATCTCAGTCTTCCAACTCCTCAACGCAATCTCGTGTTGTCCCCAATATGTCATCTCCCGAACGACAACAGCAACAGACACCGCGGTCACAGCCAATGCAACAACCAGTCTCGAACCCCGTCAACTCTCAAATTCCCCCACAACCAGGGCCTCTACCAAATCACGTTAGTAACGAATACACCCACTACAACAACAACCCGAATATGTACCACGCGGATCCCGCCTTCAGCGCCTCCGAATATAAGTTTCATCCTCATCCCGATCCACTCCCACAACTAGATCGACAGCTAGTATATGATGCCTATACCGGCGTCGAACCTATACCTCAACATCCTATCCCGATACCATCTTCCAACAACCCTCACATCCAACCACATCATCCAGTACCACCCCAGCCGCAAGCAGGTCACGGTCCCAACCCAAATATGAACAGCTCCTTCTGGAACAACAACAGTTACCAATCCTACGATATGCAGCCTCCTATGAACTGGAACGGCGAACTCATACAGTCCAGCGCATGGTTCCTACCTTTCAATTTAGACCCGACTGGTCTAGACGGTAACGTTTCACAGCCAGGTGCCCCCGCAAGCATGCCAGCAGGTCCTTCTCACTCCCCTCAAAACCCGGTCGTATCATCCGGTATGACAATGAGTGAAGGCGGCTATTACGGAGGTCCAGCAATGATGCATCCCGTCGGTATGGGCTTAGGCATGGGAGAACATGCCCGGTAGCATTCCAGAATCCATTCGGGAGAGAGTTGGTTGATTAATAACTTCAATCATTCCCTTTCTGTATATATCGTGTTCCAATAGGCTTATACGCCCATCTTGAACAGCAATTTTTGTTTTCATTATTTACCTTCTCATACCCTGTTGATACTACTGCTACATACACTATTACCTCTTCACCCTGACGTATTGTCTTATGTCAAAGTTTGGACGTTGGCATACTTTGAACGCAGGTTTTCGGCTTATCAAAAATTATCTCTATATCCTGATCTAAGAATGGCCTCTTATGATGTCTTTCCTGTCTTTCTTTTACATATCGGATGAGGCGGGGGTCTGATACATTCCAGGGCGGAAGGATCTGGCACAGGAATATTGTTTTAAACGGGTTAGGAGTTGAACATAATTATTTTTCTATTATTCTATTATACCCGCTTTCCTTTTTGTCCTGTTCCTCATGTACATTTTTCTTTTCTTCTATTTCTCCCCTCTTTTCTTTTCGTTACTTGGCGCGCTTTGAACCACGGCCCAGGCCTTAAAAGACAGGTCGCTCATTATGTTCATAAACAGTATGATAAAAACATACAAGGCATCGAATCCTAGCGTCTCTTTCTTTCGTTCAAATCAGCCTTACATAGTACGGGGCAAAGCACAGCGAGAAAAGAAAAGCAAACGAACAGGAAATAAAAAGCAACCTGAGAAAAAGAAGAAGAAAACAGAGATATCCCACTCAGTCATCCCATTCCTCATCTAGCTGATCGATCAACCGGTTCTCCGCATCGATATCCCGCTGACCCTGTCTGCGATTGCTGCCAGCAGCATTTCTCCCACGACCACCTATGACACCTACTAACCCGTTCCTAACGCCTCCTGCACCGCCGTTAGATGGCCCGTTAGAAAGCTGCGAATAAGCCGACCGAGGCTTGTTGAAACGGAAACAGTTCGAAACCGATGACCAGAGAATTATAAACATATCCTATTTCATAGTGGGAAAAACATGAGTAACTGTCTTTGCTTTCAACAAGTAAATAAATAATTGGAGTGTTAATAAGGTTTGGTGGAGTCTGCTTTTTCAGTTTCGCAGTTAAGGTTTAGAGTGTGGAGCACTAAAAAAAGGCTTATTTTTGTTTTCTCTCTCTCGGGCCAAAGCGACGCCGAAGAGAGGGAAAAAGCAAGGGAAAAAGAACAAATACGTAATGTGAAAGGAGAGTAAGTGGTAAAAGAAAAGGAGATAGGAAAGAAGCGGGTAAGACAGGGTTGCCATTAGTGGGCGGAAATGCGGCAGGTATTAAGACGATCGAGAGAGCCGTACCAGTAGCAGGTGGCAAAGTTATCCAATGAGCCAGCATTGGAGGCTTGTTCCAGGTGCTTGCTCTGCAGGCCGCAAGGTTGGGGGATAACCAGGTCACCAAGGTAGGAGGAAGAAAAGAAAACAACATGCAAGTGGCAAAACATATTTTATCCGCTAATATGCCTGAATGTCCACAATATAGTGGTATATGCATGAGGTATGTATGAGAAGGGTATATATCAAAAGAAAACCGAAAATAGTCCGCAAAATTAAATCGAAATGGAGGAGAAATCAATCAAGCCGGGAAGTAGGAAGTGAGAGTGATGAACCCCGGCCACCAGCACTTTGAAATCTCACGCCTTGGTGGTTACGCAAAAAGGGGAGGCAAGAGAACGCAGACGTTATACATACCCCGACGAAGCTAGCAGCACCACTCCACATTGCGTAGTTCGGACACTGCCTCCAACCCCTTTGGTGCATGACAGTTCGTTGATAGGCGCATCCACCTATAAGGTAGGCAGCTATAGCTATGCCGGCACTAAAGAAGAAAACATGTTGTCAGTTATGTGTGCTCAGACCATCGCCCGGAATGACTTACATGATTCCGAATATCCCGGCGGGCCCTACGCCTCCATCTGTACTTGAAGCAACGCCTCCACAGGCAGCTGCAGTTCTAACCTCAAAGAAATAGGAACACGAATCGAGGCTACCAACAAATGAGAAAGTGGCAGCTGGTGTAACCAGGTCTCGGTCGCAGAGGAAAGACATTATTGTCGACTTCCTTCTCTCGACCCTATCTTCTGGGTCATCCTTTTTGTCCCCGTCCTTTTTGCCATTGTCCTTTTTATCGTCATCGCCCTGTTTATCCCCATCTTTCTCTTTGTCCTTGTCATCAGATTCGTCATCGTCGTCGCCGTCTAGAATTTTGCGTCTGAACAGCTTATTCCCGGCAGATGGAGAAGGGCATGGGGAGCCATCGGTGTAATTCAATACAAGTTTGCGCCCACGAAATAAGAGAGAGGATGACTGTTGTCTGTCATGAGTGTTAGCAGCGTGACTGTTGCTTCCGACGTGCTTTACGCCCAAGTATTTCGAGCCAGATTCCAAAAACATACCCGATGGAATATGTCTTTCTGTCCATTTCGTAGTACGCGCTGACATTCTGCCACCTACTCTCGTCGACTCCAGCAACATCCGTCAAGTTTTCTACCACAGGAGCGCAGATATTTATCGTAAAATTTGCCCCATAGTCATGTCCCTTCACATGCCAGCTTTCATCTCTCAGGTCCGCATGTGACTTCTTCCCATCCTTTTTACCCAGCTGCACCGAAATCGCATTGAGGTCGAAGTACAAGCCCGTATTAGGCGAGTGTATTGTACAGGGCTTCTCTGGCGCCTTTGGTTTCTCCTCTGCCGCACCCCAAGCAGCGGAAGAAAAGAGTAGTACTTGAAGAAGCGAATTGAGCTTATTGACATGCATGACAGGTTTATAAATAAATAGCTCAGAATATGTCAATGCCGAGGGGAAGTTGTTCGTCTTCAGGTCTAGGATTCTAGGCAACTGGCTTCAGCGGAAATGTGGTCTTTCGAAACCGGAGAGCAGGTAGGAAGCGCAATGAAACAGCGGTCATATAGTGGTGCAAATGAGCGTGAGCAGTTGGATAATATCGACATTCAAATAGGATAAAAAGATGAAGAAATTCTTGTGACAAGCCAAAGCTTTGCCATCGCCGTCTCCGCCCGATCTTGGAAGTTATCCGTTATCAAGATTGATTATATAAGCAGACTTTTTTCAATTTCCCCAGAAGCTCCTTTTTTTAAAAATCCCAACGATTGAAAACTCCTTGAATAATTATCACACTCATTCAAGGAATATAATATACCTCAGAAGCCCCCTCGCTACGGCTTCAGAAAGGACTGAAGGGATTGTAACCCTCTATCTATTGTCTTTTATATCATTTATACCTTCATATTTTTTCCTTGTATATTCCCTGTACCAGCAGAAGCCATTGGTAATGGGGGAGGGAAAGGGTTCAAATACCGCTCAGAAGCCAGTTCGGAAGCCAGCTGAGAAGCATGGATATGAATTCTGTGGCCCGTATGTTCTTCAATACTATCGTCCATTTGGAATAAGTTTGGATATTAACTGCTTTCTTTTTGGTTGGCTGCAGGCCTGGTGCAACAGTTTTAGTATTCGGTTTACCCGTCCTTATTTACATCTTCCCATTTCTTTGCAACGATATCTCGGGATGTCCTGCGCCATCGCTTCTAAGCCCGTCAAAATTTTCTCTCGACCACTCGTCAAAGCTGAAGTTGGTTGGCCAGAGGATGGAATTATGGGCTTTTACAACACGGAGGCCACACTCTATGTTCTTGGATATTATCTTCTCAGTCTAGTTCTACAAGTTATTCTCCCAGGAAGAGAACCCGAAGGAGTAGTTCTAGCGTGCGGAAGTCGCCATAAGTATAAATTCAATTGTACAGTCTCCGTATGAACTTCTACGCTGTGCATGGCATGGCTAACCTTAACGCTTTATTAGCTGCCGGGGATCACCTCTTGATGCTACTAGGTTGCGCCGTAGGAACCTGGTTATACGGCGCTGATTTCCCTCTATGGACTTTTCTTTGGGAGAACCATATCCAAGTGGTCACTGCCAACCTTATCATCTGTGTTGGATTGGCGATTTTTGTTTACCTGAGGAGCTTCACAGTCCCTTCTCCTGGTCAACCCAACCCTACCAACCGTGAATTAGCTCCTGGAGGGCAAAGTGGGAATATTATATACGATTATTTCATTGGACGTGAACTCAACCCAAGAATCGTCCTGCCGATTCCATTCGTCAGCGAAAATTCCAGGACTTTGGACATAAAGGCGTTTTGCGAGATGCGCCCTGGGCTTCTTGGATGGGTTATAATGAACTTGTCGAACATTGCCCATCAGTATAAAATGAACTCAGGCAATGTCACTTCGTCAATTCTCCTCATCACCGCCTTCCAGGCTTGGTATGTGTTCGACGCACTCTACATGGAGCCAGCCATCCTCACCACCATCGACATTATTCTCGATGGATTCGGCTTTATGCTGTCTTTTGGAGACTTGGTCTGGGTTCCATTTATCTACTCCCTACAAACAAGATACCTCGCCATGTATCCTCTTCAACTCAGCCCCGTCAATGTCGCATTAATCCTAGGTGCTCAGGGTGTCGGATACTCCATATTCCGTGGTGCCAATAACCAGAAGAATAGATTTAGGACAAACCCCGAGGATCCACGCATCAGGCATATCCAATACATTGAGACTCGTAGTGGATCGAGACTCATGACCTCTGGATGGTGGGGAATGGCTCGCCACGTCAACTACCTCGGAGATTGGATTATGGCATGGACCTACTGTCTCCCAACAGGTATGGCTGGATTTGCCATGATAGAATCTTTGAACCCCGCCACTGGCATGATGGAAAAGCGTGCAGTCCAGACGGAAGAGACGCGCGGATGGGGAATGGCCATAACATACTTCTATGTCGTTTACTTTGGAATTCTACTTGTTCATCGTGAGAGACGTGACGAAGAGAAGTGTAAGAGGAAATATGGCGAAGACTGGGCCAAATATACCTCAAAGGTCAAGAGCAGAATCATTCCAGGCATATACTAAACATACCAATGCGTAATTTTCCTAGGGGGCATGGGGGTATAATTACACTTACTGAAATTCGCACATTTCTGTTTTCACTATTGACGTTGCGAGAGCAACCATTTATATATTCTAATTTAGATATAGTACCATTTAATTTGAAAGAAGTCATGATCCTAGTATTTTAAGCATCTAACCCACTCTGGTGGTTTCTGGCCTGGCAACCTTTTCTTTCATCGGAATATCAAATACACTCAAACCCCAAGCCCCATCACCATGGTTCTGAATCCAGTTCTTGAGGACAAGCCTCGCATCCGTCAACACCTGGGCTCGAGCATGCAAGTTTCCCGTCCTAGCAGCCATGTATTTCAAGGAATCGTAAGACGGAGCCGAGAGGACAATTTGAGTCAAATTCGAGATACAGGCATTCTCGCCCCGATCTGGCATGACACCACACCCATCCAAGATATAGAAGACATCGCGCAGAAGAGCCCACATTCTAGCTCGAGATAATGCACTGGCCTTTTTAAACCCAGGCGAGTTCAAACGATAGCCTTGTTTAACACCATTTATCAAAGTTTCATTGAGGTTTGTCGGTGCCGTTTTAATGTATGCTTTGTGCCATTCTGGCTCGGGGAAACGAGGGACATCGTTTCCCTTTGCCGTGAAAGGTGGTCGTAATGAAAACGACGGAGATGCCGTCCAGACCGCTGATACATTCCCAGTTTTCACCTTCTCTTCCGGCAATTTAGCTGTGGGTTTCCCGTACTTCCATATTGTCTTGAAAACTTCCATTGGTAATGAATTGACCCTAAATGGGCGAAATGTAAAGATTTCATCAGCTGTAGACTTAGTCTCCCATACACAGCTATTTAGGGCCCGCATACGACCTGTTTCCCCATTACCAAAAGACCTATTGCATCCCACGCGATTCAATTCATCCTCCGGCAGAATGATATTGGATATATACGCATTGGAAGTTGGTGCGACAAGCAGGCTTGTAGGGAAGGATAAAATTGATGTCACCTGTTTCAAGGCAAGCTTATCCGAGCATGACTTGCTCAGAGTTGATTCTGCATCTGCCCGGGAAGGCTTTCGGCGAACTACACCAAGGATTGAAAAGTGAGCCCTGCCATTTAGCAACGCATGCGGGGGTTCAGTCGAGGTTTCTGAATCTCCAGATTCGGGAACAGGTAGATCCCATGGCGTAGCGTCCTCCTGTGCCGCCATGCATAACTCCATGCTGGCATCTCCACAAGGCGCACATGAGCAGTACATCCATATATTTACATCTTCTTTTATCCGAAAAGGAGGCCAGGGCATTGATGTCTGTAGGTTTCCATCTTTGGAATCTCGAGAATTTTCTATCCTTTCGACGCTTTCCGGATTCCATTGCAAGAATCTTGACCCAGAACAGGTAGATGGACCCTTATAATTGAGGGTTCCATCATAAGGTGAGCCAATGCATGAACAATTGATGTGCTTCTCCTTGTAGTGAGTTAGAGCAGACTTGCATTCTTCGAGAAGCCAGTGATTAAATGCACGAAGGGCGAGTATTTCAGCATGGCTATCATGCAGTACAAGCCCGTTACATTGTGCAATTTGTGACGTGCTTAGACATTTCGCACCAGTCCTATACCTCCCGGTCAGTGATGCTGTATAAAATGAGATATAAAGCCAGCTCCTTCCAGTCTGGGGGAACCAAGAGCTTATGTACTCACGCAACAGAAACGCAAGTTAAAGCTTCCTCGGCCGTATTTTCATCTAGATAATAAGTTAGTATATCTAGTACACCAAGCCTATGAGACATAATATAGTGCTATATGAGAGAATGCAAGGGAAGAGTTGACACTTACTAGTTACCAAGACAATCCCACTCAGCGGAATCCATTCTCTCAACCCTTTATTATGAACGTTTGGCTTGCTTCGCTGTGGGAGTGCTTCAAAATGAGCGTGGACCAGTGTTGCGACACGGCATTCAAGAGACGAAGTTGGGCTCATGAAATATAACTCATAAGAGAAAAGTTAGTTGCACGTAGGTGGAATACTTATAGATGGGTAATGCACTTCTTCGATGCCCTCTCGCTATATGCTGCTCTTCGGACTCATTCCTCATCATTCGAAGTGATTTTATAGCAAGAACCACCTCGGGAAGATCCATGGATCCCTGGTTATCACGTGACTCAACAAGAGCCCTTTGGTCGATGTTTTATTGATTAACATGCAGAAGATTGCTGATGATGAGGTTGTTATTGGATTGAGGTCATTTAGACACGTCCTTGATCTGCGAGTGGTATCATTTCTGTTCTCCGATATATGATAGGCGAAGAAAAACCATGGCGAGGTATCTGGAGGATCCTAGCTTCAAGCCTCCCCTACAAGCTGAAGCTTGCCAGCATCCTTTAAGACGACGGCGTGTGGATTCCGACAAGCTCTAGTGGAGGGAGGTGGCCTTGTCTAGAATGTGAGCGGCTCTTGCAGCGGCGACTTCGCTAGCGACCCCAAGGGTTGATCAGCTGGTCATGTTTGAAAACCATCACGGGAGTGTTACAAGAGAACCGACGCCGGCCTGGACGGAGGGAATATAAATATACATTAAGACACCCCAGTTAAGCTGCTAGGAAGATGCATACAAGTTTTGGTTATACTCCTTTGTAGTTTCATAGGACGCGACCTTCGAGTTTCGTTGCCTTCCCCTAGGACCAGGCACCTGGTTCTTCTCCTTCCGCTGCCCTTTCAGCAGGGGGCCAGTTGACGGCGTGTTACCACAACGATAACTTGCTAGGGACTCGCAGTTCAGCCGTTTCACTTCCAACCAACGAACAAACTCCTCGCATATCATACTAACACAGATGTGTTTGGACTTGTGGGCCGCCCTAAAACGGAGGAAGAAGTCATCGTATAATGCGGGGCTTAGATACAAAGATGGAGAGAAAGTATCTACAAGTACAGCGACCCAACACGCCCAATATCTTGCTCTTGAAAACTAAACCATAATCTTAGAATTCGTCTTCGTGGAGCATTGCCTGCAGGGCAACGCTGTCAACCTAAAGGTCGGAGTTGATACTGAAGTACCCGCGGGAAAGCTTCCGCTTAAGCTTCCCAACGGTCTATCTTTGACATATGGTGAAATTCTTGGTTTAGCTGGCGATCTATATGGGACGGATCAACCCATAAGTGATGGAGTTACAGAGAATGAGCGGCGACACCGCTTCCTTAAAGCTTTTGATACCTTGGCGAATGACACCAAATATGCCCCAGAGGAGGCCACCAAGCTTCTTGGAATTCTCCATGATGAACTGGAAGAAATTAACAAGGCCATACGGGATGGCAAGCAGCCCTCAGAAGTCCACAATCGACTCAAATTCTCTATTGGAAAAAGTCTCGGAATGGCAACCCTATTCCGACCAAGTGGAATACCATCCTTCCTAGGTCTTGCCCTGATTAACTTTGACCATTTTGGTAGAGATGCAGAGATCGCATATAACACTGGCCACAATGCTGCTATTCAATATGCCTTGAGTGCAGATAGTGACTTGGCCGTGGCGTATGCTATGAATGCGTTTGCAGACCACTTCCTGCACGACCACTTTTCTGCCGGGCATCTACGTGTCCCTCGCCGCTTGCTTCATGGCAGTATGTTGAATTCAGGGGACGCTTGTTCGAAGGTAGGCAGATAAATAGATCCGTTCCATTTATGATAGAACGCACACTAAATACTTCCAGCTGATGCATGACGAAGACGGGTTCCTCGGTTTGAAAGTCAAGAACCAGAATGGAGACAATTGGAATGCCTATGGAGACTCGCGTTTGTTTGATGACGTGAGTAAACGGCACCGAGAAATATTTATAAAGGGCCAACAAGCGTCAGTCGATGAGGTATTCCGGGCCTGGCGATATAAGGTCGTACCACCAATATTCGAAGCATGGAAATATGCACCTACTATCGAATCCGCCTTATCGCCTCAGCCATGGGCTCCATTGTTCGTTTTATCTACAGACAAGCAAAAGAAACCGGTACTACTGAGACGGCGAAATGTTAGTGATAGGAGAACCATAGACTATATTTCAAACTGGACATATACCGGGACAGTGTTGAAATGCAGATGGAGTGGACGCTGGAATTTCCCATTGAGAATTGACGAATAGATTATGTATCACTTATGATATATGCCGTCTTTTCAAGATACATGCTATCCGATGTTATTTTTAGAGTCAACATTATACATAGGCCAGGCAAACTTTAAGCTATCCACGTGACCACAATTGAGCCAAAGCATAAATCGATCTCTGATATTTTCATCAACCCAACCTCGTGCCGGCGAAACTGCCTCAATACACGGTTCGATGAGCTCTGTCTAATCATGGCCGATAAACTGCGCACCCTCCAAAACCTCGAGGCACTCCAGGCCCGCTATATCGGTACAGGACATGCCGATACAACCAAGTACGAATGGACATCCAACATTATCCGCGACAGCTATGCTTCGTACATCGGACATCCACCATTGCTCCAATACATGGCGATCGGTATGGGCGAACCAAAGGAAAAGGTCAGAGCTATGATGGTTGAAAAAATAGTCCGAGGAGCAGGGAATCCGCCAGATGTAAGTTGATTTATTTGCTTTTGATGGTTAAGTTGGGATATGAGAGTATGGAGAAGCTAATATGGAGGGTTGATGTAGACAAGTGAATGATCAACTGTGGCCATGCCTACACTCTCCTCACGTGAAATATGATACGTTTCGACGGGCGACACTGGTGATAGATATAGCCATGCAGCTCGAGGAAATCAAATTGATATGATGCCAATTGCGGCCCATAAATGCATGTGAAAAGGTGGAGCGGAGACGTTTACAACGGCTTATTCGCTTATCTGACTATGGACATTATGATTTTACGACGATGTTAGATGTCTGTACTGTGTTATGATGAAATTGCGCTCGTTCCCTTTCAGGATATATCGAGCACGCGGAACCACTTCGCTAGGGGCAATGCAGAGACATAAGTGAAGTTAGCTTAGGACGATATGATAGCTCTTTTGTCAAGGCTTACCATTCCAAGAGAGGCAATGTTGTGAAGAGTCATTTCGATACACAAGTTGGTCGGCAAAGGATACCTTCCTGACTAAGAGATCAACTTCGAATATTAGCTGAGTCAATGTAAATCCCAACACCAGAGTTTGGACGATCCAAAAGTGAATTTGATTTTTTTGCGTATTTTTTAAACTATAGTAACAAATTGACGACAAGCGAATGAGAAACAGACGCAAGTGGCATACGAAGCACAGCTCCGATACACAGTAAAAGAGGAGAACGAAAAGACAAAACCAGCATCCGATTCCTGGCTTCCACCCCTTACTCCAGTCAATGGAAAAGAAGGTGGAAAGCGCAGGCCGCTCCAGGAAGAGACATGACCGAAACGAACAAGAAGTGAAGAACCAGCCTGGAGCAAAGGGGATGAGCCTAGTGGGTATGGCCCGCGTTCCGGACGGGTCGAGTAAGCGGTGCTGGTGGAGAGAGAGCGTGGGAAGCAACACACGCTGCTGGTGTGGGAGCAAAGGGTCGACGGTGGGAAACAATCACAGATCGTTCGCAGCGGACGCTCAGTGCTCCCGACGTGCGCTCGTGGCCACGAGTGAGGCAGACGAGGGCCCAGCCGTGGTGGGTTATGCCAGTTTCTCCCCCAGAAGCACGCAACTCAACTCATCCAGAAGGGGGCCGAAAAAAAATGACGCGGATATAAATCCCATACCAGATGAGAAAAATATTCCACGTCAGGGGCGTCGTGTGTCTTCATCCTCACCAATCCAACCGAATGGATCGCCTGTTCAGTAGCCTGTACCGAAATGAGTTCCAGACAACGATACGGAAGAGGTGGTCAATTGAGGTGTGATACGCTGGCGCGGGCTTCGTGGTCGGGCTAGCCGCCAATACTGCCTGTATAACGCTCAGGTACACTGGTTCAAGAGACCGCCTGATCCGCATCCACGACAAAAGGGGGTAATAAATGAAAATTTCCAGCCGCGAGGCATATCAGTCTTGATGATATCGTATGCGAGACATGAACAAACGAAAAAAACAATCCTCCCTGGGATGTCATGAAAAATGAGGTAGCCGACCCGCCGGTTCTTCATGCAAAAGCCAAAAAAAAAAAAAAAAACCGAATAGCAAACACAAACATGAAATAAACGAAAAAAACAAAAACAAACGCTTGCTAAAGAACGCATCATATAATGAAACCAGGGACGAAGGAAATGGGAATATATGCCAGATGAATACCACAGCCGCTTAAATGAGGATGGAGAACGCCGTCAGTCATGCGGTTGATGCTTATGCCTATGTGATGTATATAGGTCGTTGCCGTCGATGCCGTCTTGTAGAGTTATGTAAGATAAGGCGTCTTCTTTCTTAAATCGTAGCCGTTCCGCTCTTGGTTTACATGGCTGTTCCATACTGTAGGGCGAAGTCAGGGTATCTATCAGCCCATACAAAGCCGTCCATACCGGCAGCTGCACCACACTGATGCTGCACTAGCATATCGGGTAGGAGGTAAGGGACAGCAGAGGCTAGTGTAGTGGGGCACTCGTAAAACTCGGACGTGCTATAAGTCGCTGTCGAGAAGGGCTGGCAGTGTGACAGGGTGGGCGAGGGCAGTGGCATATCACTGTATGCGATGTTGGTCCACATGTTCGGATGCGAGTCACTCGTCGTCGTGCTTGGGCTCGAAGGTAGTACATCCCAAGACTCAACCGGGGAAGGGGATTGCTGGGTCGGGCTATGATGCCACCATTCATCAGGGCCAGTCGAAGAAGGGACTAATGGCGTAGAACGCACCACATCGACGATCCGTGGCGGAGGAGGAAGAAGAGGAACAAACAAGCCCATGATGGCGGCCTTGGCTTCGTCAGCCAGTCCGCAGAGCAGTTCTCCTGCGCCGTCTTCCTCCATGCCTTCCAGAGCAGAGGCACTTGTCCGGTATACGAACCGGTTGGCAGCCTGGACAAATTCCTCTTGAAGCTTCTTGAGCTGGATCTCCTTTTCGGGCCAATCCCATGTCTTGCTTGCGGTGTCGACAGAATAGATTTCCTTGTGATGGTCGATTAGTGTCTCAATGGTCTCTGGAGTCAACTTGAAGGCGACTTCGTTCTGAGATACCATGTCGACATGCACAACATAGGCTTCCATGTGGGTGAGTTGGTAGTTGAAGAGGGCATCCACGAGTGGGTTCTCATCCTTGGGTAGCTTGGACTCGGGAGCTTTGGGTAGCATGATCGAACATAGATTCCAGATGGCTTTCTGGTGAGATAGGATCTCTGTGAGGCATCGGGTGTGCTGCCCAACATTGTTCAGTGGTCTCTTTACTTTGTTCACTCTCTTGAGTGTCACGGTCAACCACTGTTCCACCCTTGACAGAACCACTGTAGGAGACGCTCTGGGAGCAAAGGCGGCAGCAGAGGCTGGTAGAAGACTGGTCGGCGGCATCTTGGGCTATCTGGATCGCATTAAATCGTTGTTTTCTCTTCCACTTCTTTTTCACATATACTCCGTAACTGGATCTAGGTTTTATATATATATATGATGGTAATAGCAAAGAGGGGGTGAATAAAAGAGGCGAAAAAGAAGAAAAAGTAAAAAAGAAGTAAAATAAAATAGTAGGCAAGATAAATTTAATTATAATTATAAGAAGAAGAGAGAAGGATGAAGAGGTCGACGTTGCGAGGGGAAAAAGGGACGTTGGCACCTCTTTTTGTGTGGCAGAGCAAAGGAAAAAAAAGGCTGGACTTTTTAAGGTGGGCAAAGAGTAATATGTATATTAGAAGGCAAAAAGACGAAAAGCAAGGCCAGGCCTTTTGATATGGGTAAGAGAGAGAGAAAAAAAAACCTTGGGAGTTATGGAAATGTTCATATACGAGCTGAGTTGCAAAAGCTTCCTCCTGCATATGTACGTTTAGGTTATACCAGCGCCATTCCTCTTGCCTGTCACTTTGCCCACCATTTTCCCCCTCTCCACTTGTCTCTTCCCACTTCTTCGTTTGTTCTCTCTCTCTGTCCGTCTCTCTCTCCCTCGTTCCCGGTCGCAGAAAGGCCGCATGCAAAAAAAGGTCGACAAGTTGGGAGTTTCTTGTGGCGCCGTAAACCGAAAGGAAAAAAAGGCTGTAAAGCTAGGACGGTACTGTCATATATCCGTATGGTACTGACAGTATTGGTAACGGGGACCCCATGTTCTCGTTACGCGCCCAGCAGTTTAAAGTGTCTTGCAAGCCCAAGGTAGGCCCTGGTCACGAGACATCGGCGTATCCATGGTATGGTTCGGTTCGGTTCGGTACCGGCAAGCCCGTCACGGTATCGCCGTTACCTTAGTAAGATACGCACCTAAACGACTTGTGCATATTTTTATTACGGTGACTTTTGGCTCTTTTTTTTTCTCTTCTCTTTTGCATCGTTGCATCATCGATGGCTAAAAGATGGGCTACTCAGGAGGTTAGCCAGATGGCAACTTTTTGGGAGAACACCTCATTCCGCTCTGTCAGCAGCTCGGAGGAAGCAGGGCAGCGTTGTCTCCAGATGGCCCGGGTGTGAGATGTGCGCTTTCTTCCTTTCTTTTCTTCTTTCGTCTCGATGCAGAATGGACGCAGCTTTTTCTCCTGCGTCCTGCGTATACGGGAAACATCACCAGTGGCAAATTAACCCGACGCATTCACCCTTCAGCTTACCCGCATTTTCTACTCGGGAAAGGGACCTCCTTTTCTCTCGTCCATCTCTCCTTAATTGTCATTCTACAATATCCAGCTTGGCTGTTGGTGGAAGGAGAGACAGGGCGGCACAGTCCGTGGTCACGCCGTCTCTTCATCACTGACGCCGGGCCGAGTGGCCAACGAGGGTTCATCAGCCTCCGTACTCATCTTTGTATGGACGCCATGGTATACCCGCATCACAACCTCGAAGAGTGTGATGGGCGCTTCCACCTCTCTTTTTTTTAACTCTTTATGCGCTCAGAGCTTTGAAACAAGCCCGCCGGCTCCTCTTGACGGGGGAACAAGCCGACACCATCGAACTCTCCTGATGAGTTGTGGGAAATGCGAAGGCCTGGAGCGATTATCCCCCGTGGATCATTCAGGATCTCTGCGTGGAGTACAGGAAGGGCAAGGAGACAAAGGATTATCATTCAAGTTCTGTGTTCATCCGATCTCGACTTCTCTACTACTCCCTCTGACATGAGTAGGCAGAAGAAGAGGAACCGACCCACCGGATTTCTTGCCTATCCACGAGCCGATATGGATCCCTTTACTCCGTGAAAGGGAGTTTCCCTGGCCCAGCTGATGGAGGGTAGCTGTCTTGGGTCGCTTCAGAGATGGGATTCGCTGGGAGAACGCGACACAAAGTGCCTGGCTACGTATATATCCCTGTTCTGCTTGCTGATTGGGTAGGGTTTTTGATTGATCAGTCATTCGAGACTTTCTGGAAAACCAAAATAATGCTATATGTAGAAAGGAATCCACCCCTCCCATTCATGTTAGTAGTCGGCAAACATGTGTAGATTTTTTGGCGTAGATGCCATCGGCCTGCATGAGTTCTCGGACAATTCGATCTATAGACACCTTAACGTTCTTACTGGTCACATTCCTCGACTTCTCAAACATCCCCTATATTTATATTACTTTGCACGTTTCTTCTCTTACCAACTTTTCCATGTGACTATGCATGGACATATACATTAACCACCTTTTTTATACGCACTAAATAGCCACTTAGGTGTTATGCATTAACTGTTGCACAATAGATTTTTCAGAGACCTGAAGTACATACACCGTGCACCAACCACACTAGAGATGATGCAAAAACGCCTTGTGACCATCCCAGTGCCTCCGTTGCCCATGGTGAAGAAACATCCAAGAGTAAGCCTTGGAGTTGCATAACATCGTTTTCTGCTTGGATTTCCCCTTTGGGACGAGATTGTATTCCACCCTGGAGATACTGCCAGTGCTTAAAACTATTTAATGCTTACGTATATACGTAGGGACCCGGTAAACTCGAAAAAAAGACTTTAGATCTAGGTACATGATGGGAAACTATACGCACAAAGAAAAGAAAAAAAATTCAATGCGTTGCAATCAATGCACAGCGTCAATATCAGGACGAATTAGCCATTACACGATGCGTTGAGGTCGGCAGTTTGCGCATGCGCGATAACACCCGCCCTTCTGCTTCCATATACGTATACTCCGTTCTACCCTTATCGTATGTGCCTTACCCATGATCTACCGTCTGGCGATTCAAGCGCCTCCCACTCTCAGCTGAGATGGATATGGA
>NW_003299169.1:2363775-2492551 GCF_000151145.1 Microsporum canis CBS 113480 | reverse complement strand
TTCCTTGGTCTATAGATAAATACAGAGCACTCTGAGATGGAGATTGTACCAAAAAGAGCACCCTTTACCACAAAACAGCTTGTTGATATGGAACTCTGAAACCGATTGTAGAGAGGGTCCCGAGCCCATGGAATCGTTTCATGCTTCTTCCCTCTAGAATCCTTCTTTTAACGTCTGATTCGTCGGCTATTGAAAGACCCCAGAGGCTTTGCTCTGTTTCAAGATATAGATCCTGAAACAGAACGTCGATGCACCCCCAGACGGAGAAGTTTTTGATCTGCACACCCCCGATAGATCCGACAGATCTCCCTTGAATATTGAGGATGTTTTCGAGCCTTTCCCGTCGAATTCTCGACTTAGTTGACTCTATGACTCATTGACGTGGAAACCATCCTGAAACATATGCACATGCACGACTAGCTCAGCTCCTTCATGATAGCGCGAAGTAGGCGCGAGATACGCGCGAATGATCAAACTTTCATTATATATTTGTTTATTGACCTACCAGTTTGTTATTTATTTTGTTTCTTCAGCTTTCATGATGTTTGCTTTTACAGTTGCACGGTCTCTTTAGTGGTCGGAGCTTTTCCTTAGCCTGAAACCGTGCACGTCCCATCTAAGGGTCACCTTTGGATACCAACGCCAAGTTTACGAATTAATTATCGTCTGTGCAACAGGCCAGGTAAATGACGTTCAAATGTCCCCCAAAGCAGAGGGTTACAAGCACAAAGCAATTTAATATAGATATTTTTGTCGATCATCCCACCGCATGTGAAAAGGCTTGCATTTCCACAGAGTAATATATGTTTCTATATACCGAGTACAGCTTGTAGAAGGCTGAAAAACCAGCAAGGCGATGTCGATCATATCATCTTATGCTTCAGCCTATAGATCACTCGTTCTATGCATCGTACGAGGTGCCATTTTTGAATTTTCACGTCTGGAGCCTTTGAATGACGGGACCGGGCAAAATATGGCATTTGTTGACATAGACAAGTAGACTGGTAGAAGGTCACCCATAATATCTTGTATCTCTCAATATATTGTTACAATCCCCGGCCGAGGGCAGTTCCAGTAAACGGCCAATCGAGCGAGAAACCAGATAGAGAGGGCGCCGTGATAACCGGGCAAGACATGATCTTGCGAGCCTAATTTGTGGGTGCGCCTAGTATAAATGAGGTTTGCTTTTGCACTACCCAAGGCGAATTCCATTGAATGCGGTGGTGAGGAAGTAATGAACTCCCGTTTCCGGTTGTTAACGAGCAATGGTGTCCCTTCGTGGGGGTGCGCTTTAGTGTATCATATATTTCGGCCGGCGTCCCCCCCCCCCCCCCCCCCCGCGATAAAATGGTATCAAATTGGAAATTGATCAAGTATATAGCCTGATCAACGAGTCATACAACCTGCATCTTCTCCTCCTTTTCTTTTTTTATCTTCAAAAACACCTTTCTTTCCATCTCTCTCTCTTCGGTCTTCCTCTGCATGGTCTTTTGTATTTGTTCTGTTTTCTCCTTTGCATCTTCGATCCTTTTCTTCACTTCTTTTGCGGCCTCCTCTTGTGCCTTACGCGCCGCCACAGAGGTTGTATATTGTTTTCGTAGTTGCTGCAACTCTGTTTGCAACTCCACTACATCCAGTGGCGCACATGTAACAGGATGATACCGGTGACTTGGTAATGGATCAGAGGGAACCCGTACCTCAGGTAGCAGCGCGTGGATGGGTGTAGTTCGGACTGGCGAGTCGAGACTAACGGTTTCATTCGTGTTTGAATCCGATGACTTGGGCTCCGGGGGAGGGGAAAGAGGTAGATTGTCCGTTTCCATGACACTGCTGTTCTCAGTCTCTACCTAGATTATTCAAAGATTGACATTCCAGCTCTGTTTCATCGACCTGCGGACAATTCAAGGAGAGAAAAAAGGGAAGTGGTGGTCTACGGCAGTTTCATCCCACATGCGAACCTGCTTAGTCATACTTTCCCGTAGCTAGTTAGTGGTCTGTGCCCAAATAGTCTCATGCATTAACTAAAGAAGCAGTTTAGCTGGAGGCAAAGATCAAAAAAGAGAGATAGAGATGTTGGTTCTTCAATCTAGGAGTGTTGAACGCTTATTATATCTAAACTGCTGGAACTTGTGATAAGCTCTATTTGTTCTGCTTAGGACAAGTTAAACACGAAGACACAGCGGCACTCGCCGAGACACCCTATATAGGGGGAAGAGGGCTGTCGGGATGCAGGCCTTTGGTAAGGATTTCCTCCTCTAAGATCACACAAATTCCAAGCATCCAACAAATACATGATAATGAACCCCTGGGATTATACTACTTATGGGTTAAAAGCACTAACTGCTAGTCTTACAGTTCCCAAGAGCAGAAAGGTGTGAAATGAATTGCCTTACTACATTCCCTTTTTCTGGGCCTGCTGCTTACACCGAATATCCTACAGCCCAGATTTACCTTGAGCCTACGCGTACGTAGAGCGGTATTCCTTTAGTTTTGAGTTTCCATGCACTAATACCCTCTCAAGATCATTGATATGATCAATGTTCCATTGGTTGTTGGCACAGCTTATGTCAAATGGCAATTACCGTCATCAGTCTCTGCGGACCATAATGGTCACACTGAAAAGGCCTTGCTCCATGATCATAGGGCCTCGTGGGATTATGAGAAACTGATGGTCGTTAGACTAACGGTCGATCGAAACCAGATGCTACAAGATTGTGACCTTCAGTTTGATATCTTCCAAGAGTTCACCGCAGGAAACCGTGCCGATAAGGTACCATTGGGAAATATCAAATTGAACCTTGCGGAATATGTCGATAAGACTGAAAGTGATGAGGGAATTATGAGAAGATATCTGATGCAGAATAGCAAGATCAATGCCACGGTCAAGATTGGTATCGGAATATCCCAGATTGAAGGCGACAGCAACTTTATTGCGTAAGTTTACACCCACTATACACTAATCAATGCAGATCGCTAAAGCAACTACAGGCCACCACTCAAGCCCGCTACCGTATTTTCGGGTATTGCTGGGGTTATGTCAACTGAGCATGGAGAAATAAACGATGATGGTCACATCCCTTCAATCAATAACAGGGGTCGCGAGTATAGTGACCTTCAAGATATGTACCGCTCTACTTTGGCTGCTGCTTGGGCGACTCTACCCGATGAACTACCTCCAGATCAACTGATAGAAAATATTTTTGCTGGCGGAGATGGTTTCCCCTCCAATTACTCACGCCCTAAGGTAGAAGATGAGGAAGAAGACGACGGTAATGACTCATTGAGTGATGCGGGTTCACATCAAACTGTTCGTGATAGCAAGAATTCCCCAGGCCATAGTCCAAAAGTCAAGTACCCCTATTCTGCCCATTCCAGAAGTGACAGCAGACATTCCGATTTTTCCTTTGGTGCTACCGGAAAGGAAAGGACCGATACGCATGCCTACGAAAGACCTGGTGGCAAAAGGAGAAAGAAAAAGGCCCTCACAGAATTTGATTTCAGAGAAGACCTTCGCAGCTGGGATGTTTCCTGGGCGAAGGAGGATCGGCAGCAGCATTAAAAAGCCGACAAACTAAATCGTCTCTCTTTGTTATTTCTGCATCTACATACGGCATAGTCACCGATGTCTAGTGCCGACTAGGAATGAGGTTATGCATTTTAAACAAAGGGAGAGTTTATTTATCGTACAGGACGTATATTACTGTCTTACTTACATTGGGGCTAGGGAGGAGATTTTAAGAAAGAGTAGTCTTTAATCCTCCATGTGTTCTACAACTACTAGCACAAGGCCGTGTTTATCCATTGTTAATCATTTGACATACTTCTTTGAGATTAACTACTTAAATAATAAGAAATGACTATAGTTTTATTCTCCCGAAACTATTAACTGTATGAACCCGATTTGATCGTGTTGGAATTAGCATGACGCTCTACCACCAGATAATAAGGACACATGGAGTGATTGATTTTCGTAATCACATAAAACGTCCCGAAGTTTAAGTAAGATCAGGATATACCTGTTAATTATATGTCCCTGAAATATAGACAGAACAGAAGAGGCCATAGGTGAAGGGATGTCCAAGTTCTTTTCCACAAGAATTTCTAAGGGCTTGATCTTTGGTGAGTGTACCCGTATTACGCCGCATAGCTGCCACAACGACGATTGAAACAACCTAAGAATAAACCGATAAATCGATCTACATGAACGAATATAGCTAAGATACAGATACTTAAACGTTACTCATATTTTGTAGCTCCCTAGGGTTTCTTACTACTAAGAATAGAGTAGTGCCCCCCTAATGAATAGGTACCTAGTAAAATAAAGCACTTTCTCCGATTTCTCTCCTTTTTCGTTTTCAGTTTTAACTATTTTTCAAAGCCTCCACTTGGTAGATCCGCTGTTTTGCCTTGTGTCTTAATTATTAAAAATATTTCTCTGCTGCTTGTTTTGATATGATAAATCCATGTATTTATCCTGGTTATTACTCTTAAAACTACATAACCAGAATGCAAGGTAAATCGACACCTTGAAATAGAGACATGAGCGGATTACAGCAGAAGCTCCGGGTAGACGCATCACAAGGGTGTTGACCTGGAAAATGGGATGCAGATCAAGAATCATGCCCTAATTGCCTGCAAAACGCGTCTTTGGGCTTGTTTGCAGAAAGTAATCTATACCTAGGTAACCATTTCTGTGTGGACCAGATGCCCTTCCGATACCGTATTGTTTAATATCCATGTTGATGCATTACGTGATACTGACAGGCCAGGGAGAGCCAGAAGAAGATGAGTTCTCAGGGATAGCAACATAGTCACTATATCCTTACCCCACGACTTCTTTTATTTATACCCAGCTTTACCACCACCAACATTGGTTCTTTTTCTGCGGTACGGGGTGATCCAATCCTTCTATTGACGTTATATTTAAAAACAGTAGTACCGCTGATGTTCGGGTTGCTCTGTCCTAATCCTATAGATACCACGCTTGGACAATCAATCAACAAATCATGAGAAATGCCCGAACCATCGAGATGAGGGGTATAGTGGACGTTAGACGGCATTATTGATCACACTGCGGATAGAAGCTTGTACTTGCTGAACAGACTCATATTGTGACTGCCAGCATTGTTCAATAATCGTGCCACAGGGAATATTGGAAATATCTGGAAATTGCTGAGCTTCATAAAGAGATATCACTTCATCACTGGGAAGGTCTTCAAAAGGACTACTTCCATAAAATATCTCGTAGAGAGTTGAACCAAGAGCAAAGAGATCTGATGCTATCGTTGGTGGCTCCCTCCAATCACGATGGGGTAGATAAAATCGAGTCCCCTCACACGATGATTGCTTAGACCCATCTATTGATGAGCCAGAAAAGTCGATGATTTTAATATTGAAGTCCTTGTCTAAAAGCAAGTTTCGTGGCTTTATATCACAGTGAAGGATATTATTATCATGTAGAAGTTTGACAGCTTCCACCACTTGGTATGCCCAATGTAACTTGAGGCTCATTGGAGTCGACTTATGGGTCTGAATATAGGTCTTGAGATCACCATTTTGCATATACTCGAGTATAATTCCATCTCTAGAATGGCTGATAAGTCCAACTAGTCTCTCGTGGAAGCCAAGTCGCTGGTAAATACTAGCTTCCTTAGCAATGTCCCGGATATTATCTTCCATTATAGGGCCAGGAAAGGGAGACTTGATAACTGTGCCATCATCAAGGAGTTCGACAATCCCAGTTACACCGCCGCTGATGAATTCACCTTTCGCGAATCTCTCGATGAGTATGACGGGGTTAGTATTCTCAAGATTATGTAGCGATTCAACTCTTGAGTCGGCCTGCCTTTTTTCCTGTTGTACAAATCAGCGTCAATGTTCCGTAAGGCCTTGGCTTAACGAACGGAACTGAGACTGTACCGGTTCCACGCCCCCAGTTAGCCATTGTGTGAGGCTGGCAAGCAGGGGAAACTTAAGGACAAAAGCCTTAATCCAGTTCCTAAATATCGACCATAATGGAAGTATCCGTTGTAGTACCATGGGTAGTTGACTGAACACCATAAATAGGGTAACAATGCTAGAAGGAATGGTATACAAATAGTCCCGAGTAATACATTAGCAGAATCGTATCAGGAAGATTTTTTTCTGCAATCATATGGAATTAGTCATATCACGTGATAACTACAATTCCAATAGATCCTGATCTGGATAAAGCTCAACACGCGCTGTGGTTGCTCCCAGATCCACACTCCAACGTAAAATCAACATCAATTATAATGTTCAAAATAGAAGATACTAGGTCAAAAGCCTACGCTTTCTCCTATAGCTAGCAGAGCTATCTATAAGTAATGGAGCGAATGTATTCAATATCGATGTGCAAAAAATATCACGTGACCTGATGACTAAGATGATGACTAAGCACTCATCCAACATGTTGCTGACTCAGCACCCATCCAACATATCGATGACTCAGCATTACTATTCAAATATTTTGATGGGGTAAGATGACTAAGCTGCCAAGCCACTACTTATGCAAGGTTACAAGTATCCAATCAAATGCCCAGGATTCAACCAATCACGTAATTTACAGCAGACCCACAAATATGCACATTTGACCCCTTCTATATATCCACTTTTTGGAATACAATATACTTCGCTTCGCTCCGTAAATAAGCACAACTAAAATCCCAGAGCAATTGAATATATGGACATTGGTAATGCGCTAAATATACTGAATTTGAGGAAGTTACTCATTTTCTATACTCACCACACCTACCGATTCCTCTACTACTACCTCCTCTCGCTCGGATATGTACCAGGAGTACCGGCTACACGGACATTAAGTCAGAATATATATACACAAGTAAAGCGCAGTACCCAGCCGTGGGACCATGGGTGCAACCTTAGTTCCGTTTTCCTTACTCCTGAATTTTTATGGACAGACTTCCAAGGTAAGGAAGGCACAAGGTTGGGTCGAATGGAATAACAGAATTTCCGCGATTCTTCAATCAGGGTGGAGCCAACCTTGTAGTTTAATTTTTAATTTTTAAGAGCTTTCTTTCAAGCTCATTCTTTTATTAACATGCGGTCTCTAGCCAAATTGTTTTGTTCGCTATACATATGTTCTGGAAAAGGGGTGCACATGTCGCAGGCTACGTAAGGTGCCGGAATTTCTCAGGTCTCCCGAAACGTCCCCCCAATTCTTTGACATCTCAATCCCGTTCCACGGGCCAGATCCGTCGAGTATCAAACGATGACCCAGCTCAAGGACCAACGGATAAGGCGGCTCAACCCGACGTCCCTCCTCACCGTGTTCAATATTTAGAAGATGTCAAAGTGCTCGGAAAACCCGCCCATGTTGTCATCGTGAATAAGAAGCCCCGTCGCCCTCAAAAAGTCGCCCAGACAAACACTGATAAGGGCCCCTGGAAGAGTCCAGCCGAACTGTTGAAGGATCTACACAGAGAAAAGGCCGACTTCAAGCTTGAAGAATTAGAAGAGAATTTTGATCGACTTTGCGCTCTGTATAGTCCTGGGCAAAACCTTCTTTTGAATGACTGGGAGCACCTTCACAAAACGCTCAACGATGGGTTCACCTTTGAGCAGCTAAAAAAATACTATCAGAATGCTGAACGAAATACCGACGATAAATATCAGGATGGGTGGAGGGCCGGGATTTCCCCTTATATGGACCAGGCACCAGCCCCCCAGAGCCGAATCACAACTCGGATTCCAGCTTTCAAGGAGATGGGGCCTAAGAAAAGACTGGTAGAAAGAATACTAAGAGAATGCTGGGGATTATCTATAGATGGCGAGGAAGGCCAGCTTGATGTTCATTTGGATAGGCGCCCCATGTCGGTTCTATTACTTCCCACTATGCCACTCATGAACATGTTCGCAGAATCCCTTAAAGTCAATATTGACGTATCTCGGCATCTCGGATTAATAAGAATAACAGGTAGCAAGGAGGCGTGTATGGAAACAAGTCGGCAACTTCACGAGTGGGCTTCTGATGTTCGGTCAATGGATACTGATCTACCCGTTGCACATCTAAAATCTAGAGCGGATATGAGTTACTGGGAGAACACTCTTCTCCCCTGGATACAAAGTGAATATAATGTATCATTGGAGATTAATTGGGAGGAGGAAGTACTGACTATCCATTATTTGCATGGCGCTGAGTCTAATGCACATCGTGCACGACAAACGCTACATCTTGCAGTACCTCCTCCACATCAGCAGGACGGGTTACTTACAAATGTTAGCAACTCAGAGAGCGCACATTTATATCCTGTGAGTTGTCCAGATTCTATGAAGCTACCGGATCGACAGAAGGAATGGTTAAGATGGATAAAAATTGGAGAAGGCGATGGGAGGGTTCCTGGAAGACCTCCTGCTTCTATATATGGGAAAGGGTCGGTAAAACCGTTCCATACGCTTTTGGAACGGCTATTCGATGGAGAGGACTCTAATACCCAACACACACTTGACCCAGAGTTCACTCGAGAAGTCATTACGGCAACTGTGGGACAGTGCCTTTTCGAAAGTGCGCCTTCATATAATTCCGAACAGGTGTCTTTCCCTGACATTGAAACTTCACAAACTCCAAGAATTTTTATTAACGAAGTGCCGAATACCCTCCCATTTTTGGACTCTTTGGAGAATGTGGAAAATAATGATAACACAAGTAGCTTTCGCATACGGCTCTTGCCTTCACGTAACGGACATCCACCGCTGCCAGAATTAGAACTTGAGCTAGAAATTGTCTTACCAGAAGATAACGAAGACGTATCAATCAGCCCGAGAATCCGGAAAGTGAGCGCCATAGTCACTAGTCGAGATGTGGACATGCTACTGCCCGAAAGCCCTTTAGATATCCGATTCAACAAAACAGTCTACTATTGTCTCTTCGAGCCGGATAGCACTAAGGGTAATCCTCACCCCGCAGCAGCGGACTCTGAATTCTTATCTAGCCTCAATAAATGTGTTGAAGTGCTTAAACTCAACATGCCTCTCACACGCAATCAACCTCTGATGCCTCTATTTTGCAACCTTACGATTCCAAAGAGAGTTGCTGCCCTTCTTGATTCGTCAGAATCATCCCAAAGTGCCTCGCCAAAGACTACTGAGAAAACGGAATATATTACTGGAGAATATTACATCTACCCTCCAGTGCAGTCCCTTGCAGAAGCTGGAGTCTCCAGATACATCTATAAAGAGTTTGACCTCACTTTTGGTACCCGAGATTTGGGACCTTACCTTCCGACTAAAACTACAGATATTAGCCTTACCCTTGGGCTGCATGATGATGAACGGCGGCCACAAGCCGCGCTGCCTAACAGGAAACTAAGCTCGTTAACACAAGCCGGGTTGACAGCTGGCTCCCTTCGAACTGCATTGCTGCCGTTCTATCTCAGTTCCTGTCACTTGGCATTTGGGTTTGCGGCTCTCCAGCAACGACTTGACCAAGACCTTCTTGACGAGGAGCTGTTCGACGAGAATCTACCGGATAAGAAACTCGATCATGACCCCTAGACTTGTATTATTATGTATTTCTATTAGACGTCTTCTCACTGGCTTCTTTTTTTCACATGCATCACGTGTCACCGGAACTCCCGCTTGTAAAGGGAATCAAAAGATGTTATCTAAATCCATGAAGAACAGCTAGAGTTAAGACTGATATAAAGAGGAATATTTCTATCTTACATCAAGCCAGACTTCTTAACTGGTGGTAGATTTTTTTCAGTAGTGACGTATTTAAAATCTTGCATCCGGTCACTTAGCGTAACTTTTTGACATCCAAAAGTCGAGCTTTTTAACGTCTTGAGCAAACAGCTGACATTTTCACATATTTTAACACAAGAACTTGTCCGTTTTATTCTTCGCATATCCTGCTGTTTGCTCTAGAATATATATCATCTTTGTTTCCGGAAGAGTTATTCTCCTACTCAGCCTTTGGTCTTGTTCTGGCTCATAGCCCATCTCCTAACACATCGCTGACCACCTCGCTCTGTGCTATAACAGCGTAATATTCAGTTGATGCCGGACTAGATACTTAGAAAAAGATGGACAAAACCAGGATAGCCAAGGTGACTACTCTTTTACTGCTGCCTTACTTCTTCTATGGTAGCTAACTCAGTGTTTTATGTATAGGTAGAAGACGTCACACTATTCCGCCGGGGGGAGAAGGCAGTAGGCACCCTTCATCTTACGCCTCACCATATTGTGTTCTCGCATATTCCTCCTCAGAAAGAATTCCCTAGAGATTATTCCAAGGAAAAGGCCGCCGTAGGCCATAAGGAGCTATGGATCACATATCCAATTATCTGCTTTTGCACATTCAGGCCCGCTTCCCTAGCATCCCGCCAGCTAGCATCGATACGGCTACGCTGCCGCGACTTCAGTTTCATATGCTTCACTTTCCCCAACGAAGCAAAGAGCAGAGATGTGTATGAGACTATAAAAGCATGGACATGCAAGCTTGGAAGCATCGAGAAGCTTTATGCGTTTACTTTTCAGCCTCCTGCGGCAGAACTTGCGTTGAACGGATGGGAGCTATATAACCCACGCAAGGAATGGGCTCGTCTCGGGGTTGGTAGAGCAGATCGAGATTCTAATTGGAGAATATCCAGCATCAATATAGATTATAAGGTACAGTACACCCTGCATCTCCTACCTGCTCCACTTGATGTTAATCGTACTGGAAGTTTTCGCCAACATACCCTGCCCTTCTCCCTGTACCGGCTAATATATCCGATAATACTATTAATTATGCCGGGAGATATCGTTCAAGAGCGAGGATCCCGGTTTTGACCTATCTTCACCCCGTCAATAACTGCTCTATCACACGCTCATCTCAACCACTTGTCGGTGTACGCAACAATCGCAGCATCCAAGATGAAAAGCTGCTTGCCGCCATATTCTCGACATCTCGCCAGGACCGGCCTTTAGCAAGTGTATCACCGCCTTGTTTAGAAACGGAGTCTTCAAACTCAAGTGCAGAAGAGCAGTTTGGTATTAACTCTGACTTTGAATTCTCCAATGCCGAGGAGTTAGAGGATGAAGTGATAGCTGCTGCTAGGAACGATAGTAAGGAATATAAAACGCAGATATATGGGGCTCAGCAAAACAACTTGATTGTTGATGCTCGCCCTACTGTAAACGCTCTTGCGATGCAAGCAGTTGGGCTGGGGTCCGAAAACATGGATAACTACAAATTTGCTGCTAAGGCTTATCTAGGTATTGACAATATCCATGTCATGAGAGACTCGCTTAATAAAGTCAACGAGGCGCTCAAGGATTCTGACATCAGCCCATTGCCGCCGAATCGAGACCAGTTATTGAAGAGTGGGTGGCTAAAGTATATCGCCGTTATTCTCGATGGTGCCGCATTAATTGCCCGCCAAGTTGGATTACAGCACTCCCACGTTCTCATTCATTGCTCTGACGGATGGGACAGAACTGGCCAGCTAAGTGCGTTGAGTCAGTTATGTCTGGATCCATACTACAGAACTCTGGAAGGGTTCATGGTTCTTGTTGAAAAAGACTGGCTTGCATTCGGCCACATGTTTCGTCACAGATCTGGCCATTTGAACAGCGATAAATGGTTTCAGGTTGAGAATGATCGAGGCAGCGACTCTGCAAGGGGCGCCTTTGAAGGAGGAGTAGCCGGGAAAGCCCTTGAGAACGCCCTCCTCAGCGCAAAAGGATTTTTCAACCGAGATAATGTGAGCCGAGAGTCACTGGTAGAGCCCGATGGCGATAAGGCAGACCCGGACTCGAATTCAAAGAAGGCAACCTCTAATCAGAAGTTGCCAGTCAGTGACAGTGATATAACAAAACCCAAGGAAACTAGCCCTGTATTCCACCAGTTCTTGGATGCTACATACCAGCTGCTATATCAACATCCAACCCGATTTGAATTCAATGAACGCTTCCTTCGTCGATTACTATATCATCTTTACTCTGGTCAATACGGAACGTTCCTCTATAACAGTGAAAAGGAACGTATCGACCGTGGAGCAAAGGAAAAGACACGTAGTGTCTGGGACTACTTCTTAGCGAGAAGGAACCAGTTTGTCAATCCTGAATATGATCCTCTCATCGATGACAACAAACGAGGTAGCGAGCGCCTCCTTTTCCCTCGTACCTACGAAGTCAGGTGGTGGGCTGAAGCATTTGGGCGCAATGATTCCGAAATGAACAACCCACGTATAACAAGTAGCGGTGTTTTGGTTGAGAGGGACTGCCCGAGTGGATCGATGACCCCTATGATCGGAGTCGAAACATATGATCGTTCGGCTGCCACCGTACCTCAGCAGCCCACGGCAGCTCAGTCCTCCATGGGCGGCCCTACAACTAGCATTACCTCTCTTGCAGCCAACCTTTCTACCTTAGGGTTACCTCTTGCGAAAGGAAGCGGTCCTGGGACACACAGTCCATCAATCAAAGCACAGGAAATGGAGGCGGTGGAGATGAAGTAGAGAAGAGTATCTTGCAACCATTCCAGATAAACTTAATGATGATACCTACGGCGTCTTTCGGGGGGAATCAAGATCGGCCACCGGGACTCAGGTGTTGAATGGAGGTTTAGGGTATTTATTGGAGATGTTGATTCACGATGTTTATGACCAGGGTGGCATCCTGCGTTCAGAGGACGAGGATAGAACGCCTTCTACTACTAATGAGCCATGTCACAATACCCGCAGCTCTTTCGCATTTCTTTCTTTTTTAATCGTTTGGGTCCGTCTTATCTGGCCGGGAGTTGATCGGCCCTTAGAGTATGGGTAGGAAATTGAGTCTATCGAGCGTTTTTCCACATTTATCTACTTATGTAATCCGGATCCAGCAAATTCACGTGATAAGTTCCGCTTATTCAGCATAGGGTTAACCCTAAGCCCTAACCTGTAAATTATGCCCCCCACTACATCGACAAATTAGGAAAGCTAACCGCAAACTTTCGAGATTGTCAGAAAGTTGACCATCTCGAACCACCGCAAAGAAAGCTGCAGTTCAACGACCTTGACTCCGGCGGATATCTCTCAGCTTCACCAAACGAAATTCCACGTTTCGGCATACCGCAATCATGTCTGCAGCTGTACAGGGAGCGATCTCCAAGCGCCGCAAGTTCGTGGCCGACGGTGTGTTCTACGCCGAGTTGAACGAGTTCTTCCAGCGCGAATTGGCTGAGGAGGGCTACTCCGGTGTCGAAGTCCGTGTTACTCCCACCGTTACCGACATCAGTACGTTATCCTCTTTTCAAGAAATATTCGTTCTGGTCCAAGGGCGGATCCAAAACGTCACAAGCAATAGTCGAGTGTGAGAAAATACATGCGACAGATTCTAACAGTATCTCTTCACTGAACAGTCATCCGCGCTACTCACACCCAGGAAGTTTTGGGTGAACAAGGTCGCCGCATCCGTGAACTCACCTCCCTCATCCAGAAGCGATTCAAGTTCCCAGAGAACTCCGTCTCCCTCTATGCCGCCAAGGTCCAGAACCGTGGTCTCTCTGCCGTTGCACAGTGCGAGAGTTTGAGATACAAATTGCTCAACGGTTTAGCTGTCCGAAGAGCCTGCTATGGTGTTCTCCGATTCATCATGGAGAGCGGTGCTAAGGGTTGCGAGGTTGTTGTTTCTGGAAAACTACGAGCTGCCCGTGCCAAGAGCATGAAGTTCACGGTACGTTTTTGAACGAAAACCAATACCATGGAAATATGGGAAGGATGTAATGGAAAGAGAAAAAGAAGACTGATTAGGAAACTTTGTACAGGACGGTTTCATGATTCACTCCGGTCAGCCAGCTCGCGACTTCATTGACCACGCTACCCGCCACGTTCTCCTCCGCCAAGGTGTCCTCGGTATCAAGGTCAAGATCATGCGCGGAAGCGACCCCGAGGGCAAGTCTGGTCCTCAAAAATCCCTCCCCGACTCCGTCACTATCATCGAGCCAAAAGAGGAGCAACCTGTTCTTCAGCCAATGAGCCAGGACTACGGAGCTAAGGCTGCTGCTGCTCAACAACTAGCTGAGCAACAACGGCTAGCTGAGCAGGAGCAAGAAGGCCAGGGTGTAGAGGGTGATGCTGGGGAGGCTCAAGAGTAAAAACAAAAATAAATGAAGAAAATATGAGCGACTCGGTTTTATGATTTTGTTGCAACGGGATTTCTCTCTTATTCTAATTATTTCTGAGCTCTTGTCATCCTATTCCAAATTTCAAAACTTGTTTGAATTATTGAAATAGAATTGAAAATGGATGTGATGAAAGGGATGTTCAAATTTGCTTCTTTACTGAAGCTCCTTTGAGATAAAATCTATGTATACCCGCGTAAACTAGGTCCGATGTGTACCCGACCCCCTTCGTTTGTTATCGGTTGTCAAATGTCGAGAAACGAGACTCTGTTGGTTCAAGAAACCTTTCATAATATTCACTACTTGACATGTTTTTGCTCATTCATGCTCTCGGCAAAAGATATCATGGCGAGAGCCTTAAAGTAGTGATTCAATATTCATCTCGAGAGCGCTCACGGGGTATTTCAAATCGAAATTTTCAAGGACCGTTGGGTGTATTATGCCGAACGATCCAATGACACTCTCTTTCCCTCCTATCCGTAGATGTATAGAAGCAGCATGACCGGGGAAGTAAGTAGGGTCTACCGGAGATTGATATTAGCAAAGCCCTGTCTCTAGTAAATATCAGCCCATTTAAAAGTAGAATTCTTACCATCGAGCTCTTCGATCCAGTAATGAGACCCCTTAACAGCCGGGTTGTCTAGGCCTTCCTCACCAACGATGAAGGCACTCCTCATCATCATCATTACCTTGTCCAACAGACTGTGAACAACCTCGAAACCACTTGTTTTTCCGTACCACGCAGCAGCGAAGTGCCGTTCATTGCGACTCTTTCGCTCAAGCGAGAGATCCTTTAAACCCACATCGCTCACTTCAAAAATCTTAATAGGCACACTGTGGTTCTTGTTTTCACGGATTGTTTTCAAGAGACCTGGCAACAGACTCGTTCGGACGACTTGGAATTCAACAGTTTTGGGGTTCGCAAGCTTGACAGCCGTGTTACCGTCGTCTTTGCGGTTAACCCATGCAAAGTTCTCATCATGGGAACATAAAGCAAAAGTCAAGACTTCTGTCCATCCTGCCATGGCAGCCTCTACCCTAATAATGTCAGCTAGCTTATTAATGGGAAGAGGTTGAGCAATTGTGCCGGATTTGCTTGGGAAAGATCGTGGAAGTTCGTTGATACCATATGCGATAGCAACATCCTCCATGATATCAGCTTGGTGGAGCACATCTGCTCGGGTGACTGGAATAGAGACATCAAGAATATCTTCGGACTTCTCAGAAACCTTAGCAGAAAGGGTCATCTTCTTGAGAAGTTCACACATTTGGGGCCCTGTGAGAGATAGGCCGGTGCATTGGTTAATGTAAGATATGCTGGCCTGAGTAGTTCTCGGCTCAAGGTTTGGGACTTGTCGTGATTCTTTATTGTGCTCAGACACGATCTTGATGGGCTCAATTCTAGTAAGGGTTATGTTATTATGACTGTGTAGCTGAAAAATAAGGGGTGGCTGCAAGAATATGACTCACGTGAATGGCTCGTCTGTACATTGCGAGAACATGGCAACCATAATGTTGTTAACGACTTCAAGCTTCGTTTTATCCGTGGCAGTAATCTCCATGAAAACATTTCGAGTGTTCAGTGTTATCTTCGAGTGATCACCGTTGATAATTGGCGGTAGGGAGCAGACAGTCCTCTTGGAATCATAGATAACGGGATATACGGGTGAATCACGAATGATATGCAAGTATTTGCCCAAATTCTTGTCTTTCTCATAAAAATCCATTAACTCTTCCCCATCCATGCATTTGGTCTGGTTTAAAGGGATGAACTTTATATCCTTGGGGGGCAAGGCTTCGTATGTGAAAGGGCCTTGAATGGTGTCGAGATCGTGTGTCCCGATAGAGACCAACGTCCTCTGCCTGGCAATATTTTGGTGGAGCTTATCCTGCAGGGCAATGAAGGAGTTGTATCGAGCCTGGTCAAAGCGAATATTGCGGAAAACTGCACCAGCCACATATGGTCGTACACTCTCAGTCTAGATTATTGACTTGTCTCAGCTTCCGCTGTTTGGACTCTTGAAACGCTGATAAGGATCTCTCCGTCTCACCTCTGGCTTAACGACAAGGGTTTGTAGCTGTCCGCTTGGTGGGGTGACCACTCTGTAGGTTGGTGAATCGACCTTGCCGCGGAAGATATTCAACATCAAGGATATACCCTCGAAGCATAGCAGATCGTATCTACCCACGCTAGTTAGAAATCGCATCTTCCATGCCAAAGAAAGAGATAGCGGACCAACCGATTGGCGGGAATTTCAATTTTGAGCTGCGGGGGTTCCTGGACACCGTTCACGAACGGCCGGTCGGAGTCTGTGGTCTACACAACTTGTTTTTAGTCTGACCGGGCCCGACAGAGGGTAGACATCAAAGGCTAGATCTCACGTCTTCATCGAGCTCGAGACCTGTCGACTGATATATTAGAGAAGATACACCACTGTGTAAATGGGCGGGGGTGACTCACCGAACTCGAAGCACAACTCATCGAACTGCTCGGTGGTGTAGCTGGCGGCAGAATAGAATACCAATTAACACAGGGCCGTTAAATCATAGATATATGGTAGAGAGAACAGCTAGAGAAAAGGAACGGTGGTGTCCTTACTCCTGGCCCAGGGCCTTGAACAAGGCGGCCTTATCAACAGCTATCGTCGGCATCTTATGCAAGATATATCGGTCAATTCGACTGAACGGAGTAGACAATCGAGGGATGACGCTGCGAATAGAGACGCCCTGTCTTCTATGACCACCTGCGACCTTCTCCAGACGAGCTCTGTATGCCGGTGCAAGTATGGTAAAAGTTCAAGAAGTAGACAGCAAGTAGAAGAGAGAAAAAGAATGACTGTTTCCCAGCGACCGCACCGCCACAGGCCCTTTCTCTACACCAGCCACACAGCGCTTCTTCTTCCACCAACTTTGCTGAACTTCAAACCATCCAGAAGTTCCCATCGCTCCCTTGAAAGCTGAAGAAACACAGAGAGAAACTCGTTCCTCACATTGCATCTCGTCAGACGGGCTCGTTCCCGGCCAGCTTCTACAGCCCAGTGTACGTTTTTCAAAGGTCGCGGTCCCCTCTCAGTCCGCCGCCCATCAGTTCTGTTTTGCATTAAACCCCACGAGACACCAACAAAACATCCACCAGACGCCCCTTTCTTCTTCTTCTGCTGCCGCTGCTATCACAACAACTCTGTACTCACCAGATTTTCCCGCCAGATACAGACACGATAAATAAAAGAGTGCAGCTCTAGGGTAGCTCTATCCGATACACCGTCGCCGTCTTACCTGAACCCAACTTAACCCCCCTCCGTCATTGAAAAACAACATCGCAAAGCCCCTGCTCAAAAACGGAAAATAAACATCCTACACCGAAAAAAGTACTACCCGTCTCCGTCTGTGTAGCAGCCCGTTTCCGCCATGGAAGGCCAGGGCGAAAATGACGAGCTTTATCCCATTGCGGTCTTGATCGATGAACTGAAGGTATAATAATGGCTCCGGTTGACACCCCTCATCAAAACATAGTTGACGCTTAAAACTGACAACGCCCGATGTCTGGTGCAGCATGACGATGTGATCCTTCGTCTAAACGCTATTCATCGACTGTCGACAATTGCTCTCGCTTTGGGACCGGAGAGAACGCGAGACGAGCTGGTACCGTTCCTTGACGGTTTGTGCAGACCTCCCTCCTCCCTTACACGGCGCCCCCCTGACCGGAATATTGTGTCGCCATGGATGGACTTGTGGTTGACCATATCTGTTACTAGACTCGGTTGAAGATGAAGACGAAGTCTTGACGGCTTTGAGCGAAGAGCTGGGTAACTTTGTGGAATACGTTGGCGGACCAGAATATGCACACGTTCTCCTCTCTCCCCTTGAGAATTTGGCTGCCATAGAGGAGCCATTGGTGCGGGAAAAAGTAAGATCCCACCAATTCATACAACCATTTATATTTCCTTGGGAACACCGTTAGGTTTAACACAGCATTTCTTTCCCGTCCAATAGGCTGTAGAATCGCTCAACAAAATCTGTGAACAACTCTCCCCAAGACAGATCGAAGACAATTTTATACCCTTGACAGTCCGTCTCTCAAAGGCAGATTGGTTCACTTCAAAGATATCCGCGGCTGGTCTCTACTGTACCCCATATAGAACTGCATCTCCAGCCTTGCAGCAGGGACTACGACAGCAGTTCGGACAGCTAGTCCACGATGATACCCCCATGGTCAGACGGCAGGCCGCCAACAACCTAGCAAAGTTTGTCAAGGAGATGGATTCGCAGGTTATCATAATGGAGATGGTTCCTTTATTCCAAAACCTCGCAAACGACGACCAGGACAGCGTTCGCCTCTTAACCGTTGAGATCCTGATCTCCATCGCGGAAGAAATTCCCAAGGAGCAACAGTCCAGCCACGGCGTCCTTCTCACTGCTCTACGAAACCTGTTCGAAGACAAGAGCTGGAGAGTAAGATATATGGTTGCAGACAAATTTGAAAAGGTAGCCAGGTCCCTACCCTTTGGCAAATCACACGCCGTCAGAGATTTAGCTGACATCTTGTCTGGTTTTTAGATCGCCAAAGCCGTCGATAAAGAAGTTGTCAACCGCGACTTGGTCCCTGCCTTTGTCAAACTTCTCAAGGATACCGAAGCAGAGGTCCGCACGGCCATTGCTGGGCAAATTCCAGGTAATCATCACCACAAAAAAGGATTATCTACATCTAGTCTAACACTCTCCTAGGTTTCTGTCGCCTTCTTGACAGGGAAACTCTATTAAATGAGATTATGACAAGCATTGAAGACCTTGTGTCGGATCCGTCCCAGCATGTAAGAGCTGCTTTAGGCATGCAGATCAGTGGACTAGCTCCCATCCTAGGAAAAGAAGAGTAAATATTCCTGTTCCACCCCCATCTTATTCTCTTAACTAACAAACTCCCTCCAGGACCATTTCACACCTACTCCCCATGTTCTTACAAATGCTGAAAGATGAGTTCCCCGATGTCCGATTGCACATCATCTCGAAACTTGAGCTGGTGAATACAGGTAAATATTCCAACCCGCACAAGACCGTGCATATCAAGCTATCTAACTTCATATTCTAGTTATTGGAATTGAGCTACTGTCTCAGTCTCTACTCCCTGCAATTGTACAACTTGCAGAAGACAAACAATGGCGTGTTCGTCTCGCAATTATCGAGTACATTCCACTTCTTGCTAGTCAACTAGGGGTCAAATTCTTTGATGAGCAACTCAACAGCCTATGTTTAGGCTGGCTAGGAGATGCAGTCTTCTCAATCCGAGAAGCCGCCACACAGAATCTGAAGAAATTAACAGAGGTCTTTGGAGTTGACTGGGCAAATGGCTCCATAATCCCTAAGGTCACTGCTATGGGACAGCACCCCAACTACCTGTACAGAATGACAACCTGCTTTGCCATCACTGTAAGTACTTCATGCAACCATATGACTTCCTTACTTTTTTTTACCTAACTCCTACTACCTAGACACTTGCTCCCGTCATCAATCTGAAAATGATTGAAACTTCCATCCTCCCAATTTTGGATAGGCTCGTGACGGACGACATTCCTAACATCAGGTTCAATGTTGCAAAATCATATTCCATCATAATAGACACACTCCGAAAACTTCCTGAAGAAGGTACTCTCACTGAGGCCGATAAGTCCGAACAGCCTGTCACTCCTTCGCCCCGCGGCCAAGCTATTATCCAGCAACAAATCCTTCCAAATCTCGAAAAGCTACAGCAAGATGATGACGTTGATGTGCGATATTTCGCAACTACTGCTGCTGGAAGCTACGGTGAAGTAATGCAAACATCTCCTTAAACGTCTTACATAGAAAAAAAAGAAAGAATCATTCCCCTTTACCCCCCGTGTTTGATGTTGTTTCTATGCTCTGCCTCCCTTGTTTTTCATTTTCTACTTAACCTTGTCCCAGATAATTGAGAGAAGAGAGGAGGGGATGGAGGGAGAGAAGCGGGAGAGAGGAAGAGTTTCTCCATCGTTGAATTAAGATCATGTCTCTGGTTTGGGCTGAGGGTGGGAATTGATAACGCTCGTGGGCATATTAGAGCGGGAAGTACCATACGCATCCGTTAACTCGTTGATGAAAGAAAAATTTAACAAGGAATATTATTCTGCTTATTTCCCTTCTTAGTACATCTGAAATCTAGTTATGCTACTGTAATTAAGTGTGTAAAAAATTATTGACAATAAATAGGTGGGAAATACATTCAAGCTGGTCCAATTAATCCTGTAGTATGTATGGCAATAAATAAACTTTATTAGTGGTGAGAATATTATTATCTACATACAAGCAGCTTTTTTGTCCTGGGCTACCCAGGACACATAGTAGTTGTATCTGAATTGAGTCGGATGACTCTTAATATCCAAAGATTAAAAGCCTTGAACACTGGGGACCAAGTCACAGAGGCAGGTACCGGCATCAATGCCTTGAGGATGTTGGGTATCAAAGCTACTCACTCCCAGAGCAGCTTATTTGGAGCTCTGTTGGTAATTGAAAGTGCCGTTAGTGCGGGCGTCCCGTGGCATAAGGTCAATTTGTTTTTCAAGGAACTGCGACTGACGCCACTGGAGTTCCTTTAGGCGTTGTACGGGGTTCTGTAAACTTCCAGTATAAGTAGCTGGCCTGAAGGAGGGATACGAAGGCATTAACCGTTAGACCCACCCATTCCGCCTGGCTCGGAACACCTTCAGCAGCAGGGAGCTCTTCATTTTCCGAGATACCATCAGCTGTTGAAGAGGTACTTGGCCCCCTCATTACTAGAGCTGGTGTAACAGCTGGACTTGGCGGCTCACGTTCCGGTGGATAGTGTGTCTGGCGCAGATTCGATTTCCTAGCTGGAGATTTTAATCCGGTCGACGGATTTCTGGTATGTGTTGGCCCTGAAATGACTGAAACGCCAACGCGACGTGGCTTTTGGAGGGAACGCATATACTTTTCGATCTCTGGCATATCGTCCCAGGCGTTGTTCCGGGAGTACGACTCAAATCCCCCAGAGGAACCATTGCTTTGCAAGGAAGCCGGCCTGGATGAAGGACTCGAGGCCTCAGCAGCTTTACTGGGTTCGGCATCCTCCCCAATAAAAACTCGAGTTGGGGTTGGGGCACTTCGTTCCCAGGGGAAAGCAGACGTTTGTCTGGTAGCTGTGGGAGCTGTTGTTGGAACCTGGTAGTACATATTCTTTGGGGCTTCAGGGTATGATGTCGGAGGCTGGAAAAGTTCAGTATCCTTTGACATCGTATATATCTGTACAGGAAGGTAGCAGCCTCCGGTTTCGATCAACGGGTGGTGGTGCACTACAATATAGATCTCAGACAGCTTCGACGAGGGACTTACCGTGAATGCATTCCCATACTGCTAGCTAAGGGAGGAGAGAAAGTGCGTTCAGCTCGCAGTATTTCTCCAGTACTAGGCGCCACAGGTTCGACTTCGGGGGTCTTTCCACCAACAGAGCGCTCTTCTCCTGTGTCTTTTGTTAGTGATGTTTCGTGTCCATGGGGCTGGAGTGTCCCTCGATCCTCCGGCGGAGAAGCTGTGTGAGGGGATTGGGTGTTGAAATTTGTATGGGGTATATGAGTTAATATATCCGGTGGGTGACCATGATAAATGGGAACCGAGATATGTTCTTCTCCGCGAACAAACTGCGGGACGGCGCTAACCGTAGGTTCAGGTAGCGGAATGTTGCTTGGTTGATGATCTTTTTCTGGTTCTGTGGTATTATAGATCTCGTGTGGGGAGCTGGTGGTGTCATATCTGATAGTATTTTGGTCGTGATGTATCACTTGAATATCTGGAGCCCTCTGGCTGTAAGCCCCCACCTCGATGGTTCCTTCGAGCTTTTCTTGATTTATTGCCGCAGGTTGTGTAGGAATGCTGCTATGTGAATACTTCTCCTCGCTTGGTGGAGGTGTGTTAGCCTCGGGTACAACAGTATATTCACGCCCCCGGTATACACACCCTACTGCTCCCGTAGCCTTCTTCTCCGGTTGTGTGGGTTCAATTGGCCCCGTTTTCTGTCCAGTATCGTATGAGGAAGTCTGGCTCTGGTAATGACGAGGTTGGGGGATGTAAATGGGCCCTGTGCGATAATGGCGGTCATACACTGCCCACCATTTCGCCAACAGCTGGTTATAAGGCGACTGTTGCGGTGATGAGCTTCTTCCGATCCTCCACGGTTTTAGAGAGCCGATAAAATGGACCAAAGAGATAGTACTTTCGAAGTATCGATATGCTGGTACGTATTGATAATGCCCACTGGGCGTACAGTTATACGTAAAACTTAGCCTATCCCAATTCTTGAAATGCATATTTAGGAGGCCCTGGTCAGCACCGTCAAAGCTGATGCCGCGCTGAGCAAAAGCGAGGAGAGCATAGTAATCCTTAAGATTTGGACGAAGCACTATGACGCCTGTGTTGAAGCAATCAGGCCATCCAATATCTGGAACTGCGGCGATAGATTTGAAATCAAGCGTGAGCAGCTCATCAGGGGCTCTGAGAGCTATCACGTCTGCATCAATATAGACGATCCGATCATACTGCGTTTGCTTCCATAGAGCAATTTTTGAGAATGTTGAGATTAGATCCGGGCGATCCATAAGGTAGAGGTTCCCCGGATATGAGTTCTCTATCCGAGGAATTGGTATCACATCATCATACACCGTCTAGTACTTGTCAGCCATAGAACACTTTTAATTTCTTTTCGATAAGCTTCCCACCAACCTTCAACTCATCAATTATCCCTGGCTGCAAATTATCCAGCGTCACAAGCACTGCTAGCCTTCCTTTCGTCCCGTTATCCCGCAGTGAGTGGGCTAGGACCATAGCACCTATTATAAACCATCAACAAAATAACCTAACATCAAGCTGAGAGATCAACTCTCCATATTGTCACTGACCAGGAAGATAGTTGTCGCTCAGCAGGATCTATAAACCATCACCAGCAAGTCAGTACACCAAAATTTTCAGCCTTGTTTAAGTTGTCCAGGTGAAATCAGACCGTGCAGTAGACAGCTCCATTACCGGCCGCCATTGCGGAAGACCACAGCTAGCTGCTTCTCCCCCGTGTTGTTACTCGGTTGAAAGGAAGCAAAGGGCAACCATCAAAGGTCATGAAAAAAATATTATGAGTACTGGCAGAACAGCAAGAGAAGAGAGAGAAAGCTGCCTTTCCTTTGTCTTTGTAGTGGTCGATTTTTCCCTGCTTGTCGTTGCCCAGTTACTTATTTAGTTATTCTGCCGTGCATCGCCGACTTCAAGAGAACTTTACAACAACGTCAAGTTCTGGCATTTCCCTTCGTCTGTATAGAGAGAGAAGACAGAGAGAGAGAAAACCCGCTTTTGAAATTCTCTGCTAGTCGACAGTTGAGAGGAGGAGGGTAGAGGTGCGTGAGGGGGACAGACGGGAGCTCCAAGAAAACCAACTCTTCCCGGCTTTGCGACCTTTTTAATCCCGTCAACCGCATCCTTGCCAATCAAACGAGCGATCCCTTCAAGTCCTGCGTGATATTGCATGGTAACAAAAGGGTTATGATACAGCGGGAGAGGCAGACACGGCTTGATCGAGGGTGCTGGCTTGTAAGCTTTCTCGCTGGTGCTTGCTATGTAGCACCGTCGGCGGAAACGAGCTTATCGTTTGTGTTACAGCCAGTACAGTTGTTTACCTGCTTCTTTGCCACCGTTCTAGGTCCAAATGCTCCTTCATATATTTAACTGTGGATATTTATGGAGATCTATTTTCCACGGTGCTAACCATGGCCAGCTAGTTTATCCACTCTGTAGCCGAGCTTGGCTAACTACTCCAAGAAGCTGCGTCGCCTGGGCAGTAATAATATAGTTACATGCATTCAGGTGAGAACTATATAATAACATCAAAACGGAGTACAGGTATTATTATACCAACGTCCGGAGGGAAAGAAAAAGAAACGAAAGAATAGGATTGGAACGCTCATCTAGCGGCTAGAAACCTACATCACAAAACATCAGATACTGCTTTTCTACCTCTCCCACCCTTAATTCTCCCAGCTACAGAATGCAAATTGTTACAGTAGGGGAACAAACACCATCAGAGAAAAGGAATTGGATAGATAGATAGACCTTACTGGCGAGCGATCACTCGGGCTTCAGGATACACAGACAAGACAGCTTGGCCAACATCGCCTGTCTCACCCTTCACGGCCCATAACACTGCTTCCTCAAGAGCTCCTCTACTCTCCACTTCCATGGGGGTGAAATGGCCAGATTGAGAGAGCGCAATGACTTGACTTCCCTGGACAAGTCGCTCGGGTATTCCTTCCAGGGCCAGGTGATTAACTATCGCATCATCTTTCATGCCCCATATAATTGTGGCGTTTGCCTTTAGAGCTCCAGGGGCAGGGTCGAACACCCCGGTTCCACAGCTAGTTCTTCGACGTTCGTCAGGGCAAATACTATGCAACGCAGATATTGTTTCCAATGACTTGTGCCAAGGATCTGCCGCAGCTCCATGCCGGTAATATGATGTTGTGTCCACAAAGTTCCCTTGTTCAGCACGCATGCGAACAGATTTAGAGTAGGTCTCTCCGTCCGCTGTCATGGTCTCGAGTTCTTCGATGCTAGGCCCAAGTGTGCTGGCCATAGCTTCTTGTGCATCTCGAATCGTAAGTCCTCCAGTTTTCCCTGCAGCTACCTCGTGGATCGCTTTTAATAACGAATAATTGCCTCCATGGCCAACATACCGAACTAACGGTATGGGCAGGTGGAAGACAAATACATAATGTGAACGCTTCAGTTGGCGGAGTACCGGGGCCAGTGCCTTGATGGCCTTGCACAACACATGCCGAGAACGCCATGGTTCCTTGAGGAAAGTTTTGAACATCTTGTTCGCTGACTCGATCGATAGGTTGACATTATCTTTCATCAGGTCAGGCTATTTCCAACGAGGAATATCATATTAGCACACATTAAACCGGAAAGGAAAGATGTTTATCATCCAGGGAGAGAGTATCATATACCAAGATGCCATTGGTGATAATAAACCTATCAGCGAGCTGGGGAGCTTCTGCTGCCAGGCGAAAAGCAAGTATCGCTCCCCAATCATGAGCTACTACAATAACTCTCTTCTTCTGCTGACGGTTGCCATCGTCGACTTTGTACTGGTCTCTTAGTGTTACGATAAACTCCGTTAACGTCTCCAAGATCTCTGTGGGGCCGTAAACGTCCAATGAATCCGTTCCCCCATATCCTGGAAGGTCTAGTGCGATCATAATGCTCTCATCTCCAACAGAGCGTGACGAGAGAATATGGCGCCACATAGCCCAGCTATCCGGGAATCCGTGCAGAAATATAACCAACGGCTTGTTGCCATGATCCGAGGCGGCAATCTCATCGGATGATACGTTTGCAAGGTAGTGGACTTTGAAACCATTCTTCAAAGTCATAAAGCGATGGGAGAAAGTCTTCCAGTTCTTCGAAAGATTCCAGAATCTATCTGACGCTGTGTCCAGAGTTCCTCGTTAGATCAATCAGGTAGCCAGAACCGGAATGTCAACCCTTTCTCATTGGTAAGAAACATGGAGGGCCTCCAGAAAGAGGTACGAACCGAGTTGAAACTCCAACCGCTCCTTTTCACTGGTTTGACGGAAAGGAACTCCGCTGAATATTGCAACAATACCATAAAACACTAGCGTGAATATACCATAGGCAAAAGAAAGGATGGCCACAGCCATCTTCAACGCTGGGCTGACCATATTGACACCATTCGCCTCCGGCATCTATTGGGATTTATCAAAGTTGTTTTAGACCAAGGCAAGGCAGCTAGATATAGTAGTGCTGACTGCCGGGAGAAGCCTCTTCTTAAGCTACAGCCTCAGTGCGCTCAGTTATGTTTATGTAATTTAGAACCGGCTTGGTATGGAGTAAATCCACTGGACCTTATATATCCCATGTATCCAAGTGTAGGGATGAGTGGCAAGGGGTTGGTAAGAAGCCAATAATACGGCGTCAAGCAGGCAATGACGACTCGGCTGTGTGTTATCCATCCCTGTAAGCAGGATGACAGGTTCTGCGATAGAGATCAGCGAGGCAGGATTACGTCGTTACTGCAAGGCCACCAAGGATATAAAGCAGAGATCCACACAGCGAGATATACATAGTATACCAGAATATGGAGTATTATATTGGTAGAGATGGAGGATACCACGGGGAGATGATGTCATGCAAACGCATCTCGGAGATTTCATTTTCCACAAGATATTACAGTTATCTGAATGGTTGAATCGATGTGGTGAATTTTACTACAACATAACGAAGTCGTCATTTAAGAGGAAGACGGTCGGTTACTCGGATGTTATCACATAGTACGTGCCAGATCTATAGTCAAAGAATAAGAAGGGTATAAAGTTGCCAAAAAACTAATAATACAGGCGGTTTGGCTCCAGAAAAATAAAAGAGGGAACGAAGAAATACATGTATAGATTGCCTTGTAGAAGCCGAAAAGGGGGTTCAAGGAGACAACCGACATTTATAAATAAACACAATCCATCCCATTGCCTAAATTATGATTAACCCGATGAAAAACCCAATCGTTCACGATTATCATCTATGACTCTGCCGTATCTGTTTCTCATTAGCCGCGTGTGAAGACTTGTCTTGATGGTGGAACTCACTCTAATAGAAGCCTGAAAAACCACACCTCGAGATCTTTATTGCGTAAAACTTTTTGTGCCCATTTCTGGCTCTCATTTGCAATGGCTATTGCTTTTCCTTTGCCTGCTTCTTCCCTTGCAAAGTACCGAACAGATTCATAGTGTTCAGTCCCCTTCAAGCTGAGAGGGATGAAATGGACCCAGGGCCGAAGCCACTCATCATGCCACTCTCTAAACAAAGCAAGCTTGTATATCAAGCTCTTACTTAGCAGAAAAGCGTAGTATCGTCCACTGAATGCATTTCCGTCGATATCGACGAGGTATCTATACTTCCACGCATCCTGCTGCTTAGCGGGCTCAACTATTTTGAAGAATTCCTTTTGTGCCTCGCAGTCTTCCGGGTCACACTGGCCAACGTGACTGAAACTCACGTTGAATAGGGACCTGAAGCTGCTTCGTGGAACCTGCTTCATGGCCCATTTGTTGTTTTCATTCTTCTCGAGTATATTTGTGGGTCCCAGGCTGTTGATGTTGCGCACAAAGAGCTGGCGGTGCTGCCTACGCCATCCGCCAGCTCGCGAGAATCCGCCTGTGGTAGAACCACGCCAGTACATCTGGTCTTCCTTGACAGACCAATCCACATCTTGGCTGGAATTGTATGCCACGTTTCCATTCCAGTACCAGGGGCTCGGGTAGAGGATGTCCTGAAAAGAGGAGACCTTGCTTTGAGAAAAGATGGGGAAAAGATCATGGACGATATCGAGAGCATTTGGTCGCTCGAAGAAGCCAAATGTATGACGGAGAGAAGGTGTCTGGCAGACATCGGAAAATGCAGTAGTATTCGAAATGAAGCCAAGGGGAGATGTCGCGTACGATGTCGTATTGTCGACTGTCTCGTCGTCCAGCTGTCTTGCTGGACTGTTAGGGGGGCAGGACATTCGTGAATTGGTCCAAATAGGCTGGTGAGCAAACTTGTTAAATCTCGTCCTCCGAACTTCATCAATCCTATCCCCCTTATTCAGGCCCTCTGGCCGCTCAGACCACTTGTTCTTCGGTCCAGACTTTGCGCCGTTCAAAGCAGTCATACGTTTCCCATCAGCCACCAGTCGAGATAGATCGGAATACGGCACGACCACCCGAGGCTCATCGTGAATATTGAAAGCCATATCCATATCAGGCAGGTACTTGACGAAGGCCGCCATCATCCCCTTAATAGCATTCCGCTTCCATTCTTCGGGCTCTCCGCCTCCATCAACCAAAGTCACATTCCCGCTCCTTATCATTAGCCCGATCAGAGCATTATCGAATCCTATAGCTTCCCTTGCTCGTTCCCGGATTGTTTTGGGTTTCACCCCCCAAAAGGGAAGTAAAGCATCGTATATCGAATCATATTCATCAATCATCTGAACGCCTCTGCTCCGGGCAAATCTAAACCATACATCGAAATGCGGGGGCGGGTGAAGGCCATATCGACGTCGGTACTCCGCAACAGCTTGCTGCAGTGTCTTTGACTGTCGTGAATGTATGGTCTGGAACCTCTCTCTTGACGTCTGGATCAACCTCTCAATGGGGTGGACAAGCTCATCGCCGGGGGGAGTATTATTAACATTGATATTATCTTGCTCCTGGATCTCGTCGCCAAACGACTCGATCGGCTGTTGGGGCGTTGGAGGGCTATGTTCGTGGCCAGGAACTGCTGGTGCGTGAGGCCTCTCGTCCGAATTTGGCGCGAAGAATAGGAATAGCAAAACAATCAGGGTTGCCAGACCCGCAAGAAGGGTAAACCGTCGTCCTTTCATGCCTCGTGAAACCCGGACGCGCGACCAGAAGAGCTCATTGTCAGGCTTCTTTTGGTCATAGAAAGAATAATTCGTCTGAATAACCCTGAAAGGAGAAATTTGATGGGGAAGGAAAAAAAGGGACTTCGAGCCAAGCAGAAAAAAATGACGAAACAGAGTTGCGGAAAAAAAGGTAAGTATAAAAATAGCAACTATCTATTAAGCTTATATCAAAGCAGATGGAAGTTCGAAACATAACATATAATAACATACATGTTATATGTTTTAAAGGCGGCTATCATTTTCTCTTTCTGTTGGTTGTATAACATAATAACTATAATATAAACAAAACCTGTAGTTGTCTCATTTAGCCCTTTATTGGGAAAAAGACACCAGCATTCTCAAGTCTTGTTTAATATCAGCCTAAGAAATGTCAGAGCGAGCTGTTCCTATACTTTCTCTCCACCAAGAGCTCTACAATACCCTATCTAAACCTAAATAGGCAGCTCTGAAGAGCCCCTGAGGCCTTCATACCCTACGCCCTTGCTACTAGATACGGTAGGCGATGTAAGCCCGCAAAAGCTGTCTGCCAATCGCTAAGGAGCTCATGGTTCTGAACTAATATTACCGGCTGGTAAGTTGGCGAGGCCATGTAACTAGGAGAGGCTGGGGTTTTCTTGCTAATTTGAGTCAAGTTTGTGATTATAATAAATCTCTCTATCGTTTGTAGGTACACTGCTAGATTAGTTTATAGATTGAGAATAAATATCAAGTCCCCCTGTTGACTCGACTAACATCTACAAACATCCATGGACGAACGTCGTCTTTCTCGTTTACAGGTATTCTTTTGTATCAAGCTAAGTCCTTCCCCTTTATTGCTTTACCGCCTCGAATACCAGCTAACGACCACGCCAACATGGTATAAAATCTCCATATACCCCTTTGTTCATTAAATGGGATACAAACTAAACATGGAACCAAGATAAACAATATTCATCGGTTTTCACTTTTCTGAAGTACCCTATATCACTCTTTAATGTATCCTTGCCCTCTCTCCATAGCCTTCTGATCAAATACGCCCTCCTCTCTTGACAACGTTTCACTCCAGGATATTTCAGCCTCTTTCTTCTAAGGCAATTCTTATCCTTAAATAGGTATAAAATACCTCACAAAGTATTTGATGGTCGGTATCTTCCTCGTTAATACCATTGTATCCTACCCAGCATACTTTAATTATATTTTAATTGAGGACGATAAATATACTTATAGCGAAGAGGGGTACTTGAGCTTCGACTACTTTATTAACTAGTCTCAGAGCGCGGTAGTCCGATCTAAGCAGATCCATTATTCCTACATACGGCTCGTCAACAAACCCGTCAAGCACCTGGAAGATAAGTGAACAGACAAGGATGGAAAGGATCAATTAGTCCTCTCAAATATGTATCATGCCTCCAGGGGTATTTTGCCAGTGTAATACACTGGATATATCATAGTGATTGTAGACCAAGTCATCAATGCCACCATACTTTAGTTCGTCCTCCTGACGCTGCCTTTCACACATTTTTCTTGTAGTCTGGAATAGTTTATAATGTTATGATATCCCGTTGATATTATATCTGATCTTCCATGCCATCTTTCTCACGGCAATAAGAGCAGCCCTTTATCATCAAGGTGCAGGACATCACCGGCGTCTCGAAGGTAAATAACTACTGGTTACTTAGCGTCAAAAACCCTACCCCCAGCCAAAAGGGCGCAGAGAGTTAAACTTTGACACTTACTACAGACATTTAGATGCCCATTTAAAGTTGGGGCTCAACCTAAGTAGTCTTTGGCGTGGGAATTTCAAAACTGCTAACTTTGACAAGAGATAAATCTCTCAATTCGGTGATGAGCAAGCTGTCCTTCTTATCTTTATTGTCAGGTATTGGTTATTGGACGTATGTGGAACACGAGCAGGTCTGATGTTCAATTCAGGATATTTTGGCTATGCTAAAACTCGAATTCGATATCGATGTTTTCAAAGATATAGCAACTTGGCATATCGATCATCAGTATGGCAAACCCAAACAACATCCTTGGGTCGCTAGATAGCTGGGCAGTCTCTTGTGTCATTAACCGGCAACATACGGTTGTTGAACCTCTCCTCCCGGTTACTGGATACCCCCTTGCATTCGATAACCCAGCAACGGATGAGCCTCAAGAAGCCGAGGAGCCCCAACTGCCATCTGACTGCGATACAATAAGCAGCCCTCATCTACAGGTCCCGAAGGGTCCCCTTATCAACCCTCGAAATGACCCTGTGGACAGAGCTAGACGCCAATAAACTGGTAATTTTATGATGTTAACCTGCGCCATCTCTAGAATGGGGGAGTATCTTTAATTTCCAGACACCAAAGACACTGTGTGCCCTGTGAAGCTAGCGCGTTCGGAGTTAAATGAAGTTCAGGAGAAAGAAACGACGTGATTCGGCTTCAACATGCTTATGAATCACTGGTAGACGGTGAGGAGGAAGGCTAGCTAGTTATTGGTAATGACATGATGCACTCTTTCGGAGGACTCCTGCCGATGTCATATACATGTTATGTATATAACTCGTATATAGGCTCTGTTGTTTCGAGAGAGGAGGAGTCTCTTTGATCATCAGGAGGCATCACTGTTGATATGTTTCATCAAGGTATATCTAGTTCGAATATCAGCGAGGGCTTCCGTTGTCGTGGTATTTGGTTATCGGCCGGGAGCTCTACTTGTGTACTAGTTATGCAGACTCGAGTACAAGGTCACCCCGAGCATCCTTCAATACTACGTTGGCCTGACACAGATCATACACATAGCACGGCTGAGAGGACATGGCCACCAGAAAGACAGAGCAAAGAAGTCAGTTATGAATATAATCAGAGTAGAGATAAATAATTATTGTAGAAAAGGAGAGAGTGAGCGAGGAGGAAAGTCGTTGGTGTACATGACTAATAAACATAAAGGCGGCAAGGGAAAAAATGGAGGTCGCTTCGCTAAAACAGCACTAGACTACCTAAAAAAGTCTAGTGTTATTGAAACAGGCCTATCAGGAGCTGCTGGGATGGCGTGCTCGCCCAGGTCCGCCACCGGCACCAAAGGTAAGCAAGAAGGGCTGATATAAGGGTGAGTGCATGGCCGGCACACAGCTTGCACAACAAAACTTCTTCATCTTCTATATCACTTCTCTCTCTCTCTCTGGGAAAGGAAGGAAAAAACAAGGAAAAACAGAGAAACACAATCATCACGCTTGGAGGGGGATCATGAAAAAGGCCACCCGGAACCGGGTGACAGATGCTGCCAGCCTTCACTTGATGTCTAGTGGTAGTGAACAGCTCCAGCTCGCTCGTCAGGCCTGTCTGACACAGGCAGCTGAGCTCTTCTTCTACAGCTTCAAGCCCCGGTTGGAGAAGAAGTTACACTGCTTGACATGATGAGATTTGCCTGTCTGTTCATCGAACAGAGAACAGCCAAAGTGAGCTGCATTAGGAGGAGTGTACACTGATATTCAACCGGATGTTAGCAAAGGTAGGTCATCACACAAAACCGGGCACAGGGTGGGATGCTACTTACGGTGCAGAGAGATGGCAAACTCCTCTGGATCTGGGTTGGTGACCTTGTGCAGGCCAAGCTGGAAGAAAAACAAAAGTCAGCTTTATTACACGGTGTCCTTAAGGAAAGATCCGTCTGGATGGAGACGACAATGCTTACCTTGTCGGACATGTATGTCACTTCATTCTCCCGAAGGATGGTCTCCTTGGTCACTGTCAGGGGGCAGGCTTCGCCATTCTGGACTTTGTTCTGTTCAGGCCAGTCATACCGGTCTTCCCTGAGAGTACCATGCAGGACCTACACCAGCAAAAACATATATGATCAGCTACGTCGGGGACTCTCTTTCTCCCCCCTTAAGGAAAAAGGGGAAAAAAGGTTAATACTCTACCTTCATTACACAGTGAGCGTTAGCGTGATCGTGGATTGGACTGGACCTGCCCGGGTTCCAAACGAGGATGAGCTGCAGTTCGCCATGTTAGCCGGATCACGCCTCTACACAGGCATCTGGACTGGTTGCTACTTACCAGGTTACTCTTGCCGTTGCCCTCGTCTACGAGGTTTCTGGTGTAGGCTCTGGACGTATCTGCCAACGCATAACGCTGCCACTCCTGGGGGTTGGATACGTATCCTTCCATCAGTTTCTGGATGTCCATAGGGTCGACGTCGTCGGAGTCAAGGCCGGAAGATGGTCCAAGAACGGCACTGAGGTCTTCTACTAGTTTATGGAAGGCATCTTTCCCCTTGACGTCAACAGGGACGATGGGTTCTGCCGTTGTGGCCTGGTTTTCGATGAATGGCATGATGAACTCGATGGGATGAAGTTGGATCTCAACGGATTTTTTTCTCTTGGTTGGTGTGCGAGGAGGTTCGGCAAAGGATAGGCACTGCCTAGGAAGGCTTTGGGTAAGATAGAAAGATATATACAGTGACTCTTTAGCAAACGGCGTGTTTCTCAGATGGCTTCTGGGAAGAAATGAATCTGGTTAATGGGGAATTTTTCTCTTATCCTCTCAATACCTTGGGGGAACAGACTTGTAGTCGTAGTTTCATCCTTTCCTCCACGCCACTTGTCGGTTTCGGATCACTCCGACCAATCCCGTACCTGCGCGCCCTCCACGGATATTCCCGGGCGCCGAAATCAAACCCGGTCACATGAACAAGTCACATGATTTAAAACACGTGTTAGTTTTATGTAATCGGATAAACTAAAGGTCCGAGATAAGATCGAAAAAAAGTTGTGTGAATTTATCCATGGAGATCAAACCCCACCGCGTTGGATGAAATATTATTGCATATAACTTCGCAAGTTACAGCTCTCGCGCATTTTATATCTTCTTTCAGTGTAGCGTTGGCTGTCAAGCGTCTCGCTATTTGATTTTTTTATACCGCCCCTTTTTCTGGGCAAACTACCGCAATCATGTCGACAACAGTAGACAAGGTTTGGATACCTGCTATCTTTCATCTGAAGAAATTTTTTATATATCCATGAACGAGCTATAGCTAACCATGTCGTCTTTGTTCTTCCATATAGATCAAGGAAATTGAGGCCGAAGTCAGAACCCTTACTCTTTATTTCTATCCGTTTCAACCCTAGCGCATGTTTTAACAATACATTTTGCAGATGGCCAAAACCCAGAAGAATAAAGCCACCTCGTTTCATTTGGGTACGATCCGGAACAGTTTCTAGGATAAAATAAATAGCCAGGGTTGTAGATCTGACGACTGCATTTGCGGGATATAGGTCAATTGAAAGCTAAGCTCGCGAAGCTAAAGCGGGAGCTACTCACCCCCAGCGGTGGAGGAGGTGGTGGTGGAGGTATGGCTTTGCTCCAGATATTATATGAACGGACATTCATTGGAATAATATGGCTAATTTGATGGTCTGTAGCTGGTTTCGATGTTGCGCGTACCGGTGTTGCCAGTGTGTATGTTTTACTCTTCTCCTTTTGCGGTTTGTTCATATTGGATTCGTTGGGTCAACTAACGTATCACAGTGGATTTATTGGATTCCCATCCGTAGGCAAAAGTACTCTCATGAGCAAGCTAACGGGACAACATTCCGAAGGTAGGTCTGGATCATATATCCCTTATCAATTAAGCCCTCGGTGCTGATACATGGTATCACACAGCTGCCGCATACGAATTCACAACCCTTACCACCGTCCCCGGTCAGGTCCAATATAATGGCGCAAAGATTCAAATGCTCGATCTTCCTGGTATTATTCAGGGTGCCAAGGACGGCAAAGGTCGAGGAAGACAGGTCATTGCCGTCGCCAAAACGTGCCATCTCATCTTCATTGTTCTAGATGTGAACAAGCCCTTGACAGACAAAAAGATCATCGAGAGCGAGCTGGAAGGGTTCGGAATAAGAATCAACAAGGAACCTCCGAATATTGTCTTTAAGAAGAAGGATAAGGGTGGCATTGCCATCACAAACACGGTACCCCTGACCCATATTGATCATTCTGTAAGTTATCTTCCATTCATTTCTTTCAAAGTATAAGGATGGTTGGCTTATCGTAAATGTATAGGAGATCAAAGCCGTCATGAACGAATATAGAATCTCCTCTGCAGATATAGCTATCCGATGCGACGCCACAATCGACGACCTCATCGACGTCCTCGAGGCCCGGAGTCGTTCCTATATACCTGTGATTTACGCTTTGAATAAAATCGACTCAATCTCAATTGAGGAGCTGGATTTATTATACCGTATTCCCAACGCCTGTCCTATTAGTTCAGAGCGAGGATGGAATATAGATGAGCTCCTTGAGCTTATGTGGGAGAAACTCAACCTGAGAAGAGTTTATACAAAGCCCAAGGGCAAGAATCCAGACTATAACGAACCAGTTGTCCTGAGAAGTTCTGCGTGCACCGTTGAAGATTTCGTATGTCAATCTTTTTCCCTTCTACCATACCATCCCTCCCGGTTTATTTTCGTTGTTAACCTGGTAACAGTGCAATTCCATCCATAAATCTATCGTGGAGTCATTTAAACATGCCATCGTTTACGGTCGTTCCGTCAAACATCAACCACAACGAGTCGGATTAAGCCACGAACTCGCAGACGAAGACATTAGTGAGTGGGCCATACCGCTCCCGTTCCGTTCCGTAGTTCCCATCTTTATGCATCTTTACTAACATACCTTAATCATTAGTAACCATCGTCAAACGATAGATGCGTATACATCGAACCGAGTTTCTACAACTCTTTCCTGGGTCATCCATGCCCGCGGAGCTGGGATGTTCCGCCAGCAATTCAGTTACCCTAGACTGCAACTCCAGAACATGGGCTTGAACCTGATGGCTGACAAGGTATACGGGATGACGTGTTCAGGAGGAGTGGAATTATATACGCCTTGGACTGAGTATATACACTTTACAAGACAAGGAGTGTACGAGATATGAGGCAGAGGCGGAAGAAGGAAGGCAAAACAGCGGCAACCACAATGCAATGCAAGCTGAGGAAAATGAAGATTGAGAACCTTTCTATCAATAATAACTTGTTTAGTTAGGCAGAAAGGAAATAGGAGGTGTGGGAGGCGAAGTTGTGTAGCCCAAATTTACCGACCAAAAAAAATAGAACTGGAAAAGTAAATAGAATATTCGTTCTCTTCAGTTGAAATTCGACAGGCATCACACAAAACTTAATCTCATTTCGTCATCTTTATCTTCATCCGCTTCGTCGAGACTGATTTTTTCTTTCTCTCGCCTCTCTCGCATGGTGTTTCTCAAGAAAGGAAAATAAAAATAAATAAGAAACAGTTCCGTATGCCCCCTTCAAATCCCCATCCGTGCTTAACTGGATGTATAAGCCACCCCCAGATGGAAATGAAATGGTAGTTGAGATCCAATAATTGCATTGTAGGCTATGCCGGGGCTATGTATGCATGCATGCTTCGCATCTCGCATGGGCAATGCAAGACACAACACACCCAAGGAGTGGTTTACATTTGTAACCCTTGGCCCTTGCTTGCCTGCTCACTATGCGTCTGCCTGCAGGACCCCTTCCTCCCCCCTTTTTTTCCCTATCTGTAAATGTATATGTGGGATGATGGTTTTACCTCTCCTGCCGCGCAATCCGGGGACTTGCATATACATATATATCCTCTATACTTCGAATACATCGACAAGAAATCATTCCAGTTGTCTACCAGTCATGTCGGGAGTAGATATCGGACAGGGGTTTCTGCCCGAGGCCACTATCGGGTATCCATGTAAAGGGGACTTATCAGGCGTTCAAACGTGTTTAAATAAATGTATGTCATCTCTCCCTGTCCCTGCGATGCTATCAGGTTCCTTATACTTCCCGCTTGATAAGGGAGCTCAATGTTGAATTGCTGGCGAAGATATATACTTCTTCTTTTAAGGGGGTATCATATTGAAACTCTTGTATCCTACCCAATAACCGGGGCAAAGGAGAAAGGAAAAAGAGCGCTTCCCAATCATGAACCATTCCATCGCCCTGGTCGGGATGTTAATAAATACTACCGTTGCACACACACAGCAGAAGGAGTGTGTGTTTACATTGTACGGAGTATAGGTAGGGTTGATACATATTTTATTCTCCTGTTGAAACTTTGATTCGAAACTTGCAAGAGTTAAACGTCAAACATCAAGGGCCAACCAGAAAGGAGAAAAGTCTTGGTATCAAGCGGAAGATGCAGAAAAGAGATAGTGGGTAATCTAAACCCGGGGCCAGATAGGAAAGTGAAGGCAAGACACCCTCCCGCAGATAGATGAGCGAGACAAGAGGTTGGATGAAGGTTTTGATAATCGAGGGCAAAAAGCAATCTATCGGCTGAATAGCAGACGTTCAAGATGGCATGTGAGCATATACTGATAGCACCGATCTTAATCGTGCTCTCTTTCTTTACAACGCCTCAGGATGGATGGTTGACAGAGCTCAAGAGTGGAAGAATAGACTAAGCTTGACGATCATGAAGGAAAAGGGAAAGTAGAGAGAAAAAAGAATTTCACCGTTGAGATCATCGGTATAACGCAATATCAATATTCAAGATAGGCCTCCGTCAATTCCGCCCCTGTATATATGTGTATAACCTATCCCGATTAGGCCGTATAAACCCCCGAGATGTGCCCGGAGAGCAAAATGAAGATTGTTATTGCAGCCGCTGAAACGGTAAATAGTGCGTTCCAGCCAGCATTAACCAGTTTATTTCGGGGTTTAAGCCGTCTTAGCAGCCAGACATATTATTACCCTCTTCCTGGAGTGCAACGTGTGCGACCTGTCAGCCAGACAGCCATCCACCAGTAGGCAGGCAAAGGTAAATCAGGGTAGAAAAGCATGTCTCTGTCTCACAGCATTCCCTTTTCAGACGAAGGTAAGACCAAGAAACCATCCGCTTCAAACATGAATCTCTGTAAGTCGTAGGGGAGGACCATGGATCTGCAGCCCATCATCCTAGGGGGCTCCTTGTGTGACTGACCCTAGTGAGCTTGATAGATGAAGATGGCGATGGCTTCGATGGTCGGTAGAGCGTTTGAGTGACCAAGAACACGCACAATAAACTATCCAGATGGATGTGTAGGGCGAGAAAAAAAAAAGCAAGCATCGGAAAAAGGCATCAAACGTTCCTTTTTCATCTCCCTCAGGGAAGCTTTTCTCTTCATCCTTTTTTTTTTCACTAGTACGCCATGAAAAAATATGAAGAGACGAAGGAAGAAGAAGAAGAAGAAAAAAACGGTCTTGATGGCCTGATTTTGGCAACTGTCTATCTTTTTTCAGCGTGATGACATAGCCATGCACCATTCTATACGGGACGGTGTTTTATTTTTCTCTCATCTCTTCTTCTTGAGCTACCCTTGGCAGCTGGCTGTAATAAGAGTGTTTCTGGTATAGGGATGCATGTCATGTCTAATAGAGCGGTGAACAAGACCGGTCTTCTCACATGGGCCGTTGTTCGCTAAACAGGCCGAAAAGCAACTGGCGTCAAGCGTCAGGAGGACGCAAGATGAGATGCAATGAACCGAGATTCAGATCCAATCGAGATGGCGCACATTTCACAGCTCGTCGATCCCTTTAGCTTGAAGAATCAAGCTGATCCCCGACGAAGAACGAAGAGAAGAAGGAAGAAGGAGAAAAAAGAAAAGAAGTCCAAGTCGATATATCAGGTATATGTCTTTTTGAGAAAAGAAAAAAGGCGCGAGACGCCTGATCATGTTTTCAAGAGGAAGAGAAAAAGAGCGCCTGAGAAAGGAGTAAATATGCTGTGGTACTGACAAAGTACTCACTCCTGCTGACTCTCCTTTGAAATCCGGCCGGGTAGCTACATGATGCGATGTAATATGCCATTTGAAAGATATCAAAAATGTCTGCCTATCAGCATCCACGAGGCGTCTGATACTGCGAAGCGGTAATATCGTAATTCCTATAATATATATAAACAGGATTGTACCTGTGTACACGGGCGCATGTCACTATGCATACATCGTATATCCTGCCGTCGAAGTTGAGATAAGAGAAGCGCTCAAGAACAAAGACCAGGAAAAAAGAAGGAAGATGGAATGGCCCAAGGTTCCACTTCAAGTAGAGACGGGAGAGATCCTGGGCGGTGTAAAGCAGGTGTATGTATGTATCTATCTATATAAAAAAAAATGAGCCAACCCATTTTTTAACGTAAGAGGATATGAGATATCTCCTGACTCGTATTCCATAAGTTGGAAGCGATGCCAGGGAACGAGTTTACGTATCTACCTGCCAGAAAGACCCCTATCATGTAGATACATGGCATGATATATATATATATATATATTTATATATGCACTATATCCATCCGAGCTAGGCTTCGGTACCAAGTTTTTGCAGAGTCAATCGGCGGATATTCCGCCTGCCGATGGGTGGAGGGCAGGGTACAGGCAGTGAGAGCAGGACTAATGAATGCAGATACTTACATAGTATAGAGCAGTAACGACATATCAGTAACGAGCTGCTCTATATGTACGCCGAGCAAAACAAAGCAGGCATGTCAAAATTACGCAGTGGAAGGAATGATGATTTGCAAGGTTCTCGAAAATATGCAGAATTAACATGTACAACGTCGCAAAGTACTATGATGTATAGTCTTATGCACGTTTGTTTCTGCTTCTTTTTTCTCTTCCTCCTCTTCAAGGGCCAGGCTTGGTTATCGTCCAAGCTCCTCTTCCTCGTGCCCGAACGAAGCAAATGGCGGACGACATCAAGGTGTTGGTTGCAAGTTGAAAAGGGGGGAAGGGAACAATGAAAGGTGCAGTGCAAAACCAACATTTAGCTGACTAGCTTTTACTTCCCGCATCCTCGGGATCAGCTTGGCCATTCATCAGTGACCTTTCATGGGTGGCAGGGGATTTATCATTTGCTGCTACTGTAGTTATGCAATCATACAATGCCAATTTTCAAGGAGGGGGAACAGGCTTGGGAGGCATTGAATTGCAACATGTGCTTCCCTTCCGTTTGCCGAATCGGTCGATGGAGAGCAAGGCAAATATACTTATGCACGCTTAATATTATCATTAAGGACCGGGATCTGGTCCTCCGCGACATGATTTTCCTATGATGTCGTTCAGGAGAAGACAAGCCAGGGGAGTGAAAAAAAAAGAGGGCCAAAAGGGGCTCGAGGTTGCCGCAGCGATATAATATCCACTTCTGAGGACGGCAACCTTAGAAGGGAGTTACTATGGTATGTACATATGCATCGTGGATGGAGTATAGGTCTTCCCCCCTTCCACCACGCGAGATGACTGGGATGAAAGCCTGTACGAAGTGCTACGTACATACTACACAGGAGAAGAAACGAGAAAACGAAGGGAGAGAAAAAAGGAAAAGGAAATATATTATTTGCCATGCCCCTTGCTACGCCCTCGACCCAATTTTTGCATAAGCAATAAAAAGAACCGAACCCCCTAGCGCTTACTAGCCGATTACTGATCATCAGGAAAGGCAGGCTCTCACATGAAGAGCGCTGATTGACATTTCAATGATGATGTCCATAACATTATTCTCATGCGATCTCTCAATTAGCCTGCGAGTGATGTTTCAATACACGCCAATTAAGCAGCTCACCATCTATATACCTACATATGTACAGCCTTGTTCCCTGGTCATGCGGCCGAGATGTTCATACTGGGTACGGATGTGGACGGCGATTCCCCCCCCTGACCTGCGTTTGGCCCATGATAGGTGATAATTTCGAGTTACTCTGTAGGAGCAATTCTGCATTGCAGCCCAATCAGGATGTGTCAAAATGGAGCGCGGCTTCTCCGCACTAAACTACTGCCTACTGCGGTAGCTTAATTATCTTGGTTACGAAAGAGGTATAGGATACGGAGAATGGAGTATACTTACAGGTAGTACATCCGCTGCTGGTTTACCTGGGGGAGGAGGGGGGTTCGTATACAACCAATTCATGATATATTAGTTATATGTGTCCATGTTAGTAAGTTGTCTGACTATCCTCCATTCGCCATGTACCACCTAACCAAGTATTCATACATACTCCATCATCTCCTCCTGATTGTTCAATGCAGGGCGCTAACATGGACTCTAGGTGCTATGTGTAGGGGTTCCTAGCTCTGCTCACCTTTCCCCCTCCCACCCCTTTTTGGCAATGCCTGAGGAACCCCCTTAGCATACCATGCCACTTCAAGCAACTCCGCCGACTCATCTTCACCGGCGCATCCGCTCATTAGATATTACACAGAGTACATCGATGTTTTCTCGAACTAAGGAGAAGGGGAAACGGTTTGATGACATCACACTGGACGGGCTTTAGCATGCCGTTACGATGGCCTCCTGACGGCCGTCTTTCCTAGCTTATAAGCTTAGCTATGCGGCACCCAGTCACGGTTGTTGATCTCAGATCTATATATCTCGACGCATACATGAGGTACGCACATGACAGCACCCCCTCAGGCTAATGGATGCTATATTCTTGACCGTGGGGCGGATTTCTGAAACCCAGCCCCTCTCTTCTTTCCTTTTTCCCTTCTGGCTATGCCTTTCCCTCGTGGCGAAGTTCGGCTAACAAATACATATATACCGGCCCCGTTAATCCTCTCCACGCCACCCAACATGCATAGCCTTTAGATCCCGCCCAATTCCCATGAACCCCGAAGAAGAGTTGAACGAGGGGGGGGGGGGGGGGTGGGCGGGGGATTGTCGCTTGGAAACCTTCTGCCGTGAGTTCAACTATGATATGGGATGCAGGAGGGTATAATGTGGAATCGGGGCAATAGTGTGTTTTTGACCTAGCAAGGACTTTACCGGAGCAACCGATGGGCAATTCTAGCCTTCAGACTTCCCCTTCTTCTCTCACCATCTTTCTCTTTTGAGGTAAAAAAAAAAGAGGGAAGATATGTACTTGCTTCGGCCCCACATAGTCGAAGCAGCGGCAGTGCATCAGCGATCGTTTTCTTGGATGTTCGCCGTCTAGTATATAATGTGTACGCTGATCGGTGGTTCGAGATCGAATGACTGAGTCGTGTCTCTCTCTTTCACCATCCTGGTCGCCTCCCTCCTTTGGTTGCTCTTCTTTTTGAGACGTGCAACCCTCGCGTATCACCTTGTTCTTTCCGGGCTCTAGAAGAAAGACTAAAATGCCCCTTGAAGGCCCTTGAAAGTAACGCCTCTCCCTGGCTGCGCATTCGAGAGAGAGAGAGCTCTCGCAGCTGTGATGGTCCTTGATTTCTTCCGTCATGCCTCAAATCTGTCGTCATAACCTGGGCTTTTTGCTAACCAAATATTTCTTAGCATGTCACATGCAAACTAGATGTGTAGAACATCTTCGCACGGAGTACGGAGTTTGGAGTATTTACGCATGCAAACCGACTGCTTTTTTTTTTTTTTTAAAAAAAAAAAAGACGAAGATAAAAAGGAAAGAAAGTGAAAAAAATGGCTGGTTCCGTACAGTTAGCTTAAGGCTGGCTGGCAGACGGTGGAGAAATCCTCCCTGGCTGTCGCTCTCTCTACAAGCCACCCTTGCTTGCTGCCAGGAACCTGAGCAAGGAAAGAGGGAGAAAAAGCCTCTGCCAACCCCTTGCTCTTCAAGGATGATGGTATACAGTACAGGTCACAATTATTCGTGGAATTCGATAGAGCTAGTAAGGGAAGCAAGAGTTTTTTTCCCTTTTCGACATGAGGGAAGAATGTACACTTTCGTAAGTATCAAATCATCATTGGAAGGAGATAGAGTAGGGGGAGGAATACTTCCTTCGTACCACCACTACGCACGTAATTGTTTTAACATAAAACTGATAAAAATAGGTCGACCATTCACGTTCGTTAGAAACGATACATACATGGTAAACATTCAGCCTGAGGGTTCGAAGCCAAACAGATATGACATGCACCGATCAACAAGACAACCAGCTCGCTTCGCGGCCTGTCCATGGGGGCCTACATACATAGTGTATGCGGGCCGGATGCAGCAATTGGGCAAACCACCACGCGGGCGATCAGTGTATAGTTGTTTTAGGGCTCAACAGTCAGGGCATCGCTTAGTTAAACAGCCCCCGGGAAGACAAAAAGAAAACCGGAACAGGAACAGGAACAAGGAAACGAAGCAGAACTACAGAGTAAGGTTCGATATTTCTCCAGATCCTTGGATTTCATAAGCATTAGGAAATCGAGTTATATATGCTGTGCGCAGTTGATATAGTTATCTTCTTTGCGCCACGGTCGCCGCTGTTAGGCAAGCTCCCGTCCGCTGCCCTGAGGGGTCCCGTCTATATGACGATACTATTGGACTAAGTGATCAAGACCAAATATCAACGGTTGCCCCAAAGAAGCAGCTAGATAGTCTTTCTTCCTTGTCCTGGGAATGGTCAAAGGGCGTGTTTTATTTCTAACCCCCTTTTCCCTTCTCGGCAGCGGCCGTTTGAAGCACAAGCAAAGCTGGTGTGGATGAAGGATTAACATGAAAGCGGGACGGCTCTCTACACAGATGAGCCAGTAACCGTTTAGCGATGACCAGATCTTGTCTCCTTCTTCCGCCAAACTTACACGCATTTCGTAGCGCCCCTTGAAGTGCCCTCTGCTCCTTGCAGGTGACCCGGATGATGTTACCAATGTCAGTATGTATATACGCCGTACTCGCGTATACGCCCGTTGACAGACCAAACGACCAAAAGAAGTAATATCTGGGGATTTACAAACGTGTTCAACGATGGCCCATAACCAAACTCTGGCTGTCCGCTTTGCTTATTATATCGAATTCACAAAAACTGTCAACGAGCCATGGCCAGATCTTCGATCAAGGTTTGGCTCGTGGCTGCCACGAAACGAACTATTTATCTTTTTTGTTCCTCTTCTTCTTTTTTTTTTTACTTTTCCTTTTCCTTCTCGTCTATACAAACTGACAACCTCGTCTTTTTTAGTGTGTCGTTATTTATATATGACTTTTATCCATACGACATAGTCTGTATGGAGAATACACATTTCGTCATGACCGTATGGACGTATCAAACGGGGTACAAACGCCGCGTTACGGCGTCATCGACTTTCAATATTTGATACCCAACTGTTTTAGCCCATACAGCCGTCTGTCCCTTTTTTTCTTTTCTTTCTTAGGCATGATATACTCCGTATAATCTGGTGATGCGATGCTCTGTTTAGAAGAAGTGCGGGCTCCAGCTTGCGATTTGCCAGCCCGCATGACGATGGCTCGTTTGTGGCTGCCCCTGGTCCTGGAGCTTTCCTCCAAGGGATGTATGTAGCTGGACTACTTAATACTCCGTCTGCCAGCCCGGCCACAGTGGCCATGAGAAGAGGATCTACTCTTTTTTTAACCTTTCTCTGCGGTCTGCTGCTGTCCTCCGCCCCCTGTTGTACAGGTCCATCCCCGGAACGTCGTCGAACACCCATACTTATAACCCGGCTATCCCGGAGAAAGGTCCCGCCTCCTGGCCCTCTTTTCGTCTTTGCTAGGCTTCCCTGTCCTCTCCAGGCTTATCCCTGCCCTAGATTGGCGGTGGCTAAACTCATTCCTGTGCTAGCTCAACCGTCTTTCTTATGCAACCCTAAAACTAAAAAGTAGTGTGCCTTCCCTGTCACTGTCGGGTCCTGCATTTGACTCTTCTTTTGCCCCCTCCTGACTCCCCTTGATGTACGGGAGTAGACAGACATATGCCTGCATCCGCCCAACTAATAGCAACATACATAATATACCCGTCTCCGGCCCCAACAACCGCAAAAGCAAAGCACTCGAGATAAAAATTCATTCGAAAAGAAAAAATAAAAGAGACACACGCACACAGCGGGAGAGAGAACAGAAATAAGAAAAAGAAAGTAGTCTCGAACTCCTGCAGGCTGGGCTAGACTTCTTTTTCTCGCTGTTTCCCTTTCTCAACTGAAGTACCTGTCTATCGAACTCTCCCTATATTACATACTTACATACTTTGCATCGTCCGGCCCTGGGTCTCTCTGGATTATCTACCCCATCCTTCTTCCCACCTTACCCTCCCCCTTTTCTCAACATCAGACGGCGGCTACTGGGACACCTCGTTTTTTTTTTCGGGGCCCCTCGCTTCTTGGTCTCAGCTTGCAGTTGCGCTATGCCATGTGCTGTCGACTGAATTCTTCTAGAGGTCCCACCTAACTGCATCGTGAAATCTCCTTGTTGGCAGCGTGCCTCAAGCAGCTTTAAGACACTTACTTTGCGTGCCTCTATTTCTCCCCGCCCCCTTTTTTCTTGAGGCTTCTAAAAGAACGCCAGTGGCGGCCATTTTGCTTGATTATCGGTAGAAAAAGAATCTTGGACTATGGATACAGAAACCCCGCCGATGCAAGATCATGACTTCGTCAACTCGCAGTGGATTGACATGGGAGGATATGCGGTAGCTCAGCATCAGCAGTTGACCGAATTCTCTGGGTTTCAGTTTGGATCTTCTCCCATCATGCCAATTGAACCTGCATATAGCATGTCTATGCCCCAGCCTTATACAACACAACACTTGATTCCGCTCACCATGTCTTCTCAATGGCCGAGCATGCTATCTACTCAGCCTGGCTTCGCGCCAATGCCGGTTGCACCAATGCCAATGACTCCAATTGCACCTCCTTTGCAGCACGTTCAAACGCCTCAGATACCGACGCCACCTACCCCGCGGAGAACTTTGACTGATGCCGAGCGCCGACGCATGTGCTTGTATCATCAGGAGAACCCGCATGTTAAGCAGACCGAGATTGGAGGTGAGTCCTTGTTTAACCTATCGGAATAATGTTGCCGTGAATAAGCTAACAGGAAAATCTAACAGCTATGTTTGGCGTTGAACGAAGGTATGACTAGTAGTTTTGTATCAGTGCTAGTATATTGTACATTTTCTAATCACTTGTTCCTTAGTACCGTTTCCAAAGTACTCCGTCAAAAGGACAAGTACCTCTTCCCCGATGATGGCCATCGATCACCCATTAAGAAGGCGAAAGGGAAGTTTCCAGATATTGAACGAGCCTTATCAAACTGGGTTAAGAACCACCAGCGACAAGGCGGGGATATCAATGATGCATTAATCAGGGAGAAGGCTTTATTTTTTGCAAACACCGTCGGCAGCCCTGAAGGCCATGAGAAGATCTTGACCTCAAGTTGGCTAGAGAGGTTCAAGCAAAAGAATTACATCATTAGCTCCCCAGGCAGGAAGTCCTCTGTCGACTCGATTAGTCCAAGGAAACGGTCTACTATCAGGACACCCACCCAGCTCTCTCCTGTTTCCCCTACCCTTACCACGACACCTTCTCCCATATCTCCAACACAGCCTGGATCTGCGCAAGAGGGAGAACTCAGTGAACTCGGTAATGACGCCTTTAACGCACCCCTACCCCAGGAGAATAAACCGGTTGTACCACCCGCTGTCACCAGAGCAACAAGTGAATCAAACATAATCTTCTCTCATAACCCTTTTGCACCATCTGAACATACAGGCTTAGGTGTGGAATCAAAGCGAAGACGGAGCCAAACATTGCCTCTAATGATCTCTGGACCCTCCACGGTCAAGGATGAAATCCCAGAGAGCTTATCGCCTACAAACACCTTCACCCAATCAGGAGTCATCGAAGAGGAGCCTACTGAGTATATAGGCGCACCTGCAATGAAACGGAACTGCAGCAATCCAGAAATAACCACCAATATCACTTCTATGCAACCGCCACCCCTTCCAAAATCAAAGAGCATATCATCTCCGGCCACCACTCCCAGCTCTCCGACCCAGGATGAAGCTCGAAAGGCCTTGGAGTTGGTCCTCAACTACTTCCAAAACCAGTCAACGGAATTGGCGATGTCTGACTATCAGATTATAGGGAGACTCATGGAGAAACTAAAACTAGCACAAGGCCAGCCCTATATACAACCCATGAAAGCTACCTCCCGAGCCAAGTTCCACACCGATAGACCTCGTGTGAGCAAGAAGAGAAGCATCCACACATTATAGCTGACTCTCTTTATTATACTAGCATCGATCTCACGCTATTTCATTTGTTTGCTTGCACGGCATCCCCATCTAATACGAACCCCATGTCTTGTTCCCGATTCATTACCTTCAACGTTTACGACAATCATTCCCCCTTATGCAAATCGATTTTTCTGCTATTACTACACATCCATCCTTTTCATTTTATTTCGCTTGGGCGATAGTCCATGGTATATTTGGACGGTTTCAACAGCTGTGCCAAGTAATATTCATCACTCTGCCTAATTCCCATTAATGTCGCCCATTCATTTACCTATCCACTGATTTTATTCCCCTTATTTGCTTTTTGCGTCCCCCATCTATGCTCTTCGTTATGTTATACCTATATACTTCCATCATCATATGTTGCATTTATTGATGTCAAGGGGGAATTATGGTTTCCCCTTATCATCTTACTTGTCTGATTTACCATGCTCTCTCTTGGTTTGTTTCCTTTTGTCTTCATGCTATGTTATTCATTCTAGGGCTCGGAGAGTATTTACAACGACTACCGCTCGCGCGGACTGGGAAACGGGGATAGGCAACTGGGACCTGATTATTTTTCTTCTATATTCTCTATTCTTCCTCCTCCCCCTTTATTTCTTTCCTACTTATTTCTTTTTCTACACTTCACGCTTTGCGATTTTGAACTGTGCTAGGTAGAACTGGACAATGAGATTGAAATAATATGGTAATTTGATATAGTAGCGGGAGGACGCAGAAAGAAAAATATACACATATATACAACAACTACTACTACATTTGCCGTTCTTATGCGAATAGCAGTAACACCCTACGTACATATTTACTCAAAATCGCATATCCTTATTCGTCACTTTTCCCACGTATAGGTCCCACAGCAGCTCTTTGGCAGCCTGAACGTCTGGTTCACAGGCCACAGAGCCCCGAGCTTCTAACATGCCCAGGGTGGAGGGCTTGGTGACACTTTCTCGCGGGAGAAGCGTTTCTAATAATTCGTCAATACTCTCTGGACATTCACATTCTTTGCCTCCTGACGGTAGTTATTCAGTATCAACTTGGCCTGTGATCCAGACAAAGCGGCTGAGATGAGACCCTGACGCATTGAAAAAAGCGAAGCGAGGCAAAAGGCAAAATACGGTACGAGTTATTGCTCGTTGCCCTCCCTCTTTTTTACTTTCCTTATTTACTATATTTATTTTGTCTATTTACCGTTGCATCGGGTCAATGGAAGATATGGAGGGTGTGTAGGATGTACTATGTACGTGCGTAGGGGTAGGGATACGGTGGGGGAGGAAGAAGGTCGAATACCACGGCCTTTTCCTACGACGTGCAGCTATGATGTAACAATGTACATATATATATATAACCGTCCAATATACTTTGGGTCGACAGGGCGCTTATGCGGAGAAAAATCAATGGGGATGAGCGATCAAGTCGGTTGCATGAACGATATCGGAAGTATGCAAGGGATGGAGAGCATTTGGAGAATAGAATAGTGGTCAAGACGAAAGACGGATGGCAGCATAGAGCTAAGTGATCGTGAGTAGTACCTAGCACCCTTCTGCAGTGACAGGCGGATCATGGACCGGTCGCAAGAGAAAGGCCCGTTCTCAGGTCAAATAGCTAGCTGTGCATCAAGTGTAACTAGAGACCCCCGGTACTGGTCATGCGCATGTAGGGGGTCTCTTGCCACTTTGGGCAGTCAAGAATAGAAAAGAAAAAAACAGGAGATATTCATAATTCAATGCGGTTCCTATGGGAGCAGATGGAGGTCGAAGCGGCGAGGTTGAGAAAAGGGAAAAAAAGTCAATATACAAGGGAACGGAGCATTAAACAGATACGTCACCAAAAAAAAAAAAAAAAAAAAAAAAAAAAGGCAAACGAAAAACAAGGAAAGTTGAGATGGAAGAGAAAAGGTGATTGAGGGAAATCATTCACAGGTTGTTGCAGTCGATGCAGTTGACCATGAAACTCCCCGTTCGTTCATCAAATCGGTCACGCTATGCTCTCCCATCTCGGGAATTAGTTTAATGAGAACGAGCTCGACAATGGAGTAGATGACATGTTTGTTACAGTAAGAATCTGAGAAGAGGTCGAGGAGATCATGTTCAACCGCGGACAGTAAGGCAGCATTTTCATCATCGTGATCCTTCGATGCCTTACCCGAACTGGCCTTTGGCAGATCAGGGCTGCCATCAGTCACCTTCCTGCCTTTATTACGATCATGACTGCTGTGAGTTTGGATATTTTGTCTATAAGCACCTGGCCCACTATGCCTGCCATCTCCCTGGCTCGGATTCGAATCTCTTGCCAGTCCCGGTTCAGATCCAGCGTCTGATAGAGGCGCGTCGATTCTACTATTAACTGAAGACTCGGGAACGCTGGATTGAACGAGATGATCCGGGCTGTCGTTGGCTGTAGTACTGGTCTCTGAAGAAAATAATCTTCGATCCGTCCGGATTGCAAAAAGCTTCAAGGCTATAGCTCGGGGGATCAACGCGAGTATACTTGCAGCGCATGCCCGCTTGATCGATTTTAATTCCGCTGCAGATGGTTGTTGAGATCCAGACGAGGATGCGTCTACCATGCTGGGTCGACGCGGGACTGGATTAAGCGATGTCTGCGTCTCCTGTAAGGCATTGCTAATTCTGTGGCCGTGGTTTGGGCCGTCAGTATTAGAACTGCTGTTGGCGAGGGTGCCGATCTCGGCGTCTGAACTAGGGGTGGAAGGCTGCTGCTGTTGTGTGGCCGCAGAAAGCCCGGAAACCCGCGTTAGGCTAGGCCTACCATTAATTGGAAATATCGTGGTTCGGATCGCAAGAAGCCAAGACGGCAAGAATGTGGCAGTCAACAGCTGTCTGCGGATACAATCGCGGAGGAATCTATTTTCTCTTGTCAGCAATGGCGTCACACTTTGCAACAACTAGCATGTTTTTCAAGGTGTTATAGAGAGGGGTGAGAATGGAATCAACGCAGAAAATAGTCCCAAAAAAAAGAGCAGGTTAAACGAGAACTGCAAGGGTAACAAAGGACGCATTTGATAAACGGGAAAGAAATATGAAAACGCAGTTAGCGGTGGATGGATGAACCACCATGCCATTCGGCGCCCAGTGATGCTGAATCCTGAAGAACGCAAAAGGTTGGAGGCTTGCGGAAGGGAGGAAGGCCCGTCCCACAGATCAGCGCGGAGGAGGATGGAGTGCCTCCTGCTAAACACATTGGATATGAGAGAATAAGGCGCATGCACTCCGTACTCGAGTAAGTATGTATGGCCGCGCAAGGGGTTTATCGTCGTATCGTAATGGAACCCGGTAAGGAAAACGGACTGGTATTACCAATACAATGGTAACCATACAAAAATACGGCGTATGCAGGATGACGATACGGGAATCGCATTTTATCGTTTTTTCGCCTTTAAAGTGGCCCTCTTTTAGGTCGCTGGGAGCTTGCCGCTGCTGATTGGATGCGGGGGCTACCCTCCATAAAATCAAGTGACTGAAGTGCTATGCATGAAAACTGGAAACTCTAAGTGAGATCCCTGCCATGCGATCTGATTGCTCGGGGCCTTCGTTCAAGATCGATGTCTGGATGGAGCACGGATAAATGAAGGGAGCCCTTCGTCCACCCTATCAAGGACGTAGGTGGGGGGAAGCGGGTGGGCTCTTCGACAACCAGAAGTTTATATGGAACATCACCCAACGGTCATTGCGAAAGAAAACGTGCAAAAACATGGGCAAAGCAAAGCAAGTAGGCTCGACCGTCAAAAACAACAAGTTCGCAAAAACTCACCTGTCAATGACTCCATCAACCGTTCCAACTTTACCCGGGCCTGTCATCAGGAGGTGTTGAACAAGGGCTAGAAACCCTCCAAGCCATGGCATCCGGCTCGATATGTCAAGAAGCTGCGAAATCACGCTAAAGATTCGATACTCCAAAACGGGCAGTCGCACGATGTTACCCTTTGGCCTGGAAGGGGTTGCCTCTTTAGTGTTGCTGCTATTGCTAGCATATGCCGTGGAGGAGGTTGTTGTTGATGAGACACGAAACAACCCCAATGCCACGAACCGAAATGCAACATAAGCTAGATAGCAATATTGCATCAAACTGAAAAGAGATGATAGTAGGATCGATTGGCTTCTCTGAGTCGATAAACCGTCAAACTTAGATGATCGTTCCTGATCAGGTTCGTGATCGCCTTTTTCTAGATTGCCACTTTGATCGTGTTCCACACCATCATTCTGTGTTTTGTGGTTCAAGCTTGCGAGAATCTTCGAGATGGCATCCCAGATGAACCAGCCCTCAGCAACTTTCCCGCTGACAACCCCTCCCAGGAGTAGATCGGCTAATATATCTCCAACCAATGTTCGTAAGCAAACGTTTTGCAAATCTTCTGTTGGAAGGAGCACAGCCATAGCTCCATGGGCTAGGAGCTGACGGTATATCTTCTCGGCCTCTTGTTGCTTCACTACATCCCCGTCATCAGGGCCGGGGACTGGTGATAGCGCCGGATGTGGATTTAGCGTATGATAGACCACACGTAATCGGCGACCTGAGTCTTCCCCTCTTGCGGAGCTGTCGCGAGCAGTTCGGTAGGCTGCCGTCATTCTTCATTAAGATAAGCTCATTCATGACAGCCCCTGTAAACTCCTAAAACATATATATACATTTCTGTGTATATATTGGAAACGGGGAAAAAGAAAAAGAAAAAGGTGGCTTACCAATGATATGTGCTTCAAGCAGTGCAGGAATCTCATCAAACAGTAGCGTCTCCACGTCAATCTGCCGTAATCTCTGCTCTAAAGCCCTGGTGCAGTGTGCAACAAGCTGGATGACCTCGTCCGTGAAAAGGGTATCAGGGGTGATCTTCGAATACCAAGAGTAAACAAACTCTCTCATAACGACAGCCATCAGGGCATAGAGCTGGAGATCAACTTCATTCATGCTGGTTAGTGGAGGAAGCAGCTCCTCCAGCGGCCGAGGGCTGCCACGATCCAGGCCGCCATGGCCACTGGCGTTCGGGCATAGAACTCGGCGAATCAAGGCTGCAGTAGCTCTATCACTGGCTGCGTTCGACTGAATCCGGTCTGAAGCATGTTTAATGCGTTGATGTGTGCGAGATGTTGGCCGGGATGTGGGAGGGGATCCATGAGAAGGGATTGAGACTGTTGGTATTCTCGGTTTGGATTTCGAAGGAGGCGACCGCAAACGTCCAGAGGGGCCAGGCATTTCCAGTCACGGAATGCCACGGCATACAGTAGCCAGGACTGGATGGTTCATGGAACCTGGCAGAAGCTGTCAGCCTGTTTGCTGCCGTCCATGAAGCGTAGGAGAAGCTTGTCTCTCTTGCATCATCCGGAAATATAAACGAAGGAAGTCGAAGGAGAGCAAAAACGCCAAGCCGGGAAGAGCCAGCTTTGCATGATGACTAATAGAAGCTTCTTTTTTCCAATTTCTTATCGATAACGGATATCTTTTTTCGGACTTGCGCCGGAGTTTCGACGACAGACGATTGTTGCCAGTCAAAAGGACAAGAGACGTCGGTATCCAAGCAGTTATGGGCTCTATTTCAGTTTTAGACGGCGGCCGTATCCCTCTCTGGCTTGACTGTGACCCAGGTTAGTCCTCGGGGTTCCCTCTTTCTGCAATGGCGACGCTAACCAATACGTCATAGGGCATGATGTGAGATGCCCCGCAAGACGGCGAAGAGATAGAGAATTAACAGCAATTTCCTAGGACGCCTTTGCGATTCTCCTTGCTGCCCATCACCCGGCGTTGAAGCTGCTGGGTGTAAGTACGGTGCATGGCAACGGGTCGTTGGAAAATACAACGGTCAATGCCGGAAGCATTCTTGAAGCTATCGGACGTTCCGACATCCCCGTATATCCTGGTGCAAAGAAGCCGTTCTGTCGCAAAGCTGTACATGCGGAGAATATTCATGGTACTATACCCATATTCACTTGCTCCGCTATATATCATATCACTTACACGCTGCGTCTGCTAGGAGCCTCCGGCATCGACGGGACGGACCTTCTCCCCGCCCCAACAAAACCGGCGGTGACGAATGTCTCAGCATTTGTTGCCATGAGGGAGGCTCTCCTATCACAACCCAAAGATACTGCATGGGTTGTGGCTACTGGAACACTTACCAATATTGCCATCCTCTTCGCAACATTTCCTGAGGTGGCAGAGCATGTCCGTGGCATTAGTATTATGGGCGGTGCTATCGGCGGAGGCTTCTCAGGCGTTCCTATTAGCAAGAAGGAAGGAGACGAATTGAGGGTCGGAAATATAACTCCCTGGGCTGAGTTTAACATATATGTTTGTCTTTTCTCACGAGTTTTACTCATAAATGTTGCCGTTATGCTAATTATTTCCGTATAGTGTGATCCGGAATCAGCCCAGTCTATTTTCTCATCCCCAGTTCTCGCACCAAAGACCACGCTGGTAACTGTCGATTTGACACACCAAGTACTGGCCACCAAAGCAGTTCAATCACGTATTCTAGGGTTCGACGGTGCCACGGGAGAGAAACAGAGTCCTTCTGTTCTTCGTCAAATCCTCCACGCGTTACTGACCTATTTTGCAGGCACTTATGATTCCGTTTTTGGTATCAGCGCTGGCCCACCTCTTCATGACCCCCTTGCAGTTGCCATCCTACTATCAAATCTCAATGACCAAGCTAAGAAGGCCGACGGCCTTAAAGAACAGCTACCCTTTGACGATGCAAGTGGCGCGAGATACAATGTTTCTATCGTGACGGATGGACTTCATCACTGCGTCGATGGAGCCGACTTGCAAGGCGAAGTAGGCCGTACAAACGTCAGCCCATGCCTTGATGGTGTCGGGGGAGTCACCATCCCATGTAGCCTTGATGTGGATAAATTTTGGGAGACTATATACGATTGCTTGGATCGAGCTGATAGGTGGAACCTGGAACGAGTCCAAACGATCTAGATGACTTGGATAAGTTTTTCCTTATTTCTAATTATAATTTTTTGTTCATCTTATCATAGCTTTCCTTTGCATCTTACAGCTTTCTTGGTTGGTCAAGTCAATTGGCAGAGGGATAAAATAGAATTTGGACGGAGCATCATATACATTTATACTTACACTGCTTAGAGACTAATGAATTGACCGCACTACCACTCCTGGATGCTACCGTCTGACCCAAAGAAACCAGTAGTATTTCAAGGCTTCACATCCGTAGCAACCGACCGCCTTGCTCTTCGTCAACGTCAATCCCAAGGCCTGGCCCATCCAAGGCCTTTGCATACCCATCGTTGACGCCGAACGCACTGGCCATAGTTGGTCACATCATATTCTCCTCCCGACTCGGTGGTATTATAATGTACAGGTTCATCACAAAGCTCGGCATTGACAAAGTCAACCTGCATACCGGCCGCAAGGACAACAGGGCCCAGAGGGCAATGTGGAGCAGTAGCAACATCATATGTCTCGGCCATGGCGGCGATGCGCCGAATTTCGGATATATCGCCGGAATGGCTGATATCAGGCTGGAAGATATCGACGCTAGCAACTTCGAGGAAGCGTTTGATATCCCAGCGGCCATGCAGTCGTTCCCCCTAGTATGATGGGGATGGAGATTCTGCTGCAATGGCTGCTTGATGCCTTCTGGATGTTCAGAGAGCAGTGGTTTCTGGATGAATAGGGGTTTAATGCGGATCAACTAATTTGGTCAACTGTTAGGCCATGGGTTTTGTGTGAAGTCGACTGTGGGAGCCTAGAGCAGCGTCAAGACCGAGGTTTTAACAGTCTTCAGTCTCTCGACTCTGGCTTCAAGGATGCGTGGAGAGTCGAGCCAGTTGATGTCGGTAGCGTTCACCTTTATGGCGTTTCACCCTTGCGAGCGCCTTGACTGGACAACCGCGGCAGAAGCCTTTGTCTCCATGCTGTCCGCCATATATGTTCGATATCACTAGCATTAAGGATGTTAGCCTATGGTCTGTTCTGTAGTATAGAGTCAGTAACTCACCCTGCCTCGTAGCCCTGGATCTGCCTGCTAAAGGCATTCAGGGTGGCTTTCAACCCATCCGCAACAGCCTTCTTCGTCTGTTATCCTGACGAAGAGTTATCTGGACGGCACTCGAAAGTGCTCGACAGTCTTGATCGTTGCCATGGTCTCAAGCTGAGATGATGTTTTGACAGAGAACGACGTAGATATGCCCAGTCGAGTGTATTATCCGGGTGTTTACCTCGGGCAAGACCTGGATGCTACCATAGACCGAAACTGGCTCCAGTTGTGGCCATATTCAGTTGAAACATCATCGGCAGCACCTCTATGCATTTTATGCAGGGGATGAAGACTGCGATAAGAAGCAGCTCTCCTTGTAGCCATCAAACTGCGTCCTCCATCCCACCATCCAGGCTTCCAACCGGTATGCCTGATATAAATGCTTTCAAGGCTGATCGAGGGGCCTTCTGGCAGCCAAGCGGATCCCGCATCCTTCTCCACAGCCGGCTCCAGAGGTGACAGGAAGCCGTTCACGCTCAACCCTATAGTAAGCCGGGCCAGCCATAAGGTGAGCTGCTTCCAAGGGCCCGACAAGGGGGTGAGAGCGTCCGTCCCAGGTTGACGTCCTGAAGCTGATGGGTCGAGACATCAGCCTGCCGTCCCTCCTGACGATAGACACGGAGTCTGGGGGTATCTCATGACAAGATTCTTCTCTCCCTCTCGGCTCCTCCTTGTATCCTATAACATACGGACGGAAGGGTGTGTTTCTTTTCTGGTTGACTCGCCGTCCAGGGCACAACAAGTTCTTGTCCAACCTAACCGGCGCTTTTCCCTCGTCTTCTCGTCATCTTCCCGCCATCGTCTTCATCTTTTGCTTCTCTTCTCGTATAAACTTGTGGCTGGCTTCGAAAAATAGTGCGAGTAAAAAGGGACGTCATTTGACCGACCAGGACGAAACTTCAGGGCGAAAAAAAACTCCGTCGCTTTTGCCTCTTCCTCAACATCTACAGACAACAAAACCAGGACTGCAAGACAGCAAGACGGGCTTCCCATGTCTTCGCCTGGCCAGTTTGATGGAGATACCTTAGGAAGCGCAAGGACAGTTAGTGCACACCATGCCGCCGACAAGCAATCCCCCAGTGAGCCAACACTTTTATATTCGTTCTGCTTCTTCCCACTCTTGGCGGTAGTTAAGGAGGATGAATATCCATCGCTCTCTCTCTCTCTATCCACAGCTTTCAAGTCATCTTTTCGCTGACCAGAAGACCTGATTTCTGCTTGAAATTGGAATTAGTATCTACCAGATGAGCAGCTGGGGACGCCCTCGACATCCGTTACGCCGCCGCCGCTAAGCTACTATCTACAACAGCTCGAGTCCTTCACCAGCCCCGTTCCAGATTTGGCCGCCACCCTCATGAGCAACCCGGAAGATGAGGCACACAACGAGAACGTCCACTTCCTTCGCAGCAGAAGACGGTCGTCGACGGAGCTCTCGCCCTCGCGTGCTCGTATCCGCAGACGGCAGCAGGGAGGAGGCGTCGGCGCAGTGTTGGTCGACTCGCCGCACGATTCCGTCGACCTTGGCGGTGACCAGTACTTGCCTCGATCGCATCAGCAGTACGTTTCCGGGCACGGCCAGAGGATACCAATCATCCGCCGACGGGGGGCGATGAATATAAGCCACGGGCCGGCGTATGAAGGGCCGCCTCAGCAGTCGAACCGGATATACAGCTGGGCCCCTTCACAGGACGAAGAAGGCCTCTACACACGCACCGATCCCTTGCACCCTCGCGATGAGATGTGGTTTGGCAGGTCGGCCTCCAGGGACGAAGACGATTCGTTCTGGAGTCACTTGCCGAGGGAGCTGAGAGGGACGGCGCAGCTGACGCCCAACGTACCGTCGCCCGAGGACCCTGATGCAGGAAGAACCGTGGGAGCGCCAAATGTGCCTGTGGGCCGAGACAACCCGGCTTTAGTCACAGCGGCGCTCCTGCAGTCTGTTCGAAGAAATCACAGGTACTCACCGAGAACGCGAGGAGACGGTGAGAGAGCCAGGCCGGATGGTGCGGGTAGTACACGAGACAGGACCAGTAGCGACGATTACTCTCCCTCTACTTCCTTTTCAGGCCATACAAGGCGTCCAAGTCCTCGTTTACCACCGCCTGCTCGCGCCGATACGTCTAGAAATTCTGACATCCGCCGCATGTATCTTAAGGACCCTTCTATCGACCGCCTCAGGGAGGCTATCCAGTACCTAGACCGGGTCCGTTTCTCAAACTCATACGAAGAGAGCCTTTCCACCGCCGCGGCCGGAGGCTTCGTGCAGTTTGAATATTTCCTCCGCAATGAAGATGACTTTATTCTCGACACCGGCTCAATCGCAGGGCCGGATCACTGCTCCTGGTTGAGCCCCGGTACCGTCTTCTCCGGCCAGCAACAGGCATCCGCCTCGACCGCAATGTTTCCCCACAGACTCCTGGGGACTGGTCGTCTCACAGACCCTGCCGCAACCCCCGGGGTTGAGAACCGGATCAGCGTCTACACCAGTGGTGGTCGCAGTTACTGGGCAACTAATATCATGGGTAACAACAGTAACACCAACAGCAGCCAGGACCTCTCAGAACCCGCAAAGACGGAGAGCTGGCCTGTCAAAGTGACCATCCACAACGTTGATTATAACACCATGACCCTATCTGGAACCATGGAGGCGTATAACATCCCAGACAAGTCAGCTAACAACCAAGGCGCACACATAATCACCTTCTTGGAAGGCGAAATCATTGATTTCAACACCCATACACTGGAAACGAAGAACTTCAATGCCGGCCCTGAGGTTGATAGCTGTTACTGGAGGGAGTTGGAACCCTTTAAAAATCTGACGTATGATGAGATCGTCAAGAACCTCGTGAGTAAGAAATGGGTTACGGAGAAGCTATCTAAGGGATGGATACTGATGAGGTGGAAGGGTGAGTCTCTTTATTCCGCTTTCTCTTTTTTTTATCCTCTCTAAAACTGCCAATGCTAATCAATACTTCATCCTCAGAACGCTGCTTTGTTTCTCCGTCTCATTCACGCCAGGGGCTTACAATATCTGGCTTCTACTACATCTCCGTCCATCGTGAAACTGGTCACATCGAAGGGATGTATTATGACCCCGGAAGCTCCCCTTACCAGCAACTCTCTCTTGACCCAATACTGAAAGATAAGATGGTTTTTCCCGCTTACAAGTTCAGATAAGCCGGACCATCGGGTTCCCAGTGTAGTTGTATCTGTTGCTCAGCCTGGCTTGTCCTGGTCTGAGTTGTCTATGGTTGCCTTTAAGATGGAAGACATCTTGTACATATTCATTTTCCTTTTGCTTCCCGTTTGGTGTTCCAGGGCTGCTACTGCTTCTATGTTTCTTTTGTGGGTGTACAGCTTTGACAGCTCTATGCTGAGCGGATGATTCATATCCGCTTGTTCCTTCAAGTTATTCCATACACAGCCAAGTTCCAAGTTAGAAGTATTTGTTTGGAATACATCATTTCAATATATTTTTTTTTCTCCACATCAACCAAGTCTTTTAGGTACATGGATGCCTCCCAGAGGCGCATATATCAGTAAATGTCCACGAGTAAAAGAGCAAAGCCAAGTTAATCATAGCGTTACTCCGATTGTAGCACACCCAGAGATACCTGCAAGTCCCCTTGCTTCTCGAATCCATGGCCCAATTCATGTCAACCGAAGACACAGCCCTATTTAGGTATTCGCGAGAGAGACAAGGCCGAAGTTGACGAAGAACGATGTAAAAGACAGCGTTTAACGTTGGGATTATCTACTGCTCGGTCTGGAAGTAGTTGAGCAGGATGGAGCGCTCCTGGGACTCCTCACCCCAGTCCTTGAGGACAACACAAGAGCAGTTGACGACCTTGCGTGGATTACCCTCACGGTCGAGAACACCTTAATTCAAGCAAAAATACGCAATTAGATCTCATCTTATTAAAGAATAATAACGACGTAACAAGCAGACTTACAGAGTCCAACCCATTCACCCAACATCTTGCCATCGGGGACCTTGATAAGAGGAATCTTGTGCTCGGAGCAGAGAGCAACAACGAGCTTCTTGTAAGCCTCCTCCTCGCAGCCCTCGTTCAGGACACACATATGGGCCTGGCGACGGTCGAGGGCCTTAGCAGCCTCACGGAGACCACGGGCAAGACCGTCGTGGATAAGAGCGATCTTCAAGACACCCTTCAATGCGTCCAGGACAGACATGGAGCTGCCTGCGGTGGCGTTTGCAGAAACTTCAACTTCATCAGCGGCAGCAACGCCGGCGTTGGAGGCGTTCTCTTCTCCGTCCGACTATTTAATTAATTGAAAATGTTAGCTGAATTGGTTTATTTCGTGGGTAATTGATATTGGCTTTGCGACAAGGAGGCACACGAGCTTTGCGGGCGCAGCATTAATCAAGCGGACATACCATTTTGATTGGATTTTAAGGATGTTTCCTAAATGTCGGATGATCCTCAAAGAGTTAAGGAATATGTGACTGATGGAAAGCAGAAGAGAATTCGAGGTTGAAAGATATTTCGAGATTGAAAGATGGAGAATATTTTGTGTGGGTTTTGCCCTAAGTGTGATTACGTAATATAATGCTATATGGTAATTTTGCACATTCAAATCTTGGGCTGCTTAGGAATTATCTCTATAACTGAATGATATTATGCCTGGGAGGTAATAGCAGAATACAATGCGTATAGGAGAAGCAGCAACATTGATCATTCTATTTAACAAAACTGTCTACCGCGTTTGAGGCTTTCGCTTGGCTCCCTAAGACCGAAGGTCAGTTACCGAGTAACGCGAAAGGTTTGGAATGACATCGAAGTGAGTGAGTTGTAAGGTATCAGAAGGAAGGCAACAATGCTGTATCCACATATAATGTTCGGATCAGGTCTGTGTATTGTATTCATCATATTGATTTGGTGGGAGAAAGGTGAGGGGATGACAATGAAGGGATGGAGACTCAAGTACCTTTTAGATAATGTTATGGCGGAGGCCGGAAGAAAGATTCCATCTTTCTTTGCTTCGGGTCATGCTTAGAGCTGCCAACACCCCCTGGTGCGCTTCAAGTTAGCCAAGTGTCGACGGCCGTTTATCGTAAGTACCTTGATGCTCAAGTTAGATGGCATCCCATTCAGCTCCAGCTCGAGATATCCTGTATTTGACCAAATGATGGAATGGCTGTCAAGTGAGGCGAAGGGACCGAAGGTCAAATTAAGAGGGTCACACATTTGCTTCAGAGTCCGCCATAAAACGGACAGAATGATTCCATGAGATACAACGGCGACAGTCTCCTCATCTTCGCCATCATGTAACAAAGGGAACAAGTGGTCATCAAGGAACCCCCTCGCTCTCGAGGATAGTTCTTCATGCGACTCTGCTGGAACGAAATTACCCTCGCCCTGCTTCTCGGCTGCATGGGAAGAGACCCACGATTTTCCCTCGAGAGATCCAAATTTCTTCTCGCGAAGACATGGAACAATGAACAATTGAACTTCTGTATCTCCGTGGTATTTCAAGGCATCAGCTGTCACCCGCGCTCGCTGCAAGGGGGAGCAGAAGACTCGAGTGAACCGGACGTCTTGTTGACGAAAGTAGTCAACCAACTTCTCGATCTGGAGCATCCCGTGGTTTGTCAACGCAGAGTCTGTGACGCCTGCACTGCAACGAGCATGGAGTAAGTATTGAACCCATATAGAGGAAACAAAATTAGATCCTCATCGTACTAGACCTGGGCGACGTTGTGCTCACTCTCAGCGTGACGGATCAGGTAGAGCTTCATCTTCGCTAGATGCATCACAGACTACATCATTGGAGGATATATCTGGGTTATAGCATACTTCATATCTCAGTGTCAATGACTTAACTGTACGCCCAACTAAAGGCAGCCAAAATGGTTTGAACACTGTGAAAAAGTTGAAGTTTTGAGACAACTCGAAAATTTTCTGATCTTATTTATGTTGGCTCTTATTACGTAATCGAGTTCAAGACTTGACCGTCAGGCATCTAATGGTTATATAGCCCTCGTTTTATTCCAACATAACGCTGCAAAGTTCGAGTAAAGATAGTTGACATGAATGTAGAGCACCTGGAGTGCTCAGGCTCGTACGGGGGGTAAACTTATAGAGAAGAAAACAAAACAAAAAAAAAAAAGAGAAAAGAAAAACATCGACCCAGCCATCCAATTCCAGACATCCAAAACTCGCACACGCAACACACGTTAAGACAACGAACATAGAATGCAGACGAGACATAAACAGAATAATGTGCATGCCCGACTTTCCCACCTTTTTCCAGAAAACCCCCCTAAGCGCCTTGAAACATGCATCTACATACAAAAGCCCATGATCACCCGTTGAAGTAATCTAACGTTCCGTGTCGCCAAGATGATGAACGCAGCCAGTTTTAGGGAACAAATATTCGAACAATGTGGTTGCAAGTAAACAGGCAAGCATGCTGCAAAACGAAAAAGAGAAAAAGAAACGAACGCTGGACAGTGGACAAAAGAACTGAGGAAGAAACCGTACAGTTAGATGTCATGAATGATATCTTCAAAACACGGTCTGCGTATTTAAGAGCTGTGTTGGACGCCGTTAGGCTCAAATGAGCCATTTATCAGAGGATTATGGGTAGTATAATTCGGTTCGCCATTAATCGAGTGTGGCTCATCCTGTAGCGAAGCTGAAGGTTCGGGGTCAATATGCATGCCCACAAAACTGATATTGAGGCCGTGGAGATGGGGAATATGGGGAACAAGATCCATAAAATCAGAGCACTGGTGTTTTCAGTTAGCTTATACCCTTTACTCTTTATCGTTTTGAATTTGGAGTGAAATCGTAATGTACCTTTACCCAAAAGACATGTTCCATTTTCTCGTATAACGGTTTGGTTTCCTGATATATGCGAGAATAGTCATTGACGTCAGCCTTAACTGGGTTAAGTTGCTGCGGATTGGATAGCATGGGCCCGCTACAATCCCAAATATTGTTCCTCTGGGTAGGAGTTGCGATCCTCTTTTCCCAGCTTGGATCTATTTGCCAATTAGTAAATGTCCGCATTATAGAGTATCAATGGGCGAAGACACATACACTGTGAGAGTTGAAGGTCGTTCGTAGCAAGTAACAGAGCAACGTAGAAGTTAAGAATCCACTTTTCGTTTTTCAGCTCAGGGTCGCACAGCGGCTCGAGGTCACTTCGTGTAGCCTGCAAGATAGGCATAACCTTCTTGAGGAAATCATGGCTTCTAGCCCTGGGGTCATTGGTACCAATGAGATTGGCGGCGGTGCGTAGACGGTGAGGAAGGGCATCTCGTCGCCTCTGTTCTTGCTCCTCTTGCTCCCTTCGTATGCGTGCCTGGCGGAGACGTTCTTGTTCAAGTCTCCTCTGATGTTCCTCTTCCGCTTGGCGAGCTCGTCGTTGTTCCATCTCCTTACGCTTGTGTTCCTCTTCCTGCCTTCGCTCTTCTTCCTGCTGTTTCCGCTCTTCTTCAAGCTTTCTTTCATCCTCCTCGGCCTTCTCACGTGAGATAATGGCTGCCTTTTCGACGGCTATTTTAGCCTCTGTTGCCTCTTTCAGCGCTTTTGCGTGCGCCTTTTCCACCCGTTCAAGCTCTGTTTCTGCAGAAACATGTTCCTTCTCGGGATGTCTTTCAGACTTCACTTTAACACCGGAATTGCTCTCAGACGCGCCCTCAGTTTTGGTGCCTGAATCAGATAATCGACGCTTAATTTTAGTCGCCACAGAGTCTCGAGAGTTAGAGTGATATTTGTCATTATGGTTCGTGGAGTTTTCAGCTGGCTTGGAACTTTCAGTCTTGGGGTTGGGATTTTCACGATGCCCATGGTGCGCTTTTGACGATTGTGTGTCACCTTCAACTTTGGGATTTGTTGCTTCACTGGTGGACTGAGACTGACTTGAAAGCTCATTTGAATGTATTCGCCGCTTTTTCAAATGTTTCTCACGAAGCTCGTCATTATCGTTATTTCGGGTCTTGACTGGCTTTGGCGAGACGCTGTTCCGCGCTCGTTTTAGAACGGGGTTGCGTTTCTCAGATCTCTGACCATTCTCAGCTGAATCTTCGGTGGCTCCGGCTTTGGAAGTATCCTCACGGCCAGAAAACGAGTCTGAAGACATCAAACTCAGTCTTCGCTTGGCATGATCTGGCGGTGGACGCCCAGCAATAAGACGCCGACGCTTGACCGGCTCTTCGCTTTGCTTGAGTGGGGTAGATTCCCGCGGGGTGCGGGACTCAGATGAAATCTTTGGCTTCCTTTCGGAGTGACCATTATCCCGCTCATCGATTAGCCCGTGGGAATCTTCGCGGCCTGATCCTTTATTTGGGTTCGGCCTTTCCTTCGTAAATAATGTACCATCAGCCCTCCTCCTATCCTTTTGCGTTTTCAACTCCTTTGATCCGTCCTCGCTTTGACGAGTGGTTGAATTTTTCCCTGAACTTTTACGCATGATTGAAGATGGGGATGCGGAGTCACGATCGGGTCTTTTGGCTACCTTGAGTGCATCTCGAGATCTTCGGGGGGATCTTGATTCGACTCTTCGCTGTTTTGGATGCGAGGCGATATACTCGTCGTATGCTTCCCTCAATATGTCGTACTCCAATCGCCAGTTTTCACCTTTGCGGTCCTGCGCAATCTCAAAAAATCGACGACCATCTGGGTCCGTACGCGTAGGATTAAACCCTGGTTGGTTCAGTAGAAGTTTAACCACATCGATGTTGCCTCTTCCAATAGCCGCCAACATAGGCGTATCATGGCCGGGTCGGTGGTTTGCATTAGCAAGAGGTTCTGGGTCTGGGTCTGGGTTCCCCATTCCAAGCAATAGTCCAAGAACTTCGTCGTGTCCACCTTTTGCTGCTGCAATCAAGGACTCCGTATCAGCTTTTTGGAGGATATTTAGGATGGTTGCTACTCCAGCCATGTCCCCCTTTGCTGCAAAGCCTCGAAGGTTTTCAAACGTAGGTTTCGTCCACAGTAAGTCGTTTCGAGTGGCCTCGCTCCTAACGGTTTTCCGCCGACCAAACTGCGGAGGAGGGCTTTGGGCATGGTGAGGAGGGGGGGAATCGGGGGAGCTTGCAGCAGAAACTCCCCTCGAGCGAGGATCCTTGGTCGACGCAGTCCCGTGGCCACTTATATCATCTGACTTCCGGCGTCTATTTCCGTTATATTTTGCATCGGCGAGAACACGCCGTAGTTCATGCCTGTTTTCGTTATCAGATGGAACAAGGTCGTATGGCTCGTCGCCCTTGGCGTTACCGACACGAGGGTTTGCACCAGCCTCTAGAAGTATCTTGACGACATCCAAATGTCCGTTCTCCACAGCATCGATGAGAGGGGTATCGCGGTCAATATTCTTGGTATGAATATCACAGCCAGCCTCAATCAAAAACTTTACTATTTCGGCACATCCTTCAAGAGCGGCGATCTGGAGTGGCGTGTTCCCAGCATTGTCGGGAACATTAAGGTCTTCAGGGCGTTCGGCCTGTCGACACTTGGCAGCCTCTATTTCCTGCGCAGCACAGGCTCTAGCTAGACGTGTTCGGCCATTCTGGTCGCGTAACTTTTTATTTTGCATCTGCTTCATGGGTGAGAAAGGGTAGGAGTCGCAGGAAGCGAGCCGTCGAGTGCGTGGGTTTGGAGGAGGTGAACCGGCGCTTGAGGCAGAGAAGGGAGACGCCCTGCCTTCCGAAGGATGGTGCCTTTGGTCAATTAGTGGTTGAGGAGGAGGTACCTTTCTCCTCTTTTGAATGTTGGAGGGCGGAGGAGAGTGTACAGAATCAGACGTTACCCTCTTGTGCGAGCGAATCGGAGGAGAGGGTGACCTGTCATGATGACGTGAAGGGTGCAAGTCGGCCTTTCCATCGGGTTCATTGCCAGGGGAGCCTGATCGGTGGTTAAACCTGCGTCCTTCGCTGGGGGTGTTCCTGGTGGCAACACTAGCGCCTTCCGGTTTCCTATTGCTCTTGAGCTTATCGCTTGGCTTTTGCTCCGTAGCATCATCAGCACGGGGAGATGAAGGGGCCTGGATGATAGACAGCACCTGGGGATCCTCCATCTTCTCCTGTTTTAAGGCCGGAACGGGACTTGATGCCCGGGAACTTGGGTTGCTTCGTAGGGACGATCTTGTGTCATCATGGTCGTGATCCGGTCGTTTCCTCTTGCCGAGTTGCCAATTACCAGGCTGACTGAACTTGGAAGTCTTTCGGGCAGCATTATCCGCTTCATTCTTGTCGCTTTGGCCGGGAATATGTCGAACGTAGGTCCTCTTCTTCTCCGGTGACATCTCCTCCCTGCCAGACTGAATGATTGTCTCTGCTTCGGAATCAGCCTTGACGCTCAAGGCGTCATCGTTTACACCCGCATCCTCGGCCGCAGGTCGTCCATCTCCGTTGGCGGTCCTCCTTTGAGGCAGATCCAGAGTTGTTTTGGGAGCAAGGTGATGATGGGCTCTACGATGGGAGTTCAAGGTATCCGGTAGCGAAGAGGCCGTGTCAACATCACTCATAGCGGTTAAACTTGAGATATCGAGCCTCCTTGTGGCATCCTCAGGCAGAAGGAGGCTCGAGTAATCGACGTCGAGTCAGTAAAAAGGAGAGGCGACGTTGCCTTCGATGATGGGCCACGTAAAACGAGGCACTTGCGAACTGCTTCCAGGCCAGTGAAAACAACGCGAAAGCTAGGTGACCAACCACGTCTTGCAGTAGTAGGCAGCAGTAGTCTATCAGTATCGCAGACCTCCCTTTGGCCGGGCGGAGCAGCGTGTCGTCGCTTTTTGGGGGGTGAGAGGGAGGAAGCGATGGGAAAGAAAGTTGGTTTCGCGGACGAAGGTTTTCTCTTTCGTCCTTGTTGCGAGGAAGAGAAGGAAAAAAAAAAAAAAGAGAAGAGGCCCTGACGCCGCTAGTCCCGTTATGGCATGGCGCTAGCCTTTTCTGGACGCAGCCTATAACTCCCTGATATAAGACGGACGGCATGCTAGAGCGTAAGACGATAGAAGATGGGAGGAGAGGGGATGAGATGGGCAGGATGAGATGGTATATGACGAGACGAGACGGCAGGCAGACGAAAAGACGAGATGAAGACGAGATGGAAAAAAGGACAAGTTCCTCTCTTTGGTTCTCCTCCTGGTTCTGGAATTGTGTCACGTGTCAAATGTTTTTTTTATTTTTATTTTTGGAGGCAAAAAAGCTGCAAACCAAGAGAAAATAAACAGCAGCAGCAGCAGCAGCTTTTCCACGACAATCGCAGTTAATATATAAAGGACTGGCTGACAGGATTATCCCTGTAGTCGACAGGGAGGTCAGCATGGGACTCGATCTCGACCATGTGTTCGTTGGTGTGGATCTCATCGACCTGATGCGAGGAGGATATGTGGTATTAGCTGCCAGTGTACGGGACCTGATATTATGACCTGTAAAAAGAATACACAGAGGGGATAAAGAAAGAAAAGAGATAGTTCATGGACTCTGCTGACTTGGTAGATCGGTAGGTCATGGCTATCAACAGCTTCGAGACCCTTCGAGGCCAGTTTATATCATATGGTGCTCGATCTACATCGTCGACCAAAGGCGAGGAGGGAGCCGCAGATGAAAGTACTACTGCGGTGACAACCCCTTCGCGGAGTAGAATTACAGAACTCTTAAATTCCATAGCTGCATGGGATGTGCCGCATTCCTACTTTACCCAGTTTTACTACTGCGCCGTTGGCCTGTCGTTCTTTTGGTGGTACCAACTGCTGACTAGAGGTTGGGCCTTTCAGCTTATTGCCAGCATGGTTGATCAAGATAGCAGGAAGGGTTCCATGTCCTTTAACCAGATATTCCTCTGCTGGAGCCTGTTTACCATCCAGGCCTGCCGTCGACTGTATGAGTGCATCTCTTTCACGAAGCCGTCCAGGTCAAGGATGTTTGGCGGACATTGGCTCTACGGGTTTGCCTATTACGTTGCCATGGGGGTAGCAATCTGGGTTGAAGGAACAGGTTAGGGCCCTGCTTCTCCTTTGTTTAGATTGGCTAATGGGATCTCTAACATAAAAATATAGCAACTTTGCTCTCGACTGATACGCCGCTGGGCGACGCCACCATAACCGCACCTTCTCTAAGATCACTAATCTTCATACCGGTGTTCATATTTGCTTCTGGAATACAGTATGATTGCCACGAGTACTTGGCATCTCTTGTCAAATATACTCTCCCGGTGCATCCGGCCTTCGTCAGCATAATATCCCCACACTATACGGCTGAATGCACGATATACCTCTCGCTAAGCGTTCTTGCTGCACCACCAGGATCAATAGTCAACATGACCATCTTCTCCGCTCTGATTTTAACGGTGGTGCAGCTGGGGACGTCTGCTGCAGCAACTAAAAGGTGGTACGGTGAGAAATTCGGAGTGGAAAAGGTCAAAGATAGATGGGTCATGCTACCGCCAGTATGGTAGATGCTTCTGACATAACCCCCAAAACTTCCAAGGCCAAGTAAACTGCATAAGTAATGGGATTGTCATCATGATATGCTTTCCCCCCTTTCTATTATCATCACTTGCTCAAAAATTTTATACTGTTTCCAAGCTTTGATACCTTCAGCACATCCCTGTAGGTCAAGCTGACTCGTGTCTGCCTCTCATATTTCCCCGTCTCGAAGAGGTGGCTGTCACCTAAGTTGCCCCAGTTACATATTGTTTCCGGCCCAAGTTCGTCGTCAGACAGTCTCTCCGCAATCCCGTGCAAATAATCAGAATATAGGCTCCCAGTGGTAACCAGCAGACTTCGCCTCTCTTGTAAAATCCTATACCGTGGAAGACGCTGTCCACTCACCGCCTCTTCCATCTCCACTGATAGATCGCTCTGTCGCTTATCATATATGTCTAGGATGATTGGCGCCGCTAGACTTACTGTCGCAACGATCGGGTAGTATGCTGCACCGTCTTCATGAGGCATGATGCCCTGGCCTGGTCGATATTCATTGATAAGCACATGGTTGGGAGATTTATGAGGAGAGTCGGTAAAGATCTCCATATCTCGAAATCGAGAGGCGATAGGGGATTCCAGCCAGCCTGGGAGCGGTGAAGCTAGTAGGGTATTGGATTTACTGAGCGCAGAGGGCCATGTCTGCAACCGCCGCCGTGATAGATGTGTCCATTTCGGAGCCGGCACTGATACTACCTACATATGCTTTCATGAAGCGGTTTTCGATAGTTAGCTGAAAGCTCACGTACTTCGTATTTATCAATGATTGACCAACAGATATTTCTTGACTTAAAAAGGCTACTAACCTTGCTTAAAATTATCTTTTCTTCGTCCTCTGAAAGAAAATCAGAGATATAATATGCAGTATCTGGAAGCCGGGTGACTCTGTATTTCTCTAGGCCATCCGAGCTTTGTGGGAAATCCTCTTCCATATTCCACGAGTTGGAGAACCAAGTTGTATATCTGTATTACTGTTGTAGTGTTCTGGTTATTTGACAACTTTTCTTGACGAAATATGCCTGTCTCTGTCTAAAGCGTCTTCTGTCGGTATGTTTAGCCTGAGTCACATGTTCAAAGGCCTTTTTCCTTATTTATATTTAACCAGTACTCGTTTATTTGGTTGAATTTTGCCTTTTATATTTGATATTTTGTCAGTTTATTTCTTCGAGTAACATTCCTTGCTGAAATATTCACTGGATGGAGCCATCACAGGTGCCAGGCTGAGGGATCCCAGATAGACAATTTACAAGATTTGGCCCCAAACAAAGAACAAAGCCTTCCGAAGCCTCAGCGTGCACGATTTCATCTACGAAGCAGGCTCCAGTTCAGTACTATGCTTTGCTATACATAACATCACAATACCGCAATTCAACCAGCCCCCAACTTGAGCCCAAAGCGGTATCAGTTCAGTACATAGTACAGCCATGAGAACCCGCAGTCGATGATCCCTGTTCTCGCATGCATCTAATAATACATGGTACGCTCGTAAGAGAGCGAACTACACAACCGTTTCCTCAGAGTTAACCGAATGGAGGGCCATGGATCTTACGGAATGAACCCGTCTCCAACATCTATCTAAACACTGGCCGCGCTCGATAGATGTTGCTCGATGAGATAGACTTGAGAGACACTTACGAGATCTTGCGTACTCTGCATCGACAGCGACGCCCCAGACGTTTCTCTCCCTGTCAACACGGCCGGAGAGTGGATGTTTGACCAGTAACTTGATCAGCAGTTTCCTGTTGAAAAGACGTGGCGACCAAAATAACCGGAAGCTGCATGTTAGGCCCATCAGTTCTGGGGATGACGGGGTGTTCGGGGCCATTTCACCAATAAGAATGCCAGTAGTTCACAAGCCCTGAGGATGGGGGTGGGGGATACCGCAGGGGGTTTCAGTTCCTTGCTATGTACGGAGTAAATCGGGGTGTTACCAAAAGTGCTATAGTAATCCAAGGACACCTGGGGCTAAGACCAGAGAAGTAACTGATCGAAGTCAGGTGAATCTTTTTGTGTTGGGGTTGGACTATATAGGAGACAGTCCCTAGTTCTGATATAATATAGAGGAAGGGGGGCAAGACTATATCCGAGTCCCAAGTATAACCTGAGGTCTTCTGGCTGGTAAGCACTGACTAGCTGAGGTCCTTGTCGGCTTAGGGAAGCTAGGCGCAATAGGTAGGAAGGGGATCTACACTTCCAATTTCTTCCTCGAGTTAAAGGAAACAAGGGCATCTCAGCAACTTTGCGAGTGGCTCTGTGGCTAGGGGATACACATAGAAATAACAGTACTCTGTATATTACCCTGGGGACTGGGGTTAGGAGATCAGTTAACCTACATTCTTATATTCGAGGCTGTGAGCAGATGAATTATTAGAGTTATTCAATGGCTATTATTAAGAGTGACTATAATTGTATACCAGTTTCAATTCAATTTCTCAATTTGATTTTGATTTTCTAGCCTCCTACCAAGTAAGTAACTAACTAGTTAACTACTATAACCATGGCTGGTCCTCCCTCTTTCGACTCGGCCTTGGAGGGCCAGTTTCCAGAAGGTTCCCATTATAGGGAGAAAGGTTCAAATTTCAGCTGATAAGAGTCGTCCTGGTAAATCTGCTTCTCGATATATAACCATAAGTCAAAATGGTGCCTCAGGTTCTCGATTGCAAAAACACGCCACTGCTCTATGAACTGCCATGCTCGAGCACGATCATTTCCAAGAAGGATATTGATCTCAGCCTGTACCTCGAGGTGTAAGGTCTTTGGAGTAGCACAGCATCTGCGCGAGGACTTAACCCTCGTACTGAAGTTGCAAGCTTCCATGGCGAAACTCTCATTATTTCATCACGCATTAGGTTAAACACCACGGGCTGGTGGTTCGCCCTAAGGATTGGAGTTGCGATGTTAGCGTCTTAGAGAGTGCAATTGCAGCTTGTATATCAGTGATACCGGGCTCAAGGTAAAGGGACTTCCCCGAGCGCATATTTTCTAACCGATCTAGAATGGCGAGGACAATATACTTCGAGGCTCTTGCGTAGTCAGGGCAAGAACGAGCAAGTCTGCTCGATTAGTATACTGGAGAAGATCAAGACGATCCAAGAGAGAACGGCCTTAGACAAAAGCCACTTGTATAAGAAGAGAAGCGTGTAGACAAGAATATTTTGTAGAATGTAATGGCTTAAGAGAGCAAGTAGCTTGAGAAAGGAAGAATCTTGAGAGAGCAGGAAGCCTGAGAGAGCAGAAGCCTGAGGGAGCAAGAAGCTTGAAAGTTCAATCCAAACAAAAACGCGAGGTGATAAGATCTGTCAAGTACGGTGCGTGCAGAGAAAGTGATAAGTGAGACAAGTTAGTAAACGGTGAATTGAGGCGTCCTGTCATTGACTCTCATTCTGTATATGGGTTCAGAATGGATTTTTAGTATAATAGTAGTAAAGCGCAGCATAACAAATCGTAACACTTAGTGAGGACTAACTTTGAAACTGAAAGTTGAAGAAGTTGAAGAAGTTGAAGGAGGCTCTAATCATTGCCCACCCAGTGGTGATCGTTGGTCTTCTTCTCTTCTATAAGCTGTGAAATTGTTTTGCCATATACGAACGGGAATGCTGCTGCCCATTGCTCGTACAGGTCTTGCATGGTAGGATGGGACAGAACAGCTGCGAGATCATAGGCCAAATCATGAGCCGACTCGTTTCGCTTTACGACCCACTATATTTAAATATTAGCATGGAGTTATCTGTGGTATGAGATATATATACATACACTAGGCAACCGATTTAATTCTTTCCGATACTTAGTTGGGACTCCTGCCTCCACCAAGCGTTGATCGGTTATGGTCGTTGCGAGTTGCTGAATTCTGGTTGTCGATCCATCAATTTGTTCTTTCAATTTTGTAGACGCTGAACCTTGTGGCTCCTTGGCCAGGAGCTTTCGCGCCATATCGATAAGTAAATTCCCGATTCCGAGATTGGCTCTAACGCATAGCGTTGTTTCTAATTCCGCTTGTTTCGCAATATTGTGGTCGCGTAACTGGGCATTTTCTTCAAAAGGCTGATTTATTTGCTTTTGTAGCTGCTTAAATTGATCTGCTATCTGTTTGTCTCGCTCTTCTTCTTCCTATAATCTATCTTAGTAACTATTAATATGCGAAATAAATAGCTACATTGACTTACATGTTTGGCCCGTCTGAAAGAGTTGAGATTTGATTTATAAGGGGCAGAAACATAGATTTTTGTCAGAATCTGCCATTCGGCCAAAAAGGCGAGCCCGCTCTAATTGGCGGCAGAGAGACTTGTTATATTTGACAATTTTTGAGTCAGGATCTTCGGCGGTGACCCGATCATAGTATACTCCAATACTGCGGTCGTTTGGGGTGGGAATAGGATGTAGCTTTAGCCGTTTCGGATTGATGGCTTTGGACTGTAATTTCGTCTGGATTCTGTCCATGGTTTCCGAGCTATGAAGAAACTGCTTAATCGAGAGAGCTTTAGTTTGTTTGCTCGGAGGCGTTAGCTGAAGAACAACCCTAGGTAACGCCATCTTATAAGTCTTGGTAGCTTACCTTCAGATAGTTCAATATGATCAAAGGCTGTATGTAGTTCATATCGTCGGACGAGAAGAAGTTGTTATTATTAGAGAAGGAGCAAAATGTTAAGAAAATAGGAGTTGGTGGCAAGAGAGCTATGATGCTAGCACTTTGTCATGCCGCGCAGCATGGGAGGAAGCATGCTCCCGACCTACAACCTAGTATAAATACAATATCAATATAGAGGGTGAAAGAGATACTAAGTATAAGTAAGGTATTGAGGGAGTAGGTAGCGCCGCAAATGTGGTATTAAATTTCAAGTTCTTAGATTTGGCACATGACGTGGCTAGACATATCAAATATGACTGGTGGGCGGGTGGTAGAAGGCCACTAAAGGTAAATGCAACAGTGGCATTAGTTAATTTATGGCCGGACTCAAGCATGAAGTCGTCAAAAGTCATGTATTGCTGCGGAGGTAGTCTGCATGGTAATGGATGGTGCCTGGCAGCCCGGGTATTGGAGGTCATGTTGCTTTAGGCTTGCTAAGGTATATTGACCACTATGTGTTCGGATATATATTCTCCTTAAAAAACAATTCTTGGGTGGATGTTTTCAGCTCCCACAGCCTGCTCGTAGAACAGCATTATAGTGGTCATATGCTTGAAAATTGAACGGAATTTCCCAGACGCGTTCCGCTGGGTTGGCCGTCAAGTCCGACATGCATTGCAGCCTAACACGCTGCAAGGTCACGACTTGCCTGTGTCCGAAAATTTGAGCTATACTGCAAAAAGTATTGGGAACTAGACTGCCTCTGTATGCAGTCACTGTAGATCAACATAGAGAATTGCGTGGTCGTACACTATTTTGAGAATGAGTTTACCTGAGCTCCTGAGATGCACCCTTGTTCATAGCTAAATTATGTCACATACAAATAGTATAATTTAGCCTCTAATTGGTAAATTCAGCAATGGGCTTCTCCCATGCGCGCTGCAGCCTAAATGACTTTGGAAACCATTCCGGTTCTTTGCCAGTCGTCATCATCTCTACCAAAGCCTCGGCACATCGAAAGGCCATAGCCACTGCAATTCCAGGTCAGTAATTTCACGACTTAAATAAGGCAAATGGTAAGAAACGTACTGCCATGTCCATTCATACCCACAGACATCCATAATCCATTCTGGCCCGGGGATTCACCGACAAGAGGGAACGTGTCGGGCGTGTAGCAGGTGATACCACACCAGTCCCTGACAACACGACTGTCGTCACCCCATGCCTCGGGGCTAAAGAGCTGGGGAGGCGCACGGTGGAGATAGTTGGCAACGTCCGGGTTTACTACGGCATCATTCGTGGTGTTACGATCGCCAGTCTCGGAGTGACTTCGGCCGCCACCGTAGATGAGATGACAGTCTTGAGCACGGTACATGAAGTAGTCACCGCTGCCGGCGTCATTAAGCCCTGCACTACCGCGCAACAGTGTCTCTGGGTCATCTAGCATATTTTTTCCAGGCCTCAAGGCGGTAAGCTGGCTCCTTGCGGTTGTCAGGAAGCCTGTAGCGGCCAGGCCACGGTGTAGGGGAGCCGTGTAGGCATTGGTGGCGAGGACGACTCGGCTTGCATGGACGGTGCCCCTGTCCGTGTTGACGAGCCAACCTTCTCCTTGTGCGTGCGCGGTAATGTCAAGTGCTGTCGTTGTGGTTTGCAGATTGAGACCCTTCTCCAAGCTGAGCTCTAGCATCCGGCATACTAGATGATACGGGTTCTGGGTATGGGCGGGCCAGGTGATGGCTCCAACAATAGCAGGCATTCCCATATGTTTCCTGGCCTCTTCTCCATGCAAGACTGTACGACGAATCGAGGACGCAAGGTCGGGCTTCCGCCGTTTAACCTCCTCTCGGGCCTCAACGACATCCAACACAGCCGCCCATTCCTCCTGAGTGACATAGACATCCGCTGTTTCAACGTTGGCAAAGTCGCAATCAACACGGTGGTCGCGCACAAAATCGGCAATGTCCTGGATGTTGGCCTCCTCGAGCCTCTCGAACTTGAGCGCCTCGTCTTCGCCTAGGGCCTGGGCATAACGGCTATAGTTCAGCCAAAAGCCGGCCCGACAGTGGCCTCCGTTACGGCCCGAAGCGCCTGAGGCGGATGTGCGGGCCTCGAGCATAAGGATCGAGAGGCCAGCATTGCGTGCTAGGAGTTTGTGAGCTATCGCCGCGCCAGATATGCCTGAGCCCACGATAATATAGTCGAACTTAGTGGACGTTGGCAGGGCTGGTGTTGTTCGGTGGTTTGCGATATTGTGCGGAGGCACTTGCCAGTAGGATACCGTGGGGTTGGGGTGAGGGAACCCGGGGAAACTTTCACCGCCGCCCATGATGGAGAGAGGGAGAAACGATGTGAGATACAAAGAGGTTATAACGGAGAAATTTAGAAGCGATCAATAAACTGGCGGGATATATATATATCTTAACCTGATAGTCGCTTCTCCCTGGAGGGACTGATTCCTTCTTGTCAAATGTTGTACAGAGTACTTAGCCAGCTCACGTGCTCTGTCCGTGGTATATTCATTCATCCTTGTTCTTAGGCTCTTCAAGCTCAGGAATATACGCATTTTACACCCGTATATACTCTCACGATCAATTAACCAATCATCAATCGCTGCTCCAGTGTATATTTCCACAAATGCAGGTTGGGATCAGGTTCCAGGATTGGGACTGTGTTCGTCCCTGGAAGGTAGGCTTCGAGCTCGATTGTGACATTGATTGTTTGTTCGGGCTCATTGAACTCAAGCACCCTCATTCCGCATATTCGTCTCGTTACCGCGGCTTCCTTTTTGGACTTTTTATGACTTATTCTTCCTGTTTCTAGTTTTATCTAGAGGCCTATCGGCCAGCAAATTTGTGTGGAAACAGGGAATGTAAAGGGCTTGTTTCTGGATGATATCAAGTTTTTGTGCCTCTTGATAGACCTTTATCCAGTTATCAAGCTAGGCAAAGACGTCTCTGGCTCTTGTCCCATTTTTCAATGCTTCGTACTTTTGTTCGACCTCGTACATTCTGTCCTTGTCCATTGGGCAGAGGCGCTTCTTTAGGCCTTTCATTATCGTATATAATGAGACCTCTGCTCGGAGCTAGTTGAAGACTGGGTAGGTGACAGTAGTCGTATGGTGTATTCGGAATTTTCAAATTGATCGTTCTTCGTGGCGTTCTTTAATTCAATAAGCGATAGCCGGGCTCATAACTGTCAAATATGAGCAGGAGCAGCGAATGGTGATTAGTTGACAGGGTAAGAGAGCATGTAACTATGGGTGTAAAATGAGAATATTCTTAAGCTTGAAGCGCCTAAGTACAAGGATGAGGTCTCTGAGCATGCGAGCTGACTAAGTAGAACATTTGACACTTTAAACTAAGTTAGTACCAGCGGACTCTAACTAGCTTACAACCCAGCGAGAGCAGAGGACATACTATGCAGTACTATGTAGTAGACCGCAGCACCGCATAGTACAACGCATCCTTACTATGTAGCCCTGCTGCATTAGCTCTCACCGTTTCTGTCGACCCCTAGTCTGAGACACGAGATATATGAGGTTTAATTGCAAAAATAACTTGATTTGGTATCTATTTTAATAGGTACGGTGAGTATTGATATGTAATTCTGTAAAAATACAAAGCGTAGGCACGAGAAGTGGCGAGAGCTACGGAATCATACGCAAATATACCCAATTCCTGATCTGCTATTAAGTGGCATTCAGGTCTATCCAACCATTTACCCTTCTTTGTTTTATTTCTAAGAAATACTTGTACTACTATCATAGAACCATAGAAACTATATCAGTTGAGTTGAGAGACTCCATTGCTATGACATATAATCACAGGCCTCAATTTCTTAACAATGCTAGGAGAGGGTGGGCTGGGTACCCACTGGATAAACGGCTGTCTTTAATGAGTACGCGCCGCAGAAGTGTGCCAGGCCTCATCCGTCCCACGACATCAAGCATGGTGTTGCCTACCTTTCGCCTTGTCAGTAGCAGCCATCACCTTGTTCGCTATATATAATTCAAAGGTTGCTTCGCATGCTACCGTGGCTCTTCCTACTCCCGAAACAATATCGAATTTTTGAAGCTGTCTGATGACTGCACTCTCGAGGTCGGTGTCTAGAGTGGTAAAAAGCCAAAGACGTCGTATAGCTGATTCCAGCAAGGGCAATGCTTGTTCAACCTTGCCTGGAGAATCTAAAGGGTATAGGGCATCGAGGAATGCGATCGCAGACTCGACTCTTTTCACATATGACGAAGCCTTGGTCGATAAGTCGCGTACTGTTTGCATCGTCATAAGCTCTGCTAAAGATTAACAACATGCACTCCAGGCAGCGGAAGGCTTTACAGAGGTGTATAATGACTTTGTCAACAAGTTAGACAAGAGTTCGCAGAGCTGATATCAAGTTCAAAAGCACGGGACTCCAAGATAGCAAACCTATCCTTGAATTATATAGCTAATCGAGGCATTATTTATAATTGTCAGACGCGTAACCTTCGATTGCGGGATACTGCAACGTCTGACGTTAAGAGAACGATAGCTTCCATTATTGCCTTCATCTGCTTCACGCAGTCCATTTGGATCGTTGGTTTGTTGGTGGCCTCAGATATAGATACTGTCCACGGCGACGGAATTCGTCAAGATAAGTATGGTAATAAATCGTCCATGCTGGTCGTCAGATGGACGTTCGACTTGTATGGAAGCTGGGGGGATCTCATTCCTCTTTAACTAAGGCATGCCCCTACTACCATGCAAATCTGAATGATCGTTGTTCCGCACGTAAATCTCCGCGCGATGTCTTACACTTTCTTAATGGTGATTCGCTCGCCATGTGGATTACATGACGCTTTGATAATATCATCTTAATAATCAATTTTTACGTAATATTGCCTCCCTATTTAGAACTGGAATAATAAATTTCCGAGTAAGCACAGCTGCCGGGCCGCCCGGGGCGTACCTTACCTAATACCCGTCATGTGTGACACCTGTAATACCACGTATAATATCGGTTTGTGCTCTATGCGATGCAACGGTATCAGAAAGGAAACGCTCCGGTGAAGTTTGGCCTTATAAGACCCATTTGGCAGTGCATCCATTGCTTTCCATCCTTTGGGGGTTGCCGAGCGTTGGAACTAGAGATGTTGGTAACCTGGTTGTGATATACCACCGAACCAACATCAAACCATGCCTAGCGCAACATCTCGTTGGACATTTCAAAATGACGGGACATGGATCTTTTATTTATTTACAGCGGTCCCCGGTACACCAAAAATATCCTTGATACCCAACAGTTAGCTCAGCCCCTTTTACTTCTCTTATATTTGAGCCCCCACGATGGCCTTGTTATGGGCAGCAAGTTTTCATCTCATCCACCGTCAAAATGTACGTTATATATTTTGCCCTCCTGCTCTCTCATGGCGCCTTGCTCAGTTTGGCTGTGAATTGTACGGCTGTAGTATTCGCACAGCCATCAACAACAACTCCGAACCCGAATTACTCTTGGGGAGACAGACCCAGACTTGAGTTTGGAGGCTGGTCAGACGAAGAGGTGAAGGAATGCCTGGGCAGCGCAAATTCATACAATATCTGGCTAGTGTCCAATGATGATAGGTGCCCGTATGTTTGGCTACTCTATGGTATGTTAGATGCCGCGAGTCATTGAGGCTCTAGACTCGAGAGAAATATTGACAGCTTCGCTTTATAGAAGAGATTGAGCCAAGGAAAAAGTTTGACTCATATGGGACAGTCGATATATCGAAAGATAACCTTGTATGGTCGCCATTCCATTTCGATCTTAGAAAAGCGTCGGAGGAATACGATGTGAACGAGACCTTATACGCAGTGTCTGGCGGATTCGGAATATCCGACGATAGCCCAGTCACATCATATACGACAATTACCAGCACATCAACCACAAGCTATACTACATTAACAACAGCCTCATCAACCTCAGAGAGCATTCTCACCCCGGTCGCAACTATTATTGTAACAAAAACATTAGAACCCACCGCCACACACTCGATACCTGTCAACCACAAAAACGCGGGCCTCAGCACTGGCGCAAAAGCAGGCATTGGAGCAGGCGTAGCTGCTGGTGCAATTGGCCTCGCAGCTGCAGCTTATTTACTGCTACTACTACGGCGGCGGCGGCGGGCGAACCAAGTTATGCCTATGGTTAGCGGTCATGAGTCCAATAAGTACTCACCCCCTGGGCCACCAGAAATGCACGATGAGGTGCCAGGCTCGCTTCCCGTGGTCAGCGAAACGGGTAATAACCAAAAGAGACCTCCGAGCGAGATGCTCGGCTCCATACCAGCAGGAAAACCTAGTGGAAGGGGCGTTCAAGACGGAGTGACATACGAGTTGCCATAATGGCAGCCAGATTATACTCTTATATGTATATAATAATTTTCCATATAATTTAGCGTTCTGAACTATCGTCAAGGTGTTTTGATACCAGAAATAGAAATGTTTAATATCACTCTCTTCCTTCACCTATACGCTAAATTTTGCCACATACCTACACTTAGGCTACCATCGCAACTCCAACCCCTCCATGGACTGCATGATATTCCACAATGAGATGAGGAAGAGAATAAAGAGGAGGTTGGCTATATAAAAGTTAGTTTAGTCAGCCGCTAACGGGAGTTAAAATCCACTCCATATCAAAAGTCGACAAACATCGAAAATCTACTACCCTTCAACTAACACAATCTATAATCTCATCTGTCAAAAGTGCATTCCAGCGCATTTTTTCTGTTGTTACCTGACACATTTAATCGTACCATGGCCCCGAAGAATAAAGGAGGAGATAGTAAGGGTGGGAAAGGCAAGGGGAAAGGAAAAGAGGCAGAAAGTTCTGATGGTGGTAAGGGGAAGGGATTGAAAGCTGCCACCTCCATAAACGTTCGACACATTCTTGTACGTCGTGCATATACCCACTTTACCCCAGATTATTTCTATGGAGAGAAGATACCCCTGCATATGCTTGGTGATCCTATGTGTTATCTTTTGCGATCTTGATTGTTTGCTTACTGCATGTTGTGAAATGAAACGACAGTGCGAGAAACACTCAAAGAAGGAAGAAGCTTTAGAGAAATTACGATCAGGGGCCAAATTTGACGAAGTTGCTCGGGAGTTTTCAGAAGACAAAGCTAGACAGGGTATGGTTTCCCTCTATTACTCCCCTCTATCGTCACAATTCAAACTATATGTTTCGTTCTTCACCTGGCTTAATGGTTGTATGATTCCACAGAGGGTGAAGTCTAACATGTGCACTAAATAGGTGGATCACTCGGATGGAAAGTCAGAGGGAGCTTAGACGCTGCATTTGAGAAGGTAGCATATGACTTAGAACCAAGTACCACGGGAAACCCGAAGTATGTCGAAGTGAAAACTGGGTTTGGATACCATATTATTATGGTTGAAGGGAGAAAATAGGTTAATGCAACAAAAAAATTCCCAGAGTTAGCATTACCCTGGGCAGATATATAATTCGGGATATCTAAAACGTGAAAATCAACTATATACATGAATCTCAAGGGTACATCTATACTAGAATAGAAATCTTGTCTAAAAAGGAACATGAAAAGAAGGGTACAAAAAACAAAAAATGAGAACATGGACGCCCAGTATTAAAGCGTGGTGGAAAGCATCAGGCCTTCTAGAGGGCTGCCATATGATGACAAAAGCATCTATAGGAATTTCCCCTCTTTGGCTTTGTCCCGGAGTTTCTTCTCCTTCTCCTTCCTCTGAACCCAAGCCTCTGCTCCAATTCCGCTAAACACCAAACCAACTCCTGCCCATTGGCCTCTACCTAACTTATGGCCAAACCATACAACACTGAGAAGCATAGTTAACATCTTTCTGGTTAATGTTACTGTCACCAAGAGAAGGGAGGAGAAGCGTGCTAATGTGTAGAAGATGAATAACTGGCCAATGGCCCCACACGCAGCGAATGCAACTACGTCTTTAGTGGCCTGAGGGTGACGGGAGAGAAAAGCAATAGCAGACGAGAGTTCTGATGTTTGTGATGGAGGAATAGGTAATGGCAGGAGAGGGAGGATAGAGGTAGAAACGTGGGGCATGACAACGAGATAAGCGCTCGTGAGGATAGTAGATATCAAGTTTTGAGCCACCATCATCTGGGGGCCACTGAATTTGCCATATAACTTTGGAGACGTGAAGATATGATCCTGTGTTGTATTGGTGAGACCATCCAGCAGGAGGTTAATGAAGAGGAGGAAGAGTCCAAATATGGAGGACGAGTTCGGTCCCTTGGATCCTCTCTTCTTTGCCGTGCCTGGATGATGTAGAGTAAATGTCGCCACGCCGATAGTGAGGAGAAGAATCACTCCATACTTATACAGAGGATACCGTTTTTGAAAAATAGTCAGATGAAGAAACATAACCGGCAATAACTTGCAAGACTTTGCCAGAGTAAAAGTGACGTAGTCGATGTGTGCAAGACTGGCATATCCAAAAGGAGAGGCTAAGGAGGACGATAGGCTGACAAGTATCAAAGGAACGATAATCCGGCTGGTAGGAAATATCGATGGTGTACTCGCCCCACGAGGTGTAGAGAAATAGAGGTACATAGACCCCGTTATGACAGCAAAGAAGGATTGTACGGTATTCAAAACCAGGGAGAATGTGAATCTTTCGGTCTGAGGGTTCGGGATCACGGACGTAGGCGGGTGAACAGGATAATGGGTAGTAGTGATTGCTTCCTGAAGCACACCCCAAGAAAGACTGCAAATAGATAGTGTTAGAGGCATAAATATTAAGAAGAGTAATGCGTAGGGAGCGCTTACAATGAGGCATAGATACCTGCCACGCAAATCACCAGCTGCAAGAGCCCAGGTTGTGACGGCTCCGGAGAAGCCTGGACTTGTGGTTTTCCTTTCCCTGGCTGCTCAATTGCGCCGTTCGTTTCTGGAATGTCTTTAGGTGCGTGCATGATTCCGCCGGATGGTACCCGTTGAACGGGCACCTTTTGTTTCTCGCGCGCCATTGAAGATATAATAATTATTGGAAGAATTCAGGAGTCTAACCGTCCCATTGGCAGAAAAGAGCAGAAGCAAAATAGAAAAACAAAAGGGGTAGAAAAGAAATATTCCGGTTGGAATATAATACAGCGCAACATAGACTTGAAATGGTTTCTTTTTTATTCTTCTTCCTCCGTTCAAGCGATGACGATCTTGAAATCTGTCCAGTACCTTATTACATAAGTATCCCTAAAGCTTATCAGATTGTTATCGAGAGTTTATTTCGCTCCTTTCAGTCTTTTTCTCTCTCGTCGTTGGAGCAATGAAAGTACGTACACATTTGCACTCTCGAGATTGATGGGTGGCGAGCAAATGGTCCAACTAACATAGTTGTCTATCTTTCAGCTTAGTACACACGAATTTGGCTCGTGGTATGCCTCGGTGTCCCCAGGAATGTCGACCCATACCCCAGCAGTAGCTCCATCTGCGGTTACGTCGCTGATTTCTTCACAGCCACAACCTCCTACTCCAAATACCGCTCTCACACTTGAGATCCTCCATAACCTCGAACACCAACATCAATGGACAGGGCTACGGATCCATGAACCGTTCTCGCTTTCTACCAAACAATCCATACCTTTGATCTCTGGCACTCCTCCTCAAGCCGTTTACATCCATCCAGACGAACAGGCTTATATATTAGAACATCGCATCCCCATGCATGATGTGCCAATAGAGCGAGAGTGGGTAATACCCACAGCACAGGGAGAAAAGTGGACATTACGCCGGTTAGCTGGTATACATGACTCTTTGCCTGATCGAACAGAGGATTTACGGCTTGATTCGTTTGACCTAGAAGAAGCAAGTAAAAAGATGCAAGAGTACATAAGGCTGAAAAGGGACAAACCGTGGGGTGGAAAGAGAGCCTTGCTTGCAATGGTGAATAGAGGCTTGGGTGGAGATGGTACCGTGGTCTACTATGTGACAATGGAAGGCACACCGAAGCCAAGACAGAATTGATGAAATGATACCATTCAATCACGGAATTCTTACAAACGTGCGTTTTTGAGTCACATATACTGAGATGTTAGTTATGGATGGCGGCTAAAATAAGATACCCAAGGCTGCATGCGCGGTATCATAACCTGACCAGCTCGATGATTGCCCTATTGTACACTACTAAAAGATTGACGAATGGCTAATAATGCAAAAAAGAAATACATAACATCCTTGTATATATTAAAAACACCAATTCTGCTAACGGGGTATATATATGATGCATAATGGATGCCCAAAATCAAACGCGGTGAAAAGACGCGTGACGCTGATGCTAATTGTCGATAAAAACTCGCTCCTGATCTCGTTGGCAACTCGAACAATATTCCTTATACCACTTTTCAATCTCTTCTTGATTACCAGACAATATTTGTCTCCGAAGACCCAAAACTCCATCATAGTCATCATTATCATGATATTGTATGTGCTCCTTCAGCATGATATCAAGCAGGGTGCACCTTCGAGTTTCACGACGAAGCCAGCGCTCCCATTCTAACTGAAGAACTTCTCTTTCTATACTGTTTACCACCCTCAACCCTACGAGGAGGTTGTGGCGGTAGGATCCAAGTCTTTCGCGAGTACGTTGAAGCCGATAGGCAGCACTCTGCGAAATCTTATTGCGGGCAGGCGTTCCTGACGGTGGTAATAGTAGATCAGTTCTCATCAATCCATTCTCTTCACGGAATGTTGAAAAGCTATAAAAATGTCAATCATTAGTCCTTACAACCGCATTGTTGGATTAGAGTAACTAACCAGGTGCTGCCATTGAAGCCCTGAATCCCTACAGACAACGTAACTGTATCGTTCATATCTTTGAGGTAGATTGCTTTGCCCATTACCGTGTTTGGACGAACACCAAGGCGAGCCATAAACTTGGTTGCATTACGCTCTTGCCACCAATCTAATGTATCACGCCATGAGTGAAATCCGTTTACAAGCAGACTGAGAACCAAAAGCAGTAGAATAGTTTTGTTGGCGTTGGATACTTTCCAAACCCATTGAAGAAGAGCCCAGAACCAGATGATTAAGGAGGACGCTGCGGATTGGAAGAGTGACCCAGAGGTTTCTAGCAACAGGGGTAGCAAACCACTTTGCTTTAACGGGCGCTGTAGTTGTAATCGAAGTTTTTCAGAGACTATGATATTGGAAGTCTCTGTTTGATGGCCAACGTTGCCGAACATGGAAATTGCGGTTTTTATTGTGGGATACGGGCCCAGTCGTTTAACTTGGTCCGACACAAGGTCTATCAAGTCCAATGAACCTTGTTCCAGCTCCTTCATAGCTTGTCGTTCGATGATGCCTTTAAACTAATTAGCATTCGTAAGAATACCAGGAGGGGAATTACCAAGACTTACCGCTGATAAGGTAAGGCTGTAAAATCCATTCGACCTTTGTGAAAACAGCCAACTTGCATTTCGATTTCGAAACATGGGTAATAACGGCTTTGCTAACAAGCCTGAATTGTCGCTTGAATGGAAGATGCCATGGGGTTCGCTTGTCTGTAACAACATAGCAGAGATGGTCATTGAATACGTCAATTATCTGGTAATCACAAACGTCTGCGAGGTGGGATCGCCCTGGAGTGTTTACAATATTAGTTGAATCTAAGAGTCTATGTTTTATCGTAGAATCTTACCAAAGGTGTCAACCATGCGGATTTGATAGGCCATCTCACGCCGAAGATGGGAAGATGGTAGAGTCACCCACGGACCTTGCTTGATATCTTGATCCAATCAGCTATAAAACATGATAAGTAGGAGGGGATGATACACACTTTGTGCCCTTCTTTGGTGCTGCGATAGTTGCCAAACGGGACTGTTATCCCCAAATAATACGAGAAATAAAGCTTTCGGGCTCATGTTAACATATTGTTCGGCTGCAAGATGAAGAGCTCCTTGTGGTTCATATATTACAGGCTGCGCCGGTAGCCTTATACGAGAAGCTTGTGTGCTAGCGTTCTGTTTGATTAGATCAATGTCCAAATCATTATCGATATATGTGCCGGCTTTGAGCAGTTTTTCTGGCTTTGGTAATACAGTGCCATCGTCAGCTGGAGTGTTCAATGGTACATCCTCCCAGCTATCCACACTTGGTGTCCTTGTCGGGCCATTGGTCTCTAGTTTGATCAAGGTGCTGATAACTGTATCTAGACCTGCAGGGTTATCAAGAGCAGCGTTGGTAACTAGATAATTTAATCTTCGCTGGAGTAGTTTCAAGGGCTCCAAAAACGTCTTCACCCCTAAACGTCCTGGAATGTCACTCCCTTTCTCCGGAACAACGTGAAGATACAAGAAGTCACAGTCTCTACCAGGTGCAGCAGTAACCTCGGTTATACTGCGTAAATTGGCGCAGGTTGTTAGAACAAGGCCCAGATGGTTGCTGTAAAAATATATGTTACGAGTTGTCGCAAAAGCCCTTCCAGGGAAGTCTTGTTGGTCATTGGGGCTAAATGTTGCCCTGAACACGAGGACAAGGCTTTCGCTCCTAGGTATATGTGGGAAAAGTAGACGGAATTGAGAATCATGGGGCTTTAGCTGTTGCGGGTAATAAGATGGATATTCATGTGGTGCTGTTATGGCATCAGAGTGGAATGCTCCAGGTTCTCCAAGGCTGACCGTCGCCCTATGGCGTGTCATGGATGACCGGCCCTGAGGAGTAGTGGTGCTACTAGAGGGTGTCTCCGGAGTGACTTCAACCTGAGTTTTCTGTCGTTAGTCCTAGATATCACTAGTTAAATGGGAGGGAAAACATACTGTAGGGCGATCGGGAGTGTTCTCAGAGGCTACTACTGGCTCTTCTCGTTGAAGTTGGTTTACCATTGCCCACTGCGAGCTTCCCCATAAGTTTGCCATCATTCCGGTAGGTATAGAACTTGCTGTATCACCCGGCCCCATACCAATGCCTCGCTCGGCACTAACCACAACGGCCATCCTACTCATGCTTGTAGGTGCTGGAGGATTAACTAATGTCGATGGCGCAAGGGTTGTCTGGTTGCGGTCACCTTTAGCAGCTCCGCCCTTTACTTTGCCATTCTCAGCACCGCCATCCCTCATAGATGATGCAGGCGCTGTGGGAAACATGCTATGGCTAGCGGATATTAAGCTGGCAATGCCACTAGACGGTTGGCCAGGTGAAGGCGGAACAAGGAGAGGTGAATTTGCATTCTGTTTCCGATGGATATCCAATTTTTGAATGATTCTTGAAGTATGGTCACGGCCGGGACCGTCAGCATCTCTATCTGGACCAGTAGACCGCCGAGAATGGGAAAAATCACCGCTATTTCTGACACCGAGAGCGTCACGATCTAGTAGAGGGGTTGTGGCACCACGTTCAACGGTATGCGGTTCATCACTAGTGTTTGGTATTAAAGAGTCAGAAGGGTCAGCAGCGAATTCAGGGGCAGGTGGCTGGGAAATCGCAAATGCAGGATCAGGAGCGTTGGATTTCGTAAATCCCGAGAACTCTGAGCCAGGGCTTTCGAGAGCTTTCCGTTTAGCAGCTTCAAAAGAACCGATCCAATCCGTGAGTTCCTTTTGGGTCTCAGCCTGAAGCATTATCGTGTTGCTTTTGGTCTTGACTTCAAAACAAAAACGCCGCTCTTCTTGAAAGGCAGGGCGAATGCTGCAAAGTAATACACCAATACGCTCGCTTTCTTCCACTCCACCAGTTCTGGGGTTCTGAACTAGGCATCCGAAAATGCCATTCTTCAAGAAAGCCCAGCGCCGCATCCAAACCGTTCTAGTTGGCTTTCCGGTAAGAACTCTTAGATTTAGCCAGCCTTGTTTTTCTGGTAAGAAAACATGATTCTCTGCCAAATTAACGGACGTAGGTCCTCGAGAGCCAAGGTAGGGTACTGTAGATATAGAGTAATCGTCCAGCTCTCGAGAAGGTCGTGTCGCATATTCAACGGATTCTTCGATCTGTTTTCTTGCTATCAAGAGATCCTTACGAGCAGACTTCTCCCCTGCTTCTAACTCATGGGTCCAGCCCTTGGTTCGCTCCATTTCTTGTCCGTATTTGGTGAATGTGGCAGAACATGCGTCCTTGACAATTCGAAATTCCCGCCATTGATCAAAAAATACTTTGACAAGAAGCTTTTCAAGCGCAACCTTGAGCTGCGGTGCTTGTACAGAGAAATCCATAGACGCTTTAAGGTATGCTTTCCTAGCCTCATGGAGTTGGAACGCATCTTCTCTCAGAGAAGACGGTTCCTTTGACTTTCCTTGGGATGAATACCGTGCTTGCAGTTGGTCATATTGTTTCTGTGTTTGGTCAAGGACACGGCGTAGCTCCTACAAGAGAGTAAGCGGCGAATATCGAATTATCCGAGGGGGTCCCAGATATCAGACCTTGAACGCCCGTAGGTCTCCCTGCATGAATGCCCTAATGGGCTCTGCAACTTGTAACTCAAACCGTTTGGTTGCACTTATCATTCCAGACCAGCTATCTCTAAAGCACTCCCCATATCGCTTCATTGCAAGCAAGGCATAGTCTTGGTCGAGGATGGCTTCAGATACGTTTGGTGGTGATATAATATGAGAAAGAATGCCATTCGATATGTTTTCCAGAGAGGCCAGTTCAGACGTAAGTCTCCCGGTAGTTTTTATATAACTGTCGAGCCATCTTTCCATATAATCTATCTGGTCAGAGAAATGTACTGTAGTGGCCCGAAAACTCGGTGAATCTAGGGCGGCTTCTTTTAAAACTACCGGGCTAAACTGTAGCGTTAGCATCATTCCAGTAGCATGTTTAAGCCTGTATTCAAAAAGACGGACGATACAGTCTCTGTACTCACACGACATTTACCAGTTTCCCTTCCTGCGGTATTGACAGTTGTATCTGTGACGCCATCTGGACGACTTGCCCGATCTAACGCCCAGATACTGACGAACTCAGCAAAAAGGTAGCAAAGCTCCACCCGTGGAACACTCCAAGTTAACGAGAGGGAGAAAAGGGAATAAGAAGGAAATATATAAATCCAGGAATAAAAGTTGCCATATTGCAGGCGGAGGCTTTTGCTGCTCTCGCTCAACCTTGTCAACATCAAGAAAGCTCATGGGTTGAGGGCTGAGTCAGCAAACCGGTGAGCTTTAAGGCTGACCACATCATTGGCCGGCGATGCGTGACCTGTGAACGACCCACTAAGTGCGAAGGGAAGGGAAAAAAAAACATTTTTGATAAGACTGAGAGAGCATTGATGTTCACAGGTTTGACACACTCTTTAAGACCCAGTGACACTCTTTTAGTTAGCCGCCATTGTGTCCTTTTTTCCTCCTGCGCTATCATGGAGCCTCCGAACAAACGCCAGAAGAAGGTGCTTTTTGAGGATAGTGGTTCAGAAGACGAGGGCGCTGGAGTCGCAATTGGAGATGACTTCAAGCTCAATGTCAACAAGGAATATGCAAGGAGGTTTGAATATAATAAGAAGAGGGAGGAAATGGTACAGCGTTAGTCTCAATTCATTGAAAGCACCTACGTTGGGGACAGAATCTAACCTGTTCCTTTTAGTTGAAAACAAGTTGGGCAAACGACCGCTTCCCAAAGGCAAGCCTTCTGCAGACGAAGGAGAAGACGAAGAGGAGTCTGGTTCTGAGGACTCTGAGGAAGAGGATGATGTTGCTGAGCTTGTAACTGAGGCTTTGGACGAGGAGATTGCGGCTACACTGCAAGCTATTCGATCTAAAGATCCAAAAGTCTATGATCCCAATGCGAAGTTTTATACTGTCCTGGACGATACAGAGAATGCAGAGGGTGAAAAACCCGAGTCAGTAAAGGGAGAAAAACCAATGTTCCTTAAGGATTATCATCGTCGAAATCTACTGAGTGGTCCGGACGTGGACGACGATGACGAAGATGCGCCGAAAACGTATGCTCAAGAACAGGAAGACTTAAAACGGTCGATTCTCAAGGAGATGCATTCTACAGCAGAGGACGGGGAGCAGGACGATGAAGAGGAAGATGAAGGGTTTTTGGTTCGCAAAGAGAAAGCGCCGGTGCCCAAGTCAGACCGGCCTACAATAACGGAGAAGGATGTTGCTGAGGCAGACCAAGATCCGGAAACGTTCCTATCGAACTTCATGGCTTCTCGAGCCTGGGTACCAACCCAAAAATCCAGCTTCCAACCCCTCGAATCCGACGACGAAGAGGAAGATAAGAAAGCCGAACAGTTTGAAGAAGCGTATAACCTACGGTTTGAGGATCCCAACAAACTCAATGAAGTTATACGTACCCACGCCCGTGACACTACGTCCAAATATTCCGTTAGGAGGGAGGAGGTCAGTGGCCGAAAGCGCCAACGGGAACTAGAGCGCCAGAGAAAAGAAGAAGAGAAGAAACAGCGTGAAGAAGAGCGAGCAAGACTGCGAAAGTTGAAGATTGAAGAGCTCGAGGATAAGCTTGCCAAGATTAAGAAGGCGGCTGGCGTGAAGAGCAGCGATTTTGCAGATGAGGACTGGAGCAGGTTCTTGGATGAGGGATGGGATGATGAGAAGTGGGAGAAGGAGATGAAGCAGCGGTTTGGAGAGGAATACTATGCTGCCGGCGAGGAGGAGGACGAGAGTGATGATGGTGCAGGTCCCAAGAAGCGCAGGCTAAAGAAGCCAAAATGGGACGATGATATTGACATTGGCGACCTGGTGCCTGACTTTGATGAGGAGTTAGATGTAGACATGGAAGCCGAAGAAGAGGAAGAGGAAGACGACCATGACGGGGCAAAAAAGTCGAAGAAGCAGATGCTGAAGGATAAGAAGGAGAAGCAAAAGGAGGCTAAGCGAGAACGGCGAAAGATCGAGGCTCTTGCCGACAAGTCTCTTGAGCTCGAACCGTCTCTCCTACCCGGCTCCTCAAAGAAGTTCGGAGGCGCATTCCGCTACCGAGAGTCGTCTCCTGTCTCCTATGGCCTGACTGCGCGGGACATTCTCATGGCAGACGACTCCCAACTGAACCAGTATGCCGGCCTGAAGAAACTAGCTTCCTTCCGCGACGCAGAGAAGAAGAAGCGTGACCATAAACGACTGGGGAAGAAGGCCAGGTTGAGAGAATGGCGCAAGCAGACCTTTGGAACGGAAGAACCGCCTGAATTGACAGCTGAACCTGTCCCTACTCCAGAAGCAGATGGAGAGACAAAGGTAGACATCCGAGAAGGTAGCAGCAAGCGTCGCAAACGGTCAAGGAAACATTGATCCGTATATCCTTACTCGTACATAAGACTTACATAGCACTACATAGCACCTTAGATGTTACCGTTTGTTAATGATTACTAAGCAATCAGCCTTGACGGCTTGAAAAAGCTTCTTGTATCAAGAGCCAAACGACCGCAACGACCTGCAACAACGGCGTCTCCTCTGTGGCGACCTGTTGAAGCATGTTGAAGCAGCCGTGAAAACGAGCATATCTACGGGAAGCCTCGTATTACAGAGTACAGATTAATACATGTATGTACCAGCCCTTCTGCATCTTGGCGCCAGGAGTGGCCGGCCAGTATTACCTGTATTACTGCCTGTCCACACCCCCAGCAAAGCCTTGCATATGTCTTGTGGGTAGCATCGCCCTTCCCCAGCTTCACACCTCCTTTCTTCCTTGGAACACGGGCGGGTTGGGTTACCTAGGCAGGCAGTGAGGGAGCGCCGACGTCTGGTCTCTGGTTTTCCGAGTGGAACTCCTCCAGCGGCGAAAGGTGAGGAAAAGAAGCAACCTTGTAAAGAGAAGAAAAAAAAAGAAGAGAGAGAAAAGTTTTTCCTTCCGGGGCAAATCTCGGGAGAACTCGGCAACGCGACAACTGTGCCCAAAGAGGACTAGCGCAACAGATTTTCCCTTTCCTCCCTGACAACCCAATTGAGGATTTTTTTCTTCCCTTTCAGATTTTTTCTCTTCTTCTTCTTTCTCTCTCTTCTCTTTCTCCCTCCATCTCCAAGCTTCATTTGCATCCCTCTCTCCTCTTTGAAGGCTTTTGCTTGCCTTTCTCTTCCATCTCCTCTCCTTCGTTTCTTCCTTTCTTCTTTTCCACGAAGAAATCACATACCGGCACAATGGCTAGCCAACAGGACAAGTCCATCTTCGGAGTTCCCGTAAGTAGGCCCCCAGACAGGATCAGAGACAGCTTGACCTTCAATTGATGGGAGTAGTCGTCGATGCCACGGCTGCGACTGTACAATGGATGGAATCGATGCTGTCGATGGCTGATGAAGAGTAGAGGGAAAAAATTTTCACCCGGGCATGGGCGGCTAACATCTCACCATTGTAGGGCTTCGTCGTGGACTTTATGAGTACGTGAATCAATTCAGACATGAAGCAAGAAAAGAACTGCAATCATCAGGCTGTCGATGGCGCCTGGCGAGCAGGAGAGAAAACACGTAGAATGGATATGCTAACATAGATTTTTTTCGCTTTACAGTGGGTGGTGTCTCCGCTGCCGTCTCCAAGACTGCTGCCGCTCCTATTGAGCGTGTTAAGCTTCTTATCCAGAACCAGGTATGTTAGCCTCCAAATATGCACGCGGCAAGTTCTCGAGAATCTGTTGCTGCAAAAAAATTTTTCCACTCGTAACCGGAAAATGGCGCTAATACCCGATTAGGATGAGATGTTGAAGACTGGTCGTCTCGACCGCAAGTACAACGGCATCATGGACTGCTTCCGCAGAACCGCTGGTACTGAGGGTATGGTCTCTCTCTGGAGAGGTAACACTGCCAACGTCATTCGTTACTTCCCAACCCAGGCTCTCAACTTTGCTTTCCGTGATACCTACAAGTCTATGTTTGCCTTCAAGAAGGACCGTGATGGCTACTGGACCTGGATGGCCGGTAACTTGGCCTCTGGTGGTGTAAGTTCAACAATGTCTCTATTGGATATTGACGAGACAGCCATTGCTGACAAGCAAAAATAGATGGCCGGTGCCACCTCCCTTCTCTTCGTCTACTCCCTTGACTACGCCCGTACCCGTCTTGCCAACGACGCCAAGTCTGCTAAGAAGGGTGGTGATCGTCAGTTCAACGGTCTCGTTGACGTCTACAAGAAGACCCTCGCTTCCGATGGTATTGCTGGTCTGTACCGTGGTTTCGGTCCTTCCGTCCTCGGAATTGTCGTCTACCGTGGTCTGTACTTCGGAATGTACGACTCCATCAAGCCCGTTCTCCTCGTTGGACCTCTTGAGGGTAACTTCCTTGCCTCCTTCTTGCTCGGCTGGACTGTCACCACTGGTGCTGGTATTGCTTCTTATCCTCTTGACACTGTCCGTCGTCGTATGATGATGACTTCTGGTGAGGTACGTATCGAATTGAACCATGTCATATGCCAACGGAAATCCATATCTGACATGCTTCACAGGCCGTCAAGTACTCTTCTTCTCTCGATGCTGCCCGTCAAATCATGGCTAAGGAGGGTATCCGCTCCTTCTTCAAGGGTGCCGGTGCCAACATCCTCCGTGGTGTTGCTGGTGCTGGTGTCCTCTCCATCTACGACCAGGCCCAGCTCCTCCTCTTCGGAAAGGCCTACAAATAAACGGCTCGCCCATTCCAACCCTAATCATAATGGATCACAGCCAGCTGAGTGTTCATTCGTGATGGTCGTTGCTTCTTCTGGGAGAGAAGTGAGGATTGACATGAAGCGCTTGGATTACCATGGAACAACAACAGTGCGTCGAGAACAACCGATCCCTATCATCGTTCTTGATGCATTAGAGAAATCGGAGACAGGGTCGCGTTTTTCTTTTCACCCATCTGTACTTTACCACTACTACCTGCGAGGTCTCTTTTCTGCTGATTTTCTGTGTATTTCCTTCGGTGACATCTTGGCATTCAATCATTTTCTCTCCCTGGTCCCTTTCACCTTTGTCTGTTTTCACTATGTACAACCTTGTCAGATAGAAAAATGTCGTTTTTATTGCTCCCAAAATTTCTTTTCCAACAGGTCCCAATTTCCACGTCCAACCAACGCCTACATGTGGTCACATGATATGACGTAGGGGCTTCAAATCCTGCATCTGTAGAACCGCTTCTACTATCATAATACATACCAGAAGAGAGCTTCACACGATACATGTACCTTTTTACGACGAGTGTTACGTCTATATCTTAGTCTGAGACTCGGCTCTTCCAAAAGAAAATGGCAAATGAGCCCTTGAAGACGTCAACGGGCACAGCATCCGGCCAAGGGGATACCGCGGCAGTACCATCTCTACCTACATCCACAGCGACTGCTCCAGAACCCGAACCAGCATCCAGCCCTACTTCAACGGTTCCAACAAGCATCTCAAAGGATTCGCCCTCACCGGTTCCTCCACCACCACAACCGCAGCCCTTTCCAACCCCATACACAGGACACAGCACAACATGGACAGGTCAAAGCGTACCGTCATCAACAACCTCCAACCGCAACAGGAACAACTCCATCCCTCCTCCTCCCAAAGCATCGGAAATGCATCTTTACCGAACAACATCGACGACGAAACCGCCCAACACCCACCTAGATACCCACTCACATAATAATACGCAACAACAATACATGCCTCCCCATCAAGCATTGGAACGAACGAACATGCCTAACCTCGAACATCCACCGGGCTATCGACAGAATCCAGCAATCGCACAGCCGTCTGCTGCAACACTGGCCGCTGCTGACGGCACTGAATTCATCGACGGCTCGCACCTCGGGATGAGGCAGGTGTGGGATCCGGCGCCGGGAGAGGCGGGAGGGCGATATGTATATGAATACGACTTTTTCGGCGATGGGAGCAGGGAAGGCGGGGACGTGGGACAGAGACAACAGGCACAGGATGATGAGTGGATATGGGATTCTGCTGCTGGGATGTGGGAGACTACTGTTTCGTGGATGAAGAGTGCTGGAGAGAAGATGGCGGAGGTGGAGGAAGGGGTTTGGAGGTGGGTTAATGGGAGGTAGATAGGTGCATGACTATAGGAATATTTTCATGGGCGGTTTTGTTCTTCGGGATTATGTTTGCGGTATATCGTGCATGAGCGGAGTTTATCTTACGTGGGGAGGAGATGATGGTAATGGATCGTGGCTTCATTAAAGTATATTGTATATGTTGTAGTTGTTATGTATCAAACATCTCGATATGACCCAATCCAAAGCAGGGCCAGTGAACGGCTATCTAACTATAGTAAAAACGAATAGGAAAAAAAATATGCAGATAGAGCCAGTCGCCGGAAGGAGTAGGGCAGAATAATGGTCAAAACTCCCCAGTGCAATACAGTTAAGATGACCGAGTAAGTCTGACCATGGAACTGATTCCTCCCAGCCAGATATATGGCAATGCCCAAGTAGGCAGAGAGAGAGAAGCAGGTAGAAAAGCAAAAAGAAAACGAAGAGCGAGCAAAGGAAGAACAGTCCGTGATCCAAACCGACTGGCTGGACTGACTGACTGACTTAACGGGCCCAGATGTCAAGTACAATTCAGCTAAGATGACCGGATCAGCTGGGCCGTTGAAGCAGGTTGAAAGGTCGAGCCAGGTTTGCGTTTGTTCCTGTCGGTGTTCAAATCCTTGCTGTCGCGCCCTTTCGGGAACCAAAAAAACATACAAAAGACATCAAGACGTGCGTCGTGCAGTGTTTTCGTTTTGTTGGTTTTTATTATTTTTCTTTTTCTTTTTTTTTTCTCGTTTTTTTCTTGTTTTCGAGGATGGAGTTGGAGTTGGGAAGTTGGCTTTCCTTCTCTTCAGATGGGCCAGGCAGGGCAGGGCAGGGCAAGGGGGGGTATCGTGGCAGGACAAAAGGAAATAGAAAAGAAATATGAAGAGAAACAGGCACGTAAGGAACAAGGGGTGGGAATCATCATGTTAAAAGGAAAAGACATAGGAGAAAAAAAGGGAGAGAAAAAAAGGGGATCCTGGGTATAAGGAACGTAAGGAACTGTGAACAGAAAGCCGGTAGGGATGTTTTTTCTTTCTTTTTCACCTCTTCTTCTTGTTGTTCTTCTAGAAGTTTGACATCTCTGGCAAATAGAACGGATAAAGACAGAAAAAAAGAAGACAAATAAAGCCATAGTAAACGCGCCACCCTGTTCCCGTTGTTGTTGTTCCCAGTTCCCAGTTCCAGTTTTCCCCGTTCCAGTCCACAGGCCATATTCTATTGTATTATTCCCTATGCCTATCCTTTCTTAGATATGCAGCCATTGTTGAGATGGCCTGCTTTGGCATGGAAGATGGGAGACACCGGTCGTGTGGTAGGAAGTTTCGTTGGTTTCGGTTCTTCGTGTTTTCAGCCTGCGCCATATTCCAGATATGCAAGCCACCAAACCGGCCAAGAAAAAAAAGGGGGGAGAGGATGAAAATTTATCATGAAATCACGTTAAAATGAAAATAAACACATTAAGAACTGGAAAGAGATAAAAAAAAGAAAAATACATCGTGAGGCCAAAAAGGAATGTGGGTTGATAAGTATACGGTCGCGGCCAGCCACGCGTACTGTATCATGAAAATGGGAATAAAAAGGGAGGGTTTCGTCTCGGGTCGTGTCGTTGGGGGTGGGATTAAAAGTGTAATAAGGACTTTAAAAAGGTAAAAATGTATAGAAGAGAGTAAGATATATGCATTGATCGCCGGTGTTGAAAGTCGAGTCGCAGAAAGGTTAAAAAGTGTCGGTGATGCGTGTGGGAGAGGCTACATCGACCCGAGTTGCAGGAGAGCCTCGACGGCGGCGCGTTCCTCGACGTTACCAGCTGGCATGGCCATGGGAGCGGTCTTGGCCAGGGCAGAGGAAGAGGGTCCACCTCCGTAGCCGTGACCGTATCCGTAGCCTCGAGCGTAGACGGCTGAGGGCATGGAGAGCTCCTGACCGAGAGACTGGGCTCTGAGGGCGTCTGCACCGATACCGGCCCAGTCCTCCTCGTCGGTCATGTCAGCCTCGTCCCAGTCGCCGTCCATGACGTCTGCCTCCTCTGCGTCCGAGGAAGAGCAGTACATCCGCTCCTGGCCGTCGTTGTCGTCGTCGAGGGACATCTTGTCCACCTCGTCAATGTCGTGGTTCTGGGCAAAGTCTGAGTGGGAGAAGATGGGAGAGTCGGCAGAGGAGTAGTAGTGAGGGAGTTGGCGGTTGACGTGGCCAGCACGAGTAGCAGCAGTAGCGGCACCACCATCCTTCTGCTGGCCACGACGGTAAGCGTCCCAGCGACCCCATCCAACCTTCTCGAACTCGACCTCACCGTCGTCCATGGAGCCAGCGTTGGCGGAGAGGGAAGCCTTGCCCTCCAAGCCGGCGACAACCAGTCTCCTTGCTTTGGCGGGCGGTATCATGGCGAATCCGGGCACCGAGGTGGTCAGGTAGCCCATGATGTGCCTGATGGCGAGCGGGCCATGTGCCAGCAGGATGTCGGGCAGGTGATGCCTCGCCAACATGGCTGGCGTGATGTCTCCCGAGACATCAGCCTTGCCGTGGTTACGGGTTGCGGTATTAGCGGCAGAAGTACGCCTGTCTTCGGTGTCCTGCAGGTCGATGTCCGAGTCGACCGCATCTATCTCATGTTGTGTGTCATGGGGGGCGAGGGAAGAGGAAGCCGGTGGGGAGCGGAGGTTATACTGGTGGAGGACCTCGTGGGTGACACGCTGCTTGAAGCCTTGGGGGTTGAGACAGGGAGAGATGGACGAGGGAGGCGTGGGCAGCATAGCATGACGGCGAGGAGCATCGCGCGGCTTGGGGATGTCCATGGAGGCCGTCTTGGTGACCGAACGAGGAGCCATGATGTATGATGTCGTCTGTGGCTGTTCTTCTTCTTATTGTGACTGTAATGATGACCGGGTTGTTAGCATGTGACTTGATGCAGCCAGACGGTTGAAGGCAAAAGGAAGAACCAACGTCAGCGAAGACTACAATACGTAGACCACACAAGCAGTATCAAGAGTGCACAAGAGAGAGACTCCCTATAAGAGCCTGTCTTGCGTATATGTTTCGATTGGTGATGGATGTTGAAGGGAGAAAGGAAACGGACGCGGACGATATTAAGAATGTACAAGTCTTGAGTAAGAAAAAGGCGGGATTTTCTTTTCAAGTAAAAAAAGATAAAGAAAAACTTGTTGGCGATGTGAGGGCGAGCTTGTTGTTCCTTTGCTTCTTCTTCTTCTGCTTCTGCTTCTTCTGCTTCTTGTGTTTTTTTGCGATGAGAAGACGAAGAAGTAAAAGAAGGAAGAAGAAGAAAAGGAAAAATAAAAAGTGGAGACCTTCCTTTAAGGAGAAGATGCCAAGACCTTCTGGGAAAAGGTCAGGTGGATCCCTTGGGTCTCCCGCACGCTAGTCTGCTTTGGGCACTAGCCCGGGTTGACCCGATCTGGTGGGTGCACGTGAGCTGACTCAGAGATATTACATAAGACGTGAATCTACGGTACTCCGTATGTAGATAGAATACCATCGCTTAGAGAGAGATAGAGAGGGAGAGAGAGAGAGAGAAAGAGAGAGAGAGATAGAGATAGAGAGTCTTCCTACATCCTCCTACTTCTTCCTTTCCTGCTTCTTCCTGCTTCTTCCTGCTTCTTCCTGCTTCCTCGAAGGTCCAAGTCTCATGCTTCGTCTGGCTCTCCACCCGCGCTTCCCGCCAGACATCGTCGCCCTCTTCCAGCGGCTGCCCGTCTCCTTCTTCCCCATTGGCCACTCCACCCCAGCCAACCACCTGCCCTCCTTCTTCCACTCTTTCTGCCTCTTCTTCTTCTCTTACTTCTCTCAAGGTCGTCGATGATGCAAAAAGTCGCTAACCAAGTGGTGCAAGTGACGTCTTCTCCTTCTCCCTCTTTTACTCGGCAGTTAACATGCGCAGGCTATGTTGGTCTTCCTCCCCCCAAGGCTTCAGCTCCATCCTTCGCTTACTCCGCCTCCTCCTCGCGTAATCATCGTACTATGTATACCATATATATAGCTACGTACTACTATGTACTTGTCCACTACTGCTACGCTACTATTCAAGACACCTTGCGCGTCGGACAAGAGGTCGGTGCTACAGGATGTAACATGGCCCCGGAACCGAGAACCCTGAGAGCGATCCCTCCCTTGAGATCTCCCTGAGAGATCCTAGAGGTAACACCCCTGGCATCCTTGATATCCTTGATGCGAATCCCCTCCTGGAGACATTTTCCTTGAACTTTTCCTCCCTCTTTTCCCCTCCGTTCCTTTCCGGCATGACCGCCCCGAACGCCCGAACGCCCGATGCGCGCGCGCCCACGAGTTCCTCGCTTTTCTCCTCACTCGCCAGTTTCTCCATCTTTTCTTCCCCTCTTTTTTGCTGCCTGACGAGCAGTTTTGTGTTGATATGTACGGTGTCACCAACGTGCCGACACTTGTAAAATCGGGACACTCAAGATATTCGATCAACAAGGTAGACAATTTATTGTATAATGGCTGCTAACGATAGTCTATACTTAAAGTACTAACCTTCACTCAGCCTTATTACCAGATATATTTGCAGGTGAAAACTGTTCACTCTGCAGCCCATAAGCGATTGGAAACAAACCACCCCGTTCATCATAATACTGTTGCATCCACGGCTCTTTAGGATGGCTGCAAATTCTTCATATGACTCGGGCGGCATATTTCGTGCCCTAATGTACTATATCATATATTAGTACGGAGTAAAAGATACTTAAATATGGAAATATATAATTACCGGTCCTGCCACCAATTGGTGCGGGCTCGCCTTTTTGGCCGAATGGCATATTTGACACAGAATCAGGCTGGTGCTTGAGACTTACACTTGATAGATTTGAGGAGAAGACGCGAAAAAGTATTCCCTTGGTTTTTGTAGGGGAGTAAGCCCCTTCTACATTGGATCAGATAAATCTTGTCGATTTTGCAGAGCGCCCGCTGGTGATTGGTTGAACCTAATAGCCGCCATGTTGCATGTATCCATATATAAAGATCTCGTCATCTACCTTGGTCGTCCTCCTCTTTCTCTCTCACTATCAGATAAAATACCACTGATAAGAGAAGACTTGCTCTCAAGAGGTCTCACAGACGCCACGTCTAACTACCACACCGCCCTCCACACTCACCCCTTTTTACATAGTACTCATCATGAGAGTTCCAGGCTTAGACTTCACCGCCTCCTGAGCGCTCGCCGCCACCACTGAATCAAGACGCCTTTTATTCCATACCCATAGTCACATATATACGCGGACAGATATATGTCCAGGAGCTCGATCTCTGGCTGTTTTATTCAACTCGAGCCGGATGAAGCATGTTATGTGTGTGTGTGTTTTTTTTTTGAAACGGTGGGTGAAACCGCCTTGACGGGACGTTGCTTAAACACGATCCAACGCGGGCCCCCTTATGGAGAAAATAGGGAAAAAAGGGGGGTGATGGCGATCTACCTTTGGATATATTGATCGATAGAGGTTAAGATTAAACATGGGCAAGTGGACCTCTTGATCATCTTAGGGGGGAAGAAGCTCTTGCTTACGACAGTGTGTGTTATATATGCTGACTGATGAAGCGGCTTGCCAACTGGCCAGACCTTTTTTCCTTTTTTTTTTTTGTGATCTCGCGTTTGTCCCTTGAAACAGATAGTCGTTGCCACCTTTATTCTCTTCGCTAATATGCTTCCTTGAACATGGGTTATTTATTCATATAATACTACCATTGGTTGAATATGGGTAAGTTTGGTCTTCTTAGTCATGTTGATGAGTCAACAGCATATTCCCAATTAAGGAATGGCTCCGTTAGTCATCAGGCACTGTGATTAGTCATTCTTTGGTGGACTTGCAGGACGATTATTTGTTGGATTAGTCATCCGTTCGACTCTTTATCATTCATGTTTCCATGGGGCAGATAGACCGTTTTTGTCCCGTGGTCTCATGGCCCAAGGTCCCGACATTATTTGACATCCATATATACCCAAAGTGAAGCTTGGAGAGCTAGATATCAGGAACCTGATACTCCGAGCCTGTCAGAACTGACCGTTCCCTTCTATCAAGTGCTCACACGTAGCACAGCAGGTAGTAACGCTACTAGGGCCTAGATCATGATTCCGTCAGAACATCATGCCACAGCGTTGCAACACCCCTATTATGTCAGAAAAAACAAGAAGCTTATATTCAAGAGCCCCGTCAGGGAGAACCACTCCCTACAGCCAAAAGAGTGCATGCGTCCGCTTTAATCCACGGCGCAAGATTTATATAAGACAAAGGAGAAAGCCATATATCTAGACCCACCTCAGATCAATTGCAAACACGTCTGGAAGAAGGAATTTAAGCTGCCATGTCTGCAGATGTTGAAGTACATTCCACTGATTACATCAAAAAATCGTGCCCTTCATTCTGGTCCAGCTGATTTTGGTGTATAAACACCTTTCTCAAGGTGTCTCCCAAGCTCGATATTGTGTCTCGCTGCAGTGTGCTACATCCAAACCCAGTCGAGAGAATGACAATGATATTTATTAAGAGTGTGAGTGAACATTTCAATTTCGTAAATAGTAAGCCCGTAGATATGAGAGACTAGAAAAAGAAAAACGCTTAAATGATAGTGATCGAAATGTTATCGTAAGTGATAAAATATAACAATCATGCTCAAGGCGTCACAATATTGAATGCGGTGCTTGGGAGTGTAATAATGGCCATGACTTTGGCCCAAGCGTCCACGTCTCCACTGATAGTGAGGTTGTCGAGGTTGGGGTTTTTACCAGTGGCTGCAGCCACGATAAGGCTCACGAGCTGTTCATGCTTGAGCCAGACAGTGAGAGCAACGCCGGCGCTGCGTGGGTTTGGAGGCGCAGTGTATCCGACAGCATGCCCCGTGAGGGCAGCATTGCTCAGTCTCATGTGCCAGCCAGCACCCATCTTTTTAAGCTGCGCAATGTCCTCAACCATGAAGTCAATTGAGATTTCCTTCTCAAGATAGACCTTGGGCTGTTTGAAGGCCTTTGGTCCATCCATGAGAATAGCTATCGTATCGAATAGCTGGTCTAAGCTTACGTTCATCATTGACTGAGACGAAACCGAGTTGACGGCTGCTGTGGCCCCGTTTTTCAGTTCATATGCTCCTGTCAGGTAGATGTTGCGCCACGGCCCGTTTTCTGCACCGTATCCGAGTGCGGTATACACGGCTGCCAGTTCTTGCTTTGCCTGCTTTGCAGTCTCCCCGTCCTTTTCGGCTGGGTTGCTTTGGGTTGCAAAGATAAGTTTGTCAAGGAGCGTGGCCGCAAAGCGATAATTTTTGTCAGTACGATACCCCTGGGCCAGTTTGAGAACAGCTTCATTTCCACCCATGCATTTGACGAATTCGATCGATTCTGCAGTAGGGGGAAGAGGCCATAGATATGCAGGGTTCCCGTCAAACCAACCCATGTATTTGTCATAGACTGCTTTGGCATTATGGCTTATAGAGCCGTAGTATCCACGGAGATTAGTCCTGGAACTCAGCGACGGAGGCATCTGGATATCTTCTGCGATTTCCAAAGGGGTTTTTCCATCGTTGAGCTGCCGAAGCGTTTCATTGTTAAGGTAGGCGTAGTAATCACGCTGTTCAGACAGAAACTTAACCACAAGATCCTTATCTTCCTTCCAGGTGGGCCAGTGGTGGCTAGAAAATACGACATCAGTCTTATCGCCGAACAGTGCTATCGACTCATCCATGTACCGTGACCAGAGCCGTCCATCGCGTACCGGGGCACCACGCAGTGTTTGGAGATTATGCAGGGTATGGGTAGCATTCTCTGCCATACACAGCGCCAAGTAGTCAGGGAAGTAAAAGTTTACTTCTGCAGGTGCTTCAGTTCCCGGGGTAAGCTGGCAAGTAATCTTCAGGCCCTCAACAGCTACTTTTAGAGGGCCGTCCTCGGTGATGACATGAGATGGTGCCACAAGCGAGGAGGCCCCGGTAGACACAGCTTGTCCCAGTCCACATCCAATCTGCCCTTCAGGAGATCTGGGTAGAACTTCTCCGTACATGTAAATGGATCGTCGCGTCATTGCTGCCCCGGCGTAAATATTTTCACTGACCGCATGCTCAAGAAACCCGTCAGGACCATAAATTGGAAGATTACTATTACCACCTGCCTTTGCGAGATCGACAATTGCCTGTGCACCCCCAAAATGATCTATATGGCAGTGGGTATAGAATAGAGCCTTGATTTCTGCGTCCTGGTTATGTTTGTCTTTATAGTAATCTAGGTAGAGCTCTATGGCACTTCGAGCTGTCTCAACTGAGGTCAAACAGTCGACAATAATGATCCCATTGGAATTCGGAATTTGGATAATGCTCATATTAGCTAGGTCATATCCGCGGATTTGATAAATACCGTCGATGACTTGATAGAGCCCGGGTGTTGCACTGCAGAGCTGTCCTTGTCTCCATAGTAATTTGTTGACAGTGTTAGGAGCCTCATCTTCAAGGAAGGCATAAGCATTGAAATTCCAGACGACATCTCTCCCAAAGTCCGAAATCACTAAAGACCTTTTAGGAGTACTCAAAAGCCCCCGCTGAGCGAATTCAAAGTCATCGTTCATTTTGACTTGGGAGGGCGTTGCCAGTGGTGAGGGGGAAAAAGTGCTTCTGTTGATATGGAGTAGGGGGCCAGTTTGAGTATTTTGTTCAGCTATATAGCCTAGTTTAGAGAGGAGGAACATGGTTAAATATATAACCATGCCGACATGATTTTCTGTTTCTCAACAACAATCCCCTCTCGTGAGCAGATTAACTGTATGCCTTTTCAGGAAGTTGCCGGCCCAGGCCGTTTCACAACAAATACCATGATATTCAAGTATGCCTCTCATTATACCTGGCCACAGAGTAGTATATAGCCAATGGGCATAGCTGGAAAGCTGTGGCACGGACTATGGTTGAGCAGCATATGGAATAAATTTGGGTATCATCCCTTGCTCGACAATGGTTGCTCAGCATATATCATATTGGCCTGATTTAGGACATTACATCACCTGGTTAGGTGGCTCTAAATAAGTGGATGTAGATGGTATATACCTTGAATGGAAGTAGATTGGTTATGTTTTTTGCGCAAAACCTTGCATTTGTGTCCATTGTCATCCCGACCGGAATACAAGCGGGGAAGATAGTGGTTATAAGATATCGAATGTTTATCAAATGACCTGAGACTCTGTATTCACCAATGCATAATCCGGTTCTATACGCAATGCAGCACAGGAGGGGAAATCTGGTTGACGTCTCGATTATCTCTTCCAGTATCTGATATAGACCGATCAACAATGGCTATTGTATATTAGTTAGAATATCAAATGCAAGAACTCTCTTCATTATGCATTTAAAAGAAAAGACTAGTTCTCCAGATAGTGTGTGATAGTTTTGGGTGTTGATGTTTCCATCAGAGAGGATGGTGTGGTCACGTGCAACGCATGTTTAACTAACTGTTTATGGCAATAACGACCACATACCTTTTGTAATATATCAACGCTCAATAGTACATAGAATACTATAGCTTTATACCCCCACGCGGACCATATCAAGACTCTAACCAAACATGTGCCGAGCTCTCACCAAGCGGGTTATAACTAATTAATTAGTTATACACCAAGCAATTTTGTTCGGGCTTTATCCCTTAGAGTGCTCAAAAGAAGGATATGGCCAGTCTCATACTATATCGCTATACTTTGAGAAGACAAAAGGGGTTTTATACATTCTTCGGGAAGCAGTTATTTTTTCGAGGCCTCGCCAGTTTAACAGGCACAGGGCAATTCCATATAAACAACGAGCTCTTCAGTTACACATCTGGCCGCTGGCTCTACAATGAAAACAGTCAGTTGAGGAAACGCTATGTTGAGTTCAATGCCGAAGCCCTCAAGCGTTGTGCTTCCCAAGCACTTGGCAGCAAATGCATTGGGTTAAGGAAATTGCCGGAAGGGCTTTATAACAAAGTGTTTTCTCTGGAAATGGAGGATGGCAGGGATGTCTTAGCAAGAATTCCTAACCCGAATATCGGTCATTTAAGCCAGGTGGTTTCCAGCGAAGTGGCAACTCTTGATTTTGTAGGTGACCCTTCTAGATTATGTCTGAATACAATTCAATAGCAGACTACTAACTCAAGTGTTGGCCATATTTAGCTTGGCACCGTCCTTGACATTCCTGTCCCCAAAGTTTTGGCTTGGAGTTCCCCAGAATCACAGCCAAATCCAGTGGGCGTCGAGTACATATTGATGGAGAGAGTGGGCGGCCGTCAATTGAGCGAAGTTTGGGACAGCATGTCTGAAAGACAGCGTTTCGATTTGGTTAAGAGCGTTGTTGAGATTGAGATGAAGCTTGTAAACACTAGGTTTATGGGGCATGGCAGCTTATATTATAAAGCTCGTTTTGGAGATAGTGACCCTAAATACATAGAGGCAATTAGCCCAAATAGGGTTCCTTGTGGGAGAGAAGAGGATGCATCCCGGTTTGTCATAGGCCCAACGACTGAGAGAGCGTTCTACGTTGAAAAGGGCGGGAAACAAGGAAATCAAGGCCCCTGTAAGTCCAGTCATGAACCAGTAACTAGGCTATATTAGCTGACCGTTTAAAGGGAAAACGGCCGTGGAATATCTTACCGCTATTGCAAGACGGGAGATATCTTCAATACAGGATTTGAGTGTAACTAATGCACAGGAAACATTGTCTTTTTGGGAGCGAGTCAACACCCCATCGTTGTCTAAGCCTCACATTAAACTTCTAGAACAGTTCATTTCCATCCTACCCTACATTATACCCCCCTCTGAAATCACCCAACCCATCCTAATGCACCAGGATCTTCACTTCGATAACATCTTCGTTGATGCAACCGATCCATCAAAAATTTCGGGTATAATCGACTGGCAAGGAACATATGCTTCCCCGCTTTTTATGCAATCTAGATTCCCATCAATATTCGATTGCGACGATCCATACCCTTGGGGTGCCATCCAGCCCACACTCCCAGAAGATTTTGACGCCTTATCACCGGAGGAGAAAAGGCTCGCTGAAGAGTCGCTTGACCGTCTAAGGCTGAAGAAATTCTACGAGCTTGCCTCGAGGAAAATGAACCCTCTTCAAGTCAAGGCTATGGATGCTATGAGGAACGACGAACACCCCACCTCTTTTATATTTTACATCGTCCAGCAGTCTGCGTTTGATGGGCCAATTCCGCTCAGAGAGTTACTTATGCAAGTTTATGAGAAATGGGACCAGTTAACACGCAAAAATGGCGTAACACCAACATGCCCTATTTCATTCACTGAGGAAGAGATCAAAGAGGCACGTCAGCAGGCTGAGGAATGGGGCGAGGCATTTGGTGAATTTGAGAGATTTCGAACACAACTTCTGGGAAAGGATGGGTGGGTTTCGCATGAACAGTATGAGGATGCTAAGCGAGAATTTGAAGATTGTAAGGTTGAGCTGGAGAGATTGAGGAGGAGATTGGAGCAGGCGTTGTAACATGAGGATCATACTTAACACTTCACAGCAGCATTCTGCCGACCAAGAAAGGTTCCAATTTCTTAAGAGAGATATCAATGATGGAACCAAAAAAACGAAGTGATTAACGTGCATCAACCGCGACTCGAACGCGGATTGGGTGCTAGACCAATTGTGAATGGAAGGCACCCGTGCTACCCTTACACCATTGATGCTGTTGTGTGGATGTGGGGCTCGCCTATTGCCCTGATAGAATCCTCCTTTTATGTACCAAAAATTAACCTTATTTAAGCTCATGTTACTCCCGAAGCGCCAAGACAATGTCGTAAATAGAGATAGAGACAACAATATTCAGCTACTCTTGTAAGGAGCATATGGAAGGACACGTACAGAGTAGGTCACTCCAGGGGCTATGTATCAGTAGCCATCTCCTTTACTCTCGCCTCTAGGCTGAGGATGAGGACGTAGAATAGTACACCACACGATTTCTAGTCGGGTATAGAGCACGTATAGGAGATAATATCATCAATCTTCCTCCACACAATCTGTATCCTTCTCTATCTTCAGTCGTGGCGCCGAGGCTTGGCCCCTCCCACCCCTTTGCCTCTGACCACCCTTCCCGACTGGAGCCTTTGCAGTTAACATCCAATCGGGCGATTCTTTCACTAACACCCCGTTCTCCCATAAAATACCCAGACCGTTCTTCCTCTCTACCACGATGTCGAAGAATTCGAGTCCTATCTTCTTATCGTCAGTCCCATCGGAAGATATACCCTCGCTCAAAATTACACCGTTCTCACTTATGCCGAACGGGCAGCCGGCAGCTAGGGCGCGTTTAAGGTCGATATATATCAAAATTTGAGCATCTGCTCTCATCCCGGAAATTACACTATCACGTCCATGGCTTTTGGCTGGAGGCGTCGCTACCTCACCGCCTCTCCCATTAGGCAGAACTGAGCTTATAGGTGGCCCACTGGCAAAGTGTATGTGATTTCTTCCCATACACCGCAGCCCGCCACTCTGGAGTATCTTGGGCCAGGTAGCATGGTAGGTTCCGTGGACAACAGTTTCAGGTAGGGGAACGGAGGGATTTTCAGAGAGGGTAAGTGGTGTAAGAAGAGAGGCAGAGTCAATACACTTCATACTATGCCCCTGTCTGGCACGGATTAAGTAGTTATTCGGATCCGGATCGTTGGCGGCGAGTGCTTGATTGGTAGCAGTCAAGAGAGAGGACTCATCGCCTGTAGCCGCCTCTTCTTTTGCGTTTATTTCGGGCAAGCTGGGTTGGTCGGGGATGTATAGAAGACCAAATCTCTGCTTATCGGAGGTGGAAACTGCCTCGAGGACATCTGCTAGGGTCGCTTTTAGGCCCTTGAGTTTCCTATATTGTAACTTGACCATTTATTAGCCTTCTGAGTCAACTAGTGTCTGTAGAGGGTACTGACTAGTTCGCCCACGTTAGCATAGCCTTGCCTGTCGATTTTAATCCCCTCCTTTTCAGCGGCATGCCGTAGTATGAACGTAAGTTCTCTCGATATTCTATATTCTCGTGATTGCTCCCTACCGCCTCTTCCCCGAGGCGGTGCCATTTGGATATTGATGGGAGAGGGAAACCGAGCTCTAAGCGGGACGGAACGTGGCGAGGTGAGACGGAAATACCGCCTTTGAAAATGAGAGTGGGAATAGAGCTTCGCGACTTGGAGGTTTGGGTACGACTGTAGCGTTAGTGCCTTCAGCGCTCTTATATAAAACATTGATATATGATGCGGTTTGTGTTTATTATCCTTTTATGAGTCTGAATTTCCATCGAATATTGGATACCATTTAGAGTTTCAGTCACAAGCGCCATTCCTATTTTGGTCTCCGCCGAGTTAAATTCAAGTACGAGCTTTCTACACTATTATAAATAAGGGCTAATTACGTAGAATATGGATTTTGCTTACTATATCGCTCCTTCGGGTCTAGCGCCGCCCGTCCAGGCATAGTGCAGCCCGTTTGGGTTTGGCGCAGACTGAGACTTCTTTAGGGCTTAGGGCTCAGAGCTCGAGGCTTATCGCACAGAGGGAACTCCACATCAACTCCTTGTCAGTTTCTTTTCTTCTTCCCGTCCGCTCCAATCACAACTTCCAAGCAGCGGCCCCGTTCATCTAGTGACGATGTTGTCTCGCGTGCATTCTCTCCTGTCGAGCTCCCTTGGCCTCTCGTCTTCTATTCGCCGCCTTATACGGTCTCCCGCACCCTGTAAGTCCCTTTTAGCCTGTGTCCCATCGCAGGCAAGCCGCCGATTCCACGCGACGAAAACTCCCCCCCTTGTCTCGACCGATGTACCTAAACCCCCTACCACGCGACTCGTCGCCGAAGGCGGTATTCCATTGAGCCCCTCGCAGGTAAAAGACCTGTTTACTGGGCGATTCCCTACTGACTGTGATCATGATGTGCTTGTCTTCAAAGATCTATCTCAGCGTGATTACAATAAGATTGTCCACGGTTTTGAGCGCTCCCTTAGTGGGAGGTACGTATATAGCGAAATAATTGCATTGTTTTCTATTCTTACTAACTCTCTTCTATAGGTGGGGTCGACCCTCGGGTTATCTTGTGTATGGGGATAGCTTTCATACGGCCTCCGTGCTTCGCGCACCGCCGTCGGACGTTCACGACGCGCTAATCTGGAACATTGTTGATCTCGTTACTAATACGTTGAAGCAAGTAACCCGGGGTAATAAGGATTATTCGTTTCAAGTGATGATGAACACGAGCACCCCCTCTAAAGAGAAAAAAGCTGCGATGAAAATTCCCGACATTCGGATTGCGAGACGGGAGCGCACTTCGCCTAGTGGAGAGATCCCACCAAACAAAATAGTATTCGTCGCGGAGATAGGATTCACAGAAAGTGCGTCGAATCTTGAGAAAAGCATTAATCAATGGTTTAAAGTTATGCCTGAAGTTAATGTCGCGTTCCTTATCAAATTGGACGAACGACCACGGTTCAGTTCCAAACGCGCGTTCAGCCATTTCCCCGAATACGTGATCGCAAACCCACAAGCATATATCAACACCGATACTGTAGCCTCATTCAACCAAGGAGCTGCAGAGATACATGGTGTTAACTTTGTGGGTAATATAACCGCTTATCTTGAAATCTGGAGGAGAGGCCCTGACGGCGGCGCGGAGCTGAGTGGCGAACGAATCGTAAGTACAATCGACATGCCGCAACTTCATACGTCTTGCTTACACTATTGAAGAGATTCTACGACTCGTCCCGGCTGCTCAATCCACCGAAACTAGAGCTAGATACGGCTGCCTTTGGTTTCTCCCCAAACGATCGACAACACGAAAAACTGGTATTAGATTGGGTAGAATGGGATGAGGCACTTCGAGGACAGACTGGAGAGTTGGCACGCAAGCGGTTTTTTTCTACCCTCAATAAATATTGTATGATGGAGACAGAAGGTTCAAAGTAATGGAGGGGATCACGGTATTCATGGTTACGGTGTTCATGGTCACGGTGTTCGCGGATTGTCTCTAGTATCAAGTCCTCTTCAACGGAGGAATGTTTCGCCCAAATCGATGGTCCTGAACAAAAACTCATACTTACATAGTAGAATCAGTGACTAGATCACGAATACTTATGCAAGATCCCTTCAACAACCCGTATGTTTTCCCGCCAGAACTCTTTTGCTTCGTTTTCTGGGAGGTCCTTCGGCCGCCACTCGGGCTTCATAAATAAGCCAAATCTAAACCACTCCAGGAAAACTCGGGTAGGCTCGCTCTCGACCTGCAACTTCCACTCGGGAATAGTTCCCCAGAATACGTCGCGAAGCTCACTGGCGCGGTCGTACTCCGGGCCAAACCCGTTTTCGGCTGGCTTGCGGAAAAACATCTCGATAATTCGGTAAAGTGACGCAAATGGAGCACTGGCGACAAATTCCCAATCGATGACAGCCTCTATGTCGATATGTGTATGGCTGGATACGATAATATTATGGGGTCCCATGTCAGAGTGCATAGCGACAATGGGGATTTCCTCGACAATAGCCGGAATCTTGTGCATGCAGTTCTTAACAAAGTCCCTGATGCGCTCGAGAAACTTCTCCTTATATTCTTCGATACCTTGCTGTTTTTCGAGGGCGACAAGTGAGGACTTTATGTATGCTTGGAGGTACTCGCGCACAGACGAAAATGGGCCGCCGAGACCGTGATGTCGATCGGGTTCGACGCTGAGGATGGTATCGTCGCCAACGTCCGTGGCGACAAGCTCACCGATGAGACGAGGCTTCGGGAGTGGGATGCTCCCAGCAGGCCTGGAATGCAAGGGCTATCCTTTGAACAAAAACGAGCTTCTCTTCATGATATAGGCGAGGGTACGTCCTCGAAGCTATGACGCCTGGTATCAACAGCGTTATCTGCCTTCCTACACCCGTAGTAGCTTGCCGTCTCTTTTCTCCGGGTATCGGATACACGGGAGGCACTGGTAAGATGTGAGAGTTGAGTGTCTTTGAGATTAAGGCCATCAGCGAGTTCATAGATGCCACATTGCCATGGTGGCATAGCTGGACCACGTAGGCGGTACCTGGACTCTCTTGTACCATGACCTTGTACGAGATGCTCAGTGCACCGTCAGTGAATCTAGCCGATGAGGCCAGGCGCTGACCTGTGGCCGACAGAATTGCCTCTGACAGCTCTGCTTCCGAAAGTACTATGGGTTCTGGAGGTGATATTTCCTTCGACCGCCTGTCGATTTTAATCCAGTACCGATCAACAGGCATAGCCTGCGCACCAATATCTTCCAAGGCCGCCGACCAGGAGAAGGTCGTAGGCGTCGCTTCGATCAACGCGTAACCCACACCTTTTCCCTTCGGAGAGCCAATAGCGCTGGAATAGACAAAAGCCAGGAGCGCTGAAACAGCTTCATCCTGTGTCATGAGCTCTTCGGACATGATTAAAAATGATCATAAGAGGAATTAGTACCTATAGGTACGTCCACGGGTAGTTATAGACTTGGCTTCGACTTGTCGTCTCTTTAGCTCCGTTTCAAGGATGGTTTCTTGAGCAAAACGAATCAAGGACACATGCTCTTCGCTAGTAACATTTTCGAAACCATCTCGCTTGCTAGGAGTCTGAGTCGGAGTCAGAGTCTGTAGGCTCTGAAGGGTGTATAGTTATGCTTCGAGGCGCACAGCCAGCTTAGGATCGAGTGATGGATCGGTGAGCTCAAAGGAGGAGAGGATAATACATATTCCGAGCCCTAAGGGCTCCTCTTCGGGGATCTATGATCTGGCGTGTTCAGAGGTCCTCCCACAATTGTAGTCGTTACCCTACATCGTTTCGCTAATTATGATTTGTATTCAACAGTGAGCAGTGTGGAGATACCGTCGTTTACTCGATGAATACACAACTGATCTGGAGCGTCGTGTGTGCTGCAAGCCTTGGGAAGCAGAGGGCGGTCACAATGAATGTGGAGGACTGAATTCAAGTGTTGAGCTTCCGCAAAATGAACAAGTCTGCCTTTGCATGTTCTATCCCGCAAAATATACCTTATGGAATAGTTTGAATAAAAGTCTTTACTATATTTCTCGAGGTTGAAGAGTTAGAATTGCCAGATGGTTATATTCTCCGCCAGTGCTATACAGAAAAGATACCCGCTTATTACTTGATTGCTATATCAACGATCACAAATACAGCCACATTCCGCAACCGGGCATATTTTATGCCTATAAAACCAGTCTCTAGCGTGGTCTGCGTGAAATCCGTGGTTGCAGTTGATACAAAACACCACAAACCGTCTCATAATGTCTTCATGGCTCTGAGCAGTTGTTGCTGCTTTCTTTGAGTCTTCAGCGATTGATGCTTTGGACATTGGATCAGGAGTCCCTAACCATAAGGAGCATACGCCACAACGGGGCATATGCCGGTTGCATTTAGGGCATGCTGTGCCATTCATGGAGGCGTGGCCTAATGGGTTTCCAGGTGTTGGATGAGAATACTCTGGAGCAGCTGTTGGTGTAGCTGCGATATCTGAATTTGAATTATCCTGCTGCGTAAGGGGCCGGGTACAGTAGTTGCAGACAAGACTAATCTGTTGGAGCGGTGGTTCCACGAGCCTGCGTGATTCCCACGTTATGGCTAGTTTCCGCGACTCAATGTCAAATTTGACTCTGTTTAAATGCAGCTTCCAGGAGTTCATTTGATGTCGGTAGGTTTCGCGCCAGGCCTCAAACCGAGCCTTGCTTGGGGCATCTCTGATGAATCGGGGAATTGTATGGCACATTGCCAGAACGGGGGTCTGTATGTCGTTGAATTTGTTTATGTAGGATTGAAACAAGTCTAATGCTGCGTGGTCAAGCCCTGTAAGCAGAATACCCTCAACATTCCCTTCGTGTATGGCTCGTACGGAGGCATCCCTCAAATAGCTCGTGAGTTCAGCGTCAGGTAACCAGCGTAATGCTACCTCCACTCGATATCTCAGAGGGAGCGTCGATTCTTGCAACACTGACATCCAGTCGCTATTACCAACCATGGCGAGTATAGCTCTGGCATAAGGATCTGTGAGCTCAGCTGCAATTTCTGCACATGTCTCTTCCCAGTCGGGTCCTGCATCACCCTTAGAGCCTCCAATTATAGCCATTGCCAAAAGTTTATGCGCTTGAGTTGGTTTATTCTCCCTAAGTGCCTTGTAAGCCAGTTTCACCTCATCTTGGAAAATGGCTAAAGCTGCCGCTTTAGAGTGTTGCCTATCTGCAACAAGTTGATTCACTGTATTCACGAGATCATCATTAGATTCCGGTGCGCCACATATATGAAGGCAAAGCTGCCGTTTCTCTGGAAACTCAGATTCACAAGTCTTGCTTTGTGCGAATTTTAGTTTATGGACCAATTCTTGAAAAAGGTGACTAATGTCTACACCTTCACGTAGATCAGAGCCATCGCGCCTACTTTCAAAACTTCGCCCTAATGTATTGTGAGCAACTTTCATCCTTGAAATCATGGTATACTAGGCTAACAAACCAAGCTTCCCATTCCAAACACTATATATGCCAACATAATTCATATCAACACCATGTATGATCATTGAGTCGTTAGATGACCGCGAGTGTGCGCCTAAGCATTTCCGTTAGTGATTGACAAAAATTTCAAGTGGCTTGGTAGCTCACGGCCTATCCAGTCCCATAATTCCTGTAGAGCTGGGTCATCGGATACTATAGCTTTATTTTTCTCGCTGTCGAGTAAATATCCTTCAGCACACCTCAAGCGTGGAATGGTTAGCCATGACAGTGCATCGTCAAAGGAGAGTCCATCTTCGATTGGATGAGAGCCATTCCGTTTTTCGTGATCTATATCATCCACCTCCTCATCTGGATGATCAGATGTAGGCTCGTGGCTCAGCTCTTTACGCTTTAAAAATGAGGTCTGAGAACATATCCTAGAATTGATCTGTGATGCATTTATTCCCAGATCAGAAGAAGGGTTCAAGATACTTGGGTTGGAGTCACTATGGACCAGGCCTCCCCTGCTTAAAGAAGATCTTGAAGATAGGTCTATCGAAGGTGATGGAGGTGGTGGAGTAAATAGGCTGACAGTTTTGTTAGCCAAAAGGGTTATGGCAACAGGTTGAGATACCACTCCTTTATTTAGAAAGTCGAAGGAGGTAACCCGTTGCCAATCTTTCTTGGCAGCGCTGCTTGATGAGAGGACTGAAGGCCGGAAATCTTGCACCTTTCTGGTATATATTTGTTCTGGATAATGCTTACTAGAGTCCTGCCCTAGTGCAAGTTCCAAGGATGATTTATGCTCATCAGAAAGGTACTCCTTAGCAATGTCATAACATCGAAAGGTTCCAGTTGTGGTTAGCATTCCCAAGCATCCTCGCTCCGTTCGAGAAAATCGTAGACTTGAAATTGCGGAACTAGGTTCAATGTCTGGTTTTAGGTCCAACGCAGTAGAGAGTGGACCTGAATCAGCAGTAGCAGATGGGGCGCCCGCAGCCGTAGGGTAACGGAATCCTGAGCGACGATCCCATATGCTAATAGCAACATCGTTGGAAGGGAAACATGCAGCGATATAGTTTTCATCTAGCCAATCTATGGCTATGTTGTGGACACATCGCGTAATGAACTGCAGAGATGGACTACCCGATGACTCTATAAACATGGCATATTTAGAAAAGGGTGTGGATAGGGTTCAGCTGTATAGTACTGCATTGAAATCAAGGGGTACAACGTATCACATATGCGTACCTCTTAGGTCATATATTCTTATGGATTGCCCTCTAACCCCAGCAACCAAGGTCTCTGGGTGATCTTTGAAGAATTTGATACTAGTAATCGGCTCTGAACTAGCTAGTTTGCGGAGAGGTTCTGTCGGGTACCGACTTGTCCCAAATGGCCGTGCAGAGCTTCCCAAACTAAGACGCTGATTCACATTCCATATATTAAGACTGAAATCGTTCCTAACTTTGTCCAGCCCAGCAGCTAGCAACCCTTGTGTATTGAACGCGACGGCGTTGCAGCTCCTCTGATTTCGTATTGGGAAAACAATGGGGCTCAGTGTATCATCGTCGAGGCGAAGTACCGCCGCCTCTCCTGATGACTGCCCGACAACAGCTAGGTTCTCGTCAGCAGACGACCAGTCGAAGGCTCGAAACGCTGGAACCGAGTGGCGAGAGGACAGGACGTCGTACTTCAAAGTTCCAAGAACATCGTCGCGAGAGGTGACTTTGCATAAATTGAAAGATTTCCCTGGTATATCGACGTATAGAAACCTCTGGTCGTCAATCGTTGAGCTTGGTGACCATCGGACTGCGGTCTCCATTCTGTGTGGGGTATTTGACGCTATTGCAAGGTCAATTTCTATAGGAAAAACCGGATTGGGCGTAAATCATCCAGGATTAATAGCCATTGCCGTTATAAATTCATCACTCAAGGCGACTTCGTCCGTAACGAACTCTGCGCGTTCCGTCTGGTGCTCATCCTAAACATGCGATCTTCTGCTGTGAAATGTTTGGGGAACCTCAAGTTGATATCGGAATAACCACGGCCCGATTACACAATTAGGGTTTGCTTACCTAACAATAATGTTGTATGTACTAAAATGTTATTGGTTGATGAGACTTAAACTTTATTATCAAAAAAAGTAAGCAAGTTATTATCAGCATAAAAGCGCTTTCAGTTATTCTCCAATCGATTGCATTGGAGAAGTTATATCACATTACCGCGCACCATGAGCTCGATATCAGGTAAACGCAGTCGTACTGGAGACTCGCATGAGAAATATAAGAAACCACGATACGCATACAAGCAAAACTCCGGCTCTAAAAAGAGTAATAGGAACAACTCCAACGCTTCCTCAGGACAATCGGTTAATGATCTCAAGAGCAAAATACGAGCCACGAAGCGACTACTAGAACATTCTAAGAATCTACCTGCGGACGTGAGAGTAGAGAAAGAAAGAGCACTCAAGGGATACCAAAGGGATCTAGAGAAGGTGGAGGAGAACAGGGCACGCAATGCTATAATTTCGAAATATCATTTTGTCCGGTTTCTAGGTGAGTTTTCTTCTCCTGGGCTATATATTCCGCTCTCTTGATCGGTGCTGATATCTCTATGCGATAGAGAGAAAAACTGCAACTCAAAACCTGAAGAAGCTACGGCGTTTGAAAGAGAAGCTAGAAAACGAGGAGGAAAATGGCGATGAAGGAAATAAGCCGACATCTCCGTCCAAACCTGAACGATTAGCCGAACTTGAGAAGCAAATATATTTCACTCAGGTTGACCTAAATTACGCCATATACAGCCCATTGACGGAGAAATACATATCTTTATACCCTAGTGATAAATCAAAGGAGAAGGAAGGGAAAAGGAGGAATAAAAAGGACGAAAGTGACGGTCAGGAACAAGAAACGGCAGAAAGTGAAGAGGAAGAGAAAAGTAACGAGGAAAGGTCAGCGCTTGGGCAACGATTGGCTCCAATTCGACATGCGTCGAGTGTGAAGCCACCGCTTTGGTATGCCGTAGAGCAGAGCATGAAGGATGGAACGTTAGACTTGCTACGGGAAGGAAAACTGGGAATTACAGTTACGGGAGAGAGAAAAGGATTGAAAGGCGAGAGCGAAGAGAATAATGGCGGTGTTATGGCTTCTGGCCAGAGTAAGGTGACGGGAGGCTATTCGACCATGTCAAAGAGGGAGGTTCAAGGCGGGGTGTCGTTGAATGGGAAGAACCAGCGGGAGGTCGAAACTGGGAATAGTGATGATGATGAAAGTGACGGTGGTTTCTTTGAGAAATGAAATGTATAATACCCATTTGAAAGACATATATTTTTGGAGGCAAAGTTCCCATTCCATTTTCATATCCCTAAAATCACTCTCTTTTCCCGAATAGTTTCCAGTTTCCCTTATTCAAACGATAGCAACTCCGCCATCCAATCTAAGAATACATGTAAAGATAGAAATATAAAAAATATCAGCAAGGTATGTGTAAAACTGGCGGTCTTTTGCAAATTTCTGAGTAAACATAGTAGAAAATTATTTCATGCCCCCTTCCGTGGTTGCAAATTGCAAGCATATTGCTTATAGATGATAGGTCGCTGTGTCAAAACAGCGCAATAAAGTGAAACGACCCATCGCTCAAAAGTATCAGAAAACTCCTTGTAATATGTACGTCTCCGATATATGTTATAACTCCGTATGCATTGCAATTCAATCTTTCGTTAAAAAAGAGATGGCAAAAATTCTCACATCACGAGACAACCTCCGCTTCTCGCTCTTCTTCTTCTCCCACCCAATGGTGCCAATCCAGCTGGCCCATAACCATACTCCTGGTCATCATCCAGGTCATAAAGAGCCTCCAGGTCTCTTGCTCGACGCCTACTTCTTCTAGTTGTGCCACCTGCTTCTTCGTTGGCCATCATGTAGTCACCCCATTTCCTCTCAAGGCGCATTGCTGCTGCGAGATTTCCGCGCAAGACTCGTTTTGTATGTTCATCAACGGTCATCTGCCATCCGTAGAAGCATTTAAGGCTTATGATTTCGGTTGGGTAGAGGTTTGGGCGAGGAGTTGGCTGTGGGAGTGGGGGTGATGCGGATGGGAAGGGGGTGGATGCCCCAGAATCAGAAGGTGTGGATGTGAGAGAGCTTTCACTAGAGTCTGTGAAAGAGCTGTCGTCGTCGTCGTCACCCCCTTCCTCGTCCTCTTCAGCATCGGAGTAACCATGGGAATGTGGAGGCGTCGGTCGACGGAGCTGACTTGGTGCGCCGGAAGAAGGGTAGGTCATCCAGGGGACAGAGCAGTTGTTGGAAAGGACCTCGCGAATCCCAGCCCACGTTACATTTCCGCAGTCAAATACCGCTAGGCGTAATCCGATCTTAGGGAGTTCAGGCCCAACACCGCGTTTTCGCATTTGAGAGCAGATTTCCATCAACGTAAGATCAGAGACACGCGTGTTGTCCAAGTCGAGGGAACGAAGCTTGGGGCTCTTTCGTAGTAATGGTAACATTCCTGTGTCTCCAATTTTCTCACAGAAACTAATGTTTAGATGCTCAATGGTTTTGGAACATGGTGTTCTTGACAGCTCCGTAAGGACAAAATTCGTCAGTTCACCGAGTTCCTCTAAATCGAGATATCTCAACTTCGGGGTTGTATTGATGATGTGCGCAACAGTGTGGTCTGTTAGGCTGCTGATGAAGGAGACATGGAGGCCCTCAAGTTCAGGAACATTATGTGCAAGACATTTCACGCCATTATCAGTCAGAGAGCGGCAGTTAGACAGGTCCAGCTGTTTGAGTTTTCGTGGAGGAACGACAGCACGACCGGTTAAGATATCGATTTCTGGGTCAATACCTTGGATGAGCGTCCTCAAACTAGCATCGGTCAAGGACGCGCAATCGGATAAGATAAATCGTTCTAGTGTATTCACTTTGAACAATTCTGACATGACGCTCTCGTTGTCCCATCCTTCGAGTCGGCTCACTCGCAGATCCTTTAGCTGAGTGCACGACTTGACTACCCAAGACAGCCCTTTGGTGTCAATGCCACGGCACCAAGAGATATTGAGGAACTCTAGCATGGGACAGTTCTCGGAAATAGCTTTCATAGCCGAATTAGTGGCCGTAAAGACGCCACACATGTTAATATGCCTCAATCGTGGGTTGCGAGTGAAGAAGTAGTGAGCCGTCGCCTTATCTAACAAACAGTCCTCGACATTCAACTTGATCAAATTCCGGCACACATCGGTCACACGTTCGCCCTCTGAACACCATACCTCAAGCAGCTGATTGCATCCACGTAGACTGAGGTTCTTCAAGAACGGTCCAGCAGCCAGAATGACTTTGAGCAAAGCATCTCGTGGTATTTCCTGGTAGTAAGCCGAGGTATCTAATTGTGCCCACAGCTGGCCGTCAAAACACATCGCGTACCAACTCTTGGACACCACCGAGCATCTAAATAATTCTTTCGGGCTGAGATATCCGATAATATTCATCCTGATTTCCATGGGCAGTTCAGCCCAAGTATCCTTCACCGGAACCTCTTCCTCTACCTCCATGGTCACCTCCATGTCGCTATCAGCATCTGCTTCTGCTGTAGAATCCAGCATCACGGCGCGAGACGACGGTCGCATGTCTGTGGGTAGCGGTATAGAGGTCTGGTTTTGCCCGGTAAGATCTGTCCCAACCATCCGACTCGGTTGGTGGTGGTCGTCAGCGTCGGCACCAGTAGCAGCAAGTCGCCTGTTTGACAGATCGCCATACGCGGTCGGGTCATCCCAGCAATTACGGTGCGAGAGGCTTGAAGTCAAAGAGACGCAAGACATGGATGCTCCTGTTCTGAATCGTCGAGAGCCCTCAGAAACAGAACGACCCCGGCTCAACCTTACCAGAGAAGGACTGGAGGCTATCCGCTGTATACCCTTGAGAAGCCTCTTGCGGCCCTTGACCTTTTGCTGAGCATCTGGCTGGTTTCCATCGATTCCGGGAGTGAGAGGCCGGGAGGATTGCCCGGAAGCCTCGCCATTCGGCGGTACCTGCACTTCGTCCGGCAGCATTGAAGCCATTGTAGTGATTGTGCGTAGTATATATAAATAGGTCTAATAAATCGAGAAGAGATAAAGGATGTCTAATGGCGCCCCAGCCGTTCAAAGACGGTGTTGTTGGGTTGAGAGTCGTGAGCTTGAGAAATGTCGGTGTTTCAAAGCCTTGTAGTATCCATAGCACGCCAATGCAGTTGTAGCCCCAGCTGAAGAGGAATAAGCGAGCAAAACAAGCAGCAACCACCCCAGAAGTCTGAGAAGGGCGTATAAGGCAGATTATTCCGCTATTAAGGAGGAGAAAAAAAGGGATGGAGAATAGGAAGAGAAGGGAGAAAAAAAAATTGAAGGAAGAAAAGGGTCAAGTATCCATTCCGGCCCGGTTAGGGAAGTGAAAAAAGGGAATGGAGAGCGGTACTAATAGAGTTAAAGCCTACCAGGGACTGAATGATGGCTAAGAGGTCTCAGAGGGAAGAAATATGACAGAGATCGATTGGCAGAAACTCGTTTTTGACGGGTCTCAAGACCTGGCTGGCTGATAACTTGACTACCTGTTCGTGCCAGAGCCGCCACCCATCATGGTACAGAAGAGTCACATAGGAGAGAGTCTTGCGGGAGCAGGCCGACCGACGACAGACCCGTCAACAGACCCGTCAACGGGACAAGAGTCATGCGGTGGTGATTAGTGGAAGTGGTGGTGTGGAGAGGCAGAAGAAGAAGAAGAAGAGGAAGAAGTTGAAGATAGTGAAGAAGGTGGTGGAAGTCCAAGTTACCCCAGGAAGACTTCTTATCGCCCTATCGATAAGCGGGCGGTGGGGGCGCCAGGCCGAGGTACACTCTTGGTACTTGATACCTGCATAGTCTACAGCTTCATCAAGACAAAAGCCCACACTCTTTTACCTTCGTCCTTCTTCATCTTCATCTTCTGCGAGTGACGGATGAAGTGACGATGACAAGCGACAGGCCGGGTGACTGTTTGCTGTCCTACGACCATGCCTCACCTGATGCGTTCGCTGTCCATACAAGAAGAGCCTGATGGATTTACGCTGCAACCGCGGAAGCAAGGAGGAGACCACGCGGGTCTTTATTTTTTTTTAGTTAACGTGGTTTTACTTGTGCTTTAGCTCGCAAGTTAAATGTAAGTTTCACGTCCGGTCGAATAAACTAAGTGGAGCGTCTCTGGGTCGGTGTTTGTCTCCTCTTCTTCCTTTGGTTGACGAAGATAGCGGTAAGAAGATATAGGTACCTGTCCTGATTATCACACACACATACTACTTACACGTTTACCCTTATGGCTGTCGAGTGAAGATGCCGGAAGAAAGACCGAGATGCTGTGTCGTCCGAAACGCCTGTGGAAGAAGTTTCAAGCAAAAAAAAAGTGGCTAAAAAAGGGTGACAAGAACAAAATCAAGATATGCAATAAAGAGAAAATATGTATCCAATCTGCATATACCCGCCTCTCCTTACTTCTCCGTACAGCATACAACATCATCTCTATTTTTTATTTTCGGGTTGATCCAGTGCCATGCCCGCTCCATGCAAACAACAGAATAAGGAAAGAAGCAAAAAGCAAACAAAGAAGCAGAGCAGGAACCATGGAATGGGAATGGAAGGAGAAGGGAAACATTCTAAAACGTCAATATAGTATCTGGATATCATAAAAATGGAGCAAAAGGGACAGGGGTGATCGTTCAAACGTAAAATGAGACAGGGAAAGGGCTCCGCCGCCATGCACAAAAAAAGGGGGATCGAGGACTAGGCAAAACAGAGTATGGAAAAATGGCCTGTAAAGGCAGAGAGATATATAGTGAAGAAAGTGGGTAAAGAGAAAAGAAACACCCGAAATAAAATTCTTCGTGTGGTAGGATGTTTGGTTTGATGAGTAGAAGGGGGGTAGGATGAAAAAAAGGTAGAAATGTAGAGGAGATAGGTGTCAAGTCGGGAGTCATGAGTTTTTTCCGGCCATGGTATTAGGTTGTTTTGACATTGCCGTTGCCGTTCGCAGCCAGCCTCATCCATGGATGCTTCATCACTTCTGTAATGGATATCCTCGTCTGCACGTTCCGATCCAGCATCCTACGGATCAGGTCAAGGCAGTCGTCAGTGAATGGTAGGAAGGGGACACGCAACGGATGGTCCATGATTTCGTTGATGTTGTAGAACGGATTTTCCTTGTAGATTATTGTGTATAGGAGGATTCCTAGAGCCCAGACATCCTGTTCCTTGCCGAGATAGGGCTTCCCTTGTAGCACTTCGGGGGCGGCGTAGTCTAGACTCTCCGTTAGCATAGGCCTTACGTGAAAGGAAGGAATAAATATCTAATGTTTACCTATAGTCCCAACAAAGACGTCAAACGGACCACTGCGTATATACGCTGCGCTGCCAAAGTCGATTAACTTGATCCTCCCCTCTCCGTCTAGGATGACGTTCTCATCTTTGATGTCTCGGTGGACGACTGATGCTTTATTGTGCAGGTGGTCAATCGCACTTGCGACCTGGTGGAAGATATTTCGGCATTCGTCTTGTTCCATGTTCGCACGGAGTTCAACATAGTCGAACAGATCCATGCCTGGGAGACCATGCGGGACCATTTCGATATAGTAGTTAACATCGTCTTCAAAGAAACCCTCCATTTCGACAATGTTGGGATGGCGGTTGCCTTCACGGCGGAGGAAGTTCAAAACATGAATTTCTAGGGGAACGGTCCCCAGGACTCTGTCGCGTGTCCATGTGTCGACTAGGATTCGGTTCTTGGTTACGTATTTAAGAACCACTTTTTTCGAAGGGTCTCGTCTGGATCGGGTGAGCTTCACTTGTCCATATGCGCCTTCTCCCATATCTTCCAGAATCACATAGTCAGATATGCTCTTCTTAGTCGGGACCTCGTCATTCTCAGGCACTGCTACTCTGACTTCGGCCACATGTTGGACTGGCTGGGAAACTAGAGGCTCGGATGCAGCTTCTGTCAACTGTTGAGCTAAGAGAGAAGAATGAGTTAAGGGCTCTCCCAGCGACGACTCGACCTGAGGTATCCTCTGCGGCGGTAAGACAGGCGACACTTGGCCTGGAGATATCGGTGGAATATCAGAGAGTTTCCTCGCCTTGTTGGGTAGAGAGAGCAGGTCGTCCTCCATAGGAGAATGGAGTTGTCTAGAATACGATATCCATAGCGCAAACACATCCTCCGTAGTACAGGCAGCCCTGCCGTTCTCACATTTTGGTGGCTTATCCTGGTCAACTCCAGCGGGTTTGCTATTTTCTGGCAATGCAGATTTGCTTTTAACCACGCGCATCTGCACATCGACAGTGAGCTTCGAACCGTCCTTATGACAAGCCTGTAGACCTGCAGGTCGCAGGTCCGTCATGGTCAGCTTTGACTCGCTATGTCGCATTAAGAATAATGCCCTGGCCCTTCGGAAGCTGTGCTCTGAGATGACCACTCCATCAACAAGAGGGGCATCGTCCTCTTCCGTTAAAATTCTGAGAAACTCATCGAAATCTGGTAACAAGTCTGTAACCTGGGAACCTTCTGTGTGGAGGTTACCGAACAATGTGGCAGTGAATGCTGAATTGGCGCTGATAATCTTGAGGGTTTTGGCGCATAGGACCATCATACCAGCAATATGAGGGAAGCAGGAGATCCGTAGGGCTAGGTGTTTAGATAGGGGCGTCAAGGTAAGCGGTATACTGCTATCCTCCTGGAGACCTGAAGCAGTGAAGTGTCTTTGTTCATTTATCTTTGAGAAATCAGGCTTTCCGGAGCCAGTAGGGAACCGTTCAGGCACATTGGGCAAGAGATCGAATATTGAAGTGCCCCTTTGAACGGAAATCCTGTCCCATATCTGCTCAGTATCGCCGTTTGCACTCATAACTCTTCCCCTATCGTCGAATTCGATAGTGACGGCATGCTCAGTGATCTCCTCCACTACCCAGATCAGTCCACCCTTCTTTTCCATCACCCACAGGCTTGCAGAACCTGTTGTGCCATTTCTCTTCTGGATTGGTACGACATCTCCACAGAGTAACACTCCGCGCGATTTCTTGGACGAGTGGTTGGGGTTCTTGGGCTGTTTGTTGCCGTTGCCGCTGTCGCTTGCAGAGCTTGAAGGGGTAGAATAATTCAGGGCATTCGCTTTTCGTGTAACTCGGGCTGGTGGTTTGCTCAGTAGCTGCGCAGTCACACCATTTCCCATGCCAAATGGTTTGAAGTGCGACGATTTGCGAGGCACCTCTTCCTGTCGATATTCTGGTTCGGGCGTCACGACCTGTGTGCCTTGAAGCTTCGATGCCAACCATTCTCGTCTTTCTCTCTGAATCAAGTCTAGAATGCTTATCTTCCTGAATTCACTCTGGGTTACTCCAAATATAAGGCATGCAAGATCATTGGCTGCCAGTACTGTCCATTTGGGCTTTGTTTCGGTGGTGAACACAGCTTGGGTGGGAAGCGATGATTTGCCGCTGTGTACATGCATGGTGGGAGTCATGCAGCCGAATCCAAAGGACGAGGTACTCCGGTTAGAAGGAAATTCAACAGCGGAGTACGGCTCAGTCAGCATTCCCATAGGCTTGTTCTGCTGCGACAAGGATCCGATATCCGTAAACGTTCTCTTCAAGCTCACTCGCCTTGAGGAAGGGGCCGATTTTCTACCCCTGGGACGAGGCATAGCTCTGTCCAAAGTCACCGGGCTCAAATGTTGCTCCTTGTTTGCAAACCTATCCTGCGGGGATCTGATATCCGCAGGACTGTATGTCTGGTACGCCCCGAATGCACGGTCAAAGATATTTCCTCCGCCCTCTACGGCTGGCGGGCCAGTTGCCGGTCCAACAGCAGGGTTAGCGACGTCATAGCTTCCCAAGAGGTTTGACCGAGACAGTATATCCATCATCCACTGTATTTCATTTTCATCGCTCATCTGGGCCTGGCCATCGCCCTGGCTCGAGTCGTTTGCCGCCAGCCCAATTCTATCCTTGAGGAAATCTATGGAGCGCTTCAGGAGGTTATGGCGGTTGTTTAATAGATCGTCAGACTGCTTGGCGAACGAGAAAGAGTGCAGAGACTCAGACGGAAAGCGATAAAGGTCTTCGACTCCGGGCGAAACTGTGCCGTCCGAGGAATATGCAGAGGACTGTATCGATGGTCTGCTGTTCTTTGTCTGGGACTGTGAAAGAGGCTGTATCGTGGACGAAGAGGCTAAGGCAAAGGGAAGAGAAGGAGCTCTCGATGACTGCCGTATACGAGGCAAGCCAGACGAGCTCAGTCCGTGATCATGTTCGAGCAAAGGAGATCTAAACAGCAAGGTCAGTCAAACTTCTTCTCCGCCGCCCCATGTCAAGTATGTAACTGGGTCCGCATCGACGAAACACGAACCTTGATAGATAGTCGTATTCAACAGAAGAGGTGTCTATGTGGAGAGATTTGGATGTCTCGCTCATCTCGCCTTCGTGGTTTAAAGTATCGTGAGGCGGCTGGATCTGGTGGGAGTCACAAAGCCCATCGCCGTTATGGATGTTCACTCTCTCGTCTAAGATCTCAAACAGAGCAGAGCCGGTTCGTCAGTTATTTAGTCCAAGCTGAAATAAATAATAATAAAAAGATAAGGAATAAAAAAGAAAGAAACCGCTGAGATGCTGCTGTGAGGGTGCCACAAGATCGGTTTTTTTTTTCTTTCGCCCTTTCAACATATTCTTCTTCTACAGCATCTGCGCTCAACTGACTGACTGACTGACTGACCATTCTGATAGCCCATCCCCCTAGTCTCTGACATGACACGAAAAAAAAAAAGACAAACAGGATCCAAAGCTTAGCACCTGGAGATTCGTCTGGCCGGCCCTTTGGCGGGTTTTAGGACGGGGTTTCTTTCGATGAGGGTTTTGCCAGCGGAAACCTGCGACTCTGTCCCTCGCGTTCCTAGAGTCCCATCGCCGTGCAAGGGGTCGTTCACGGAAGCAGTTAAGATAACCCGCTACGCGGGAACTTGGAGAATATGTCTTTGATATTAGTCAGTTACGTCACGGACGGGTTTATAGATATATATAGAGAGTCGATATGAGGTTGATGGCGCTCCGTTTGGCAGCGTAGCGGACGGTTTAGTTCGATCCAAAAGCAAACAAGAGTAGAATCCGAGCGGACAGGCAGGTCGTAGGCTCCGTCTGGTCCCAAAGTTATGAATATCAAACTGGTGAATCCGCTTCCAGATGGTATGTATGCAGGTTGGTTGTAAAGCTCCTTGAGCAAGACAGGCTCCGTTCGAGCGTACAATGTACCTTTTTTAAGGCTGCCAGCTCCTACTTCTGCTTCTTCTGCCTTTCTCTCTTTTTCCCTTCGACAGGAGGACGAGGCTGACCGAGCGACGGAGGCCTTCGCTTGAGCGTGATGGCGGGTAAGAGGTAGCGAGGAATAGACGAGCCTTGGAGAGAAAACGGTGGGCTTTTTTTCTCTCTCTCTCTCTCGCTATCGATTTTTAAAGATTCTAACAGAAAGTTGAACACTGCAAGCTAACTAATTATTTAGCTATGTTTATTTTTACATCAAAAACTCCACTAGAGAACTAGAGCTTTCAGCCATCATCAGCTTTGGCTCTTTATTTCACTTGAACTAGTTTACTAGTTCACTGTTATGCGAACGGCTGAGGCTTTGACGGAGCACAGCTGGCTTCGGTGCATCTTCCTTTATCGTGAAGAGGTTGTCCCCGGAGCCAAGTCGCCATCGACCAGGGAAGAAAAAAGACAGCAAGCCAACCGGAAGGAAAAGAAAGAAAAAGAAAACCAACCGGGAAGAGCGTGAAGCTGGATCCTCCTCGGAAATTCAAGTCCGGGGATGCATGTGCAATTATCGACCGTCACGACCATGGAAAGCTGCTCGAATAAAAAGGCCAGTCGGATGAGCCCAAGTTGCCTCCCCGACTCTCCCCGGTTTACGAGCAGTTACAACGCGAACTGGTGATAGATCCGCGTTAGAGCTTGTTTCTCTCTTTAGTTACTAGACCTATTATACCTTCGAAAATCACAAACAATCTATTTATCGCTGTTTAGAGGATAATTGTTCTTCAAAGAAAGGTGACGGGATAAAGTTGCTCGGTCCCGGCTCCTTGAAATGCCAGCTGAGATAAGTCATATTATTTTCAACTCTTTGGATATCACAAGCGCCCTTCGCCTTGGGCCTTACTGTCAGCGACTCTGGGCAATAGCGAAACTGGTAATTGAAAGGCACTTTACTACGTACTTGGGCCCTTGGGCTGGGACACCTATCGTTTGTATTGGTGATGGAAGTGAATGTGGTGGAAATGTCACTTATCCTTAAGGGCTTCTACTCCCGGAGGATGTTGATGAGCTCCGGGAAGGGCTGGACCTGGATGAGTTGGAGTATGGTCTGCTAGATGAATATGCCGGGAGGCCTGATAATTTATAACACGATCGAGGTGCACACTATAAGCTTTCCCCTAGACTTGCTAGGCGTTACTCTTGAATTTAGGTGTAAATATCCTCGTCCGGTAGATATACTTCGAGTAATGAACCTAACACCCTCTTATTTCTACCTCCTCAATCAGGGAATGGGTTCTTAGAAATTTGACAACTTAAGAATTTGTTAGTCCTACGGCTATTGCGGTGCACAAGAGCTACATTCGCGACAGAACATGCCAGCTCCTGGCCAACCTCAGCACGAAGTTATAGTTGAAGACGGAGAGAAGCTAGATTTTCATGCCTAGAATCGTGTTATGAACATCAATAGGATACAAGACGTCGCCGACGTTAGGCGTGAGCCACGCAGTTCGAAGGATTGTCTAGATTTATTCTATAACTACCTTCTACGCTCCTCCGGTATTCCAAGCAAAGAATTGTGACAAGGAGAGAAGTTATTTCGAGGTTCATTGCATAAAGCTATCTCCGAAATGTTGCAAACGCAACAATTCTAGTATCGTAACTCATGAATCATTTCCGGAGAGTTGATGAAGGCACATCTCTTTCTCAATTTCTGTTCTCCTATGACGTTATGCGGACCATGGCCGTCAATACTCGACAGCCCTTCGTTGGGGCCACCGGCAACAAATACCAGTACCTCATTGTGCCTGGAGAAGCTTTTTCGAAACCCTTTGAAGGTATTATGGCCCGGTAAACTTGGCTCTTTGGTATTGGCAAATGTTGACCAGGATCGTGAGGCTCTATGTGATAATTCATAGTCCGATGAGGTTGGGCGTGTGGGTGATCCAGGAGCTATATAAGCAGAAAGGTTGGCATAGACGAATGGCAAATCTGCTCCATGCAACACTCCTAGTGCGCTTGGAGCTATAGTTTGGTTCCAGGCGAAAAAAAACGCATCAGCTCCTTCTGCAGCAGCATATTCTCCAACTAGCAGTGGTTCGCATGTCATCACTATATCTCGGAAAATTCTGGCCGTGCGATAGAAGTCTCTGGATAATCCGGCAGTTTTGTTCTCGGGAAACTCATCCGTAGGATATAATTTGAGAAGAATATCGATGTTTTTTTTAGATACGTTCGGTGCATAGGATGCAATGAAGTCCCCTGTACCTTTTGATGTTGTTATATTTGGATACACAAATCGAGTAACATCGTCCTCACACCATCCCATCATTGTAGTAACGGGGGCAAAGCGCCGTTGAGCGATCAGTTCTGACGGCGCAGCAGGGAGAAAATCACCATCGACGCTAGGGAGCCATATATCTCCAATATTGTGGGAAATGTCGTTTTGGTATGTCGCAATAGATGCTGCGAGTAATGTCTCAGTATCCAATTCCCGTAGGCATGTTAACGCCGCTTTCGAGTTGAAGTCTCCAGATGTGCAATTTGCCTTGTCCGTCGCTAGCTCCATTGCTGTTCTCGTAAAATTGCCCGTGATGCCGGGCTCAAGTACTTGACTCTGGCAGATGCCCTGTTGAAATGGAACTGGCAACTTTCCTCCATATGCCAACATCTGCATACCGACGGATACGCCTGACTACGTTAGAGTGGGTGTCAAGAGTAGCGTGGGACCAAAGGCAAGCATACCTCCTGATGACTGTCCAAATATTGTTACCCTGTTTGGATCACCCCCAAACGCGGAAATGTTGTCCCGAACCCATTCGAGCGCCAATCGTTGGTCTCTCAGAGCTGCATTCTCTGATCGCTCAGATCTGAGGGCCGTGGTCTGAGCAAATCCAAACACTAGCATCGCCTTAGAATAGGAGTCTTTGCATGGTTAGGGGGGGCTACTCACCTCCCAGGCGATAGTTCATCGCAACGTGGATGATTGGACGACCGTTGGCCAACGATTCCATGATCATGCTGTCAGGCAACCACCTCGGATCTTGAATATGTCCTCCCCAGTAACCCCCACCATAGATGGTTACCATAACCGCCAACTTATCATGACTCCTCGTGTTCTTCGGCCTTCCGATATTGAGATTCAAGCAGTTTTCAGAAACTACCATCGTACCCCGTGAACGTAACGCCTGGGGACAAATTGGCCCATATGCGGTAGCATTGACATGGCTTCCGCGTGGAGAAACAACGGCCACTGGCGGTTTGAAACGATTTTCGCCCCCGGTATCCTGGCCGAAAGGGATACCCAAAAACACTTCTATTCCATTGCGGTCCAAACCACTGTATGTTATCTGCCGCTCTTTGTCAACAACCATGGGATTGGCAGCCACAATGGTGGCTGTCAACGCCAAGATCCACAACATGACAAAATCGTACTTGGCCATATTGAAGAGGAAGAGCTAGAGCTATTAGCAACTAACTATACCTGTAGCATTTGTAGAAGCTGTAACTACAAGGAGGCCGCGGACAGTTCTTATATGTGGTTTTGGTTCTACCCCCCATCCAAAGTTCGTAGGATGACAGGGTAAGTACTATGTAGTGCTTCTACTCGTGCCGCACCCGTACGATAACCGTATCCGGCGGTTGGAACGAGGGCTGAAGATCCGACTTACGGGGATGTGTATAAATAGTTAACCCCGCGAATGTTACTAGGATTAATATGAGTTACTGGAAATATCTCGGGCGAAATTACTCACAATCAAAAACACAAAAGTCTCCAAGATCTTTGTGGCCTGCCTCCCTCCCTTCAGCCCTCAAAACACAGCACCCTTGCTTCCATCAATCCTAACCACTATTACAGTCCGACGGACTGGTGCCGTTGCAAGGCGCACATAATTTTGAAGATATCGGCCACGCCGTTCCAGGTCGAAGCCTAGACAGAATATGCCATTGACATCCTAATTCTCCTCGGCCGAATTGCATACCGGGTCAGCCTTGTATACTTCGCAGTTGCGGCAATCAGGTTTTTAACAAAATATTAACCACCTGAGGATAGCCCACTGCCGGAGATATTACATCCCCCTAATGTTTTGGCCACAAAAAGGCGAAACGGCTATGCTTGAGATGATAGTAGGTAAATTGCCCTTAAAGGCTTCCATAGATAGGACCGTCAATGTCTACGCCAATTGGCAATCCTCCGGCTGTCATTCCCACAGGAGGACTCAGGCCGGGGATGCTGGCGTCGCTGCCAAGCCGCGCGTTTCTTGTGTAAAGGCACTAAATGCGTCGATCTGCGGGCCGCCATTGATGGAGACATTCCCAGAACCATGTATGTGATGTTTATTGGCGTAGCAGGGAGAATTGGTGGTGGTAAAGAGCTTGACGTCGACTTTGTAGTTGCGAAAATAATCTGCGTACAGCTTCTGGAGAGCCAGGCATGATCGAGCCAGAAATTGGTTCCACACCTGGGCTTGAAATTCCGTTAACAGTATCCTGGAGAATTAAGTACGCCTTTAATACCCGCGGCCTGCGGATATGCTGGTATATTAGTGAGCGGTTCACGAAGGGCGATTGGTAGATCTAATGGTGCCATCCAAGTTGTAAGTTTGGTAGATCATCTTTGACAAGGACAAGACTGGCCTTTTGCAGCGTTTGTTGTGCTTGTATGAGTAGATAACAATCATAATCATGATAGACCATCCTTACCCTCTACATTTCCCATGGTGTAACCATCAAACATAAGTCATCCTTTCCAGAGCCTGTTGGTCCACGGATGATTCTACGTCGATGGCTGGAGAAGGGATCATCAAGGAGTATGGGCGGGGCATGCTCTAGATATTGTCCCCTCTACCTACTTGGACAGTGGTGGCCCTTGGAAAGATATCAGCGATGATGTTGCAGAGGATATTGCAAGGATTTGGAAAAGTGAATATGGCGAGACCTGGAGGAAGTGAAATACCGCACCGGGGAAGGCAGGGTCGAGTGCTTTTTGTCCCGACATCCCGGTCAGTCACCCGTGTCTGGCGGCCATGGGATGGTGTATCGATCTGCGTCTTGTGGCATTCGTCTCTACGATTCAACACAGTCATTGAGAATACTATTAGAATTCTTGGTATTAGTTATATTCACCCATGCTGTGTGCAGTCACGTTCAAACATGGTCGTTGGAAATTTCCAACGAGACTTCCTAAACATGATAGATTCAGTTGTCCAACTCTAGAGGTGAGATCCGTCCTCCGACGTAAAGTTACTAATGATAAGTTAAAGAGAGTCATACGGAACCCGATGGAAGAGGGCGGTGGTATCCACGACAAGGACTGCGACTGCAACGGCACCAAATATTCTAGCCCGCTTACAAGCCTTCGGTCTAATATCCGACATAATGTTAGGATATAGCTAATATTAGAGCATAGATAACATCAGATTGGTATAATGTTAGAATGTTGATAATATTATATTGTAAGGCTAAATATATATGATATACTAATTAATAATAACTAGTCCGTTAAATCATTACTATTAACGCCGGGGTGCCTTTTCCGGCTACCTCTTTGGGTTTTACAACCCCTATGA
>NW_003299169.1:2358721-2363675 GCF_000151145.1 Microsporum canis CBS 113480 | reverse complement strand
AATAGAATATTCAATTTTATTAAGAAGAAAGAACTCAGTCAGGGTGCGTACGATCCTATAAGTATAAATCTATTACTGTGAAATGACCCTGTCGGGCGACTATATCCTAATTCTCAAGCAGCGATAAAATAACCACCCACCCGAATCCTCACTAAGAGGGCTACATAAATTGTGTCCAAAGGCACCACCTGTGTCAGCACTTTTGGTGACACCCCGATTTACCCCGTACTTGAACAGGGAGACCTCGAGTCTTTGAGTAGTGGCTGGGCTGGGTAACGAGGCTACGTTAACTAGTTGCTGTTGGTTGAGGCTGAGGGTCAATGAGCTCCTTCGGATAAGGCTGCATGCTGCAGATACCAGGCACAACTTGTGTCAGGAGAAGAAGAAAACGCAGACAGGCCAGTCGGCTATTCAATCAAGTGATCCTTTCAGTCGTCCCTGTCACACGAGTTCGGGTCTGGAGTTGGAACCTTGGAGAAGATCACGAGTTAAAGACGTCACCTATCGTTTCTATTCAACGACTACCCATCTATGAGCCTACTTATGCTTATGTCTGGTTGGGAGACTGCTGATGCATCGACTGTGGCGCGTGCTGTAAATCAGATAGCAGCAGACCCCCGGCTGTCCGGCTGTCGCCCTCAGGATCAGAGAAGAGAGATTTAAGGGGTTCTCGCCTCTGCTCGGGAGGCGCGGATGCACTGGTTGCGAAGCTTGGCCTGGCCTGATCGTCGCCCAGGATCCAGGAGAAAGATGAGTCCCGTACCGAGGTTCGTGTTGGCCGGCTCGGATGCCTCTTTGTCCTCGGCAACGGGGTGTTTATGCTGCTTGGCGGCGACTGCGGCTCCTTGCTGGCCTCGATGATGGCGCTCGTATCTCCGTTTGACCTTTGCTGCGATGGTTGCTCAGAGGAAGAACTGTCTGTAGTCTTCTGTAAGTCAGCTTGGTCGACTTCTCTTCTTGTCGGAGAATCCTCGCTGCTCCGAGTGATGGATGGCTGTTGTTTTGCTCCAGAGGCATCTCCGGAGCCAAGTGGAATCGTCGCATCCTCAAGGCAGGCTTTCACTCTTCGGATTCTAGCGACAGCATCATCCATCGCCGATATGCCTTCGCAGCCTACTACGTTTTTCTCCTTGGCTGTGGATGGCTGGCTTTGTAGAGTATTTAATGCATCGTCCAACATCGTTGCCAAGGCTTTGTTTCGCTCCTCCATCGTAGACACCTTCAAATTCAATTCCCTTACCGTAGCAAAAGATATCCGTGGCGGGCTTGGGGAGTCCCACGCCGGACCATCATGGTTAAATAATGTCGAATTGGCTGCGCCCGCTTGAAGACCTTGCATGTTGCGACGAGCTTCGGTCACTGCACCGCGTACCGCCTTCGTCACCCCCCAGCCTTCCGCACGACGATATAATCCTTCAGAAACGTCTTGGAATATCGAATCCAGGCGTTTGGAAGTCAGTCTGTTAGGGGAGCTGCCGGGACTATTGAAAATATCACGGGTAAGGGAGCGGCTCTTCTGTCTGGTGGGGAAGGAGGCTCCAATGGGAGGAGACATGCTATTTTGTGCCCTCTGGGGGATGGGTTTGCTGGAGTATTTAGTGACAAGGTATGAGGCGCCCTCGAACGTTGTGTTATGTTCGAGATAGACCGCATCCAGAACGAAAATTCGCGGCTTGATTGGTTCTGGAGAAGGGTACCGTAGAAGCAGAGACAAGGCAGTCGAGTAGTCGGCCTCCATCACTATATTGGATATATTAGCACAACACTTCCACCGGGCTAGTGCTGTAACAACCATAGGATACTCACACTGCCACCGAATTCGCAACAACATAGAGACACAGATCATATCGATAAGTGACGACCTCACATTTTCAGCAATAATCAAGTCCCAGAGAGCAAGAACATCCTCGAAGGGGAACTCTCTGCCAAACAAGAGCCTTATCCAGCGTCTATAATCAAGTCAGCTCCAATTTAAGCCTATTCAAAAGATAAAAGCAGCTAAACTCACGTCAGAAAAATCTGCGGTAGGACTTCGATTGCAACGAGATGGTCCGCCAGCTCTGGATCCAGCTTGCGCAAGAGGCCAAGATGAATATGCTGGCTTCGTGAAATGATAGACGAAGCCTCCACATTTCCCCCGTTATTCTTGCTATCGTTATGTTCATAGAACTCTTTAGCTGTCTGCATTACGGAGCAGAATAGTATAAAGGAATCATGCTCGATATAAGTAGGGTCAAGGCACTGCAGCATCAGAGCTTCCTCGCCGCAGGCAGCGAAGGCTGTATCTTCATTCAGGGTTTGAGTGTCAATAGCATCCTGCGTCACTACCCATAAAATAGGAGCAAGCAGCTCATGCATCCCTTGCCTGTAGCCCAGGTCCGGATTTAGCTTTACAAATACGAATAATATATCAAGCAGCCTAAGCTTGACAATTGGGTCGTGAAAGAAGCTGTTTTCCTGTAAACATCTTTCGACATCTTGGGATATTTCATCTCTAATCAACTCGTCTCGTCGAAGCGATTCCCATGGTGACTTTTTATTTTTAATGAAGACAACCGGTTAGAATGGTGAATCATACATGCATCGTCTTTTTAGAGTGAGAATATTACATACTTCAGCATCCTCTGCCAGCGGGTCAACCGTGGAGGGCAACTCATCCGGGTTGTTGATATATTTTAGAAAATGCTGTCTGACCGACGTATACGCCTCTCTCGAGTCCGACAGCTGTATCGACCATTGAGACCGATCTATCTCCCTATGCAAGAGAATTGCCTGGGGAAAAAACGGTGTGAGAAAAAAGGGGGTCAGGGTATCATGTCGAAGAAGAAAAAAGACACACCTTCCAACACACTGACCGCAGTCCATCCTCACATGGATTAGCTCCTTTGGCTCCAGCTTCTAAAACCTGTTTCAATTCATGTAGAGAATGTATCTCTGGCTGGTGGAAAGTGGTATTCCATAATGACCTGGTGACAGAGAGTTAGAATTGCGGTAGTATATGCATGGTTGTACAATCTAACCGAGATTCTTCCACAGATCTCATTGCATTTAGGAGTCCGTGGGGCCTTCTTGTGCTGTAGGCAGGTTGAACTATCTCTGGGCCAGGCTGATTGGTGATGCTGATGTTGCTATCCGTTAGGGTCGGTAATATGTAGGGGTGGTTTATCAAAAAGTAAGAGGCGAGTCACCAGGCTCGATCCTCCAGCACAGCTAACAGGGTATAACGGTTCTATCAGTGAACAGGAGAGAGACCTCAGTCCCCATCGTTGTCTGATCTGAGTAATGGTGGTTCCATCCAAGGCTCAACGGGCATCGAGTTGGGCGTTAACTTTGAGCCAAAGTTGATTGGTAGGCCGTAATTAGCGTAAGTATTGTATTTTAGTTGAATAATTATAACTAGTTAAAGTAACATTACAACTTTCTTGGCCCCCACCCTCGCTCTGGCTCTACCCATATTCGATTTCTTCAAGGAACAACAGAGAAAAAGATATCTCTAGGAGGCCAACAACACTTGGGATGTAGGGAGGCAAGAGGGACCTGGGGCTTGGACTGACAGTGGAAGAGAGTGGCTTCACCAACCAAACGATGTCAGCGGATCTATTTGCAGCGTTTGGACAGCCTGATTCTGCACAAGATGCCAACTTGTCGACAACTGGACCGGTCAAGGCAAAGCGAGGTGCCTTGCTAGACACGGATGTTGACTCGAGAGATGCTGCGCCACAGGCCTCGTTATTTGAATCATGGCATCCACCCGCGATTGAGAGAGCAAACGGCGATGTCGAGGTGCTGTTCGACGCAACCACTGAACTGCCTCCAGATAGCAACAGCGAGGATGAATGGGGGGAGTTTGAGAGCGCAGAACAGCTACCGACTGCTCATAACGAGGCCTCCTTTGGTCTACAGCGCCAGGTGTCTGGTACGGGCAGCTCTGGGATTTCGGCCACACCTGTAAAGCCATTGTGCCACCGGGCTGCAAAACCTCAGCCTCAACTGCACAGTGTCATCGATCTGCTATCTATCGATGATGATCCCGCAAGGACTACAACAGGTTGTTCTACGGGTGATCGACCGGTCCAGCATCAAACAAGTCAGACACAGCGCGAGGAACTAGCTGCTGTTCAGCCTGTGAAGGGCGGGGTGGACGAACAAGACGAAGACGACGATTGGGGTGAATTTATTGATGGAGGCGAAGACTCTCGCACTAATGCCCAACAACCAATCCCTACGCCGTTATCCACGGCAAAGGCAGCCTCACCTGGGACCAGATTGAATACGGAGAAAGCGAGGGCTCCCAAGGCAGATACAGCCTTATCGGTCAGGCCTACGAACATTCCACCGCCCTCGATCCTCCTTCCGCTTTTTCCACCGCTACTGGAAGAGTCAAGACAAAAAGCGGCAAGTTACGCAAAGAGGAGAGATGCCAGCCAACCCGATCACGAGTTTGCCAACCAGGTGGTATCTGATATCAAAACCATGGCCCACGTCGTGTCCGGGCGCCAGCTACGGTGGAAACGAGACCACATACTTAGCCAGAGTACTAAAATAGGTCCCGCTAGGTCCGGGCGATCCGGGGGCATGAAGCTGAGCAGCGTCAACAAATCGGAGAATGTAAAGGAGGAGAAAGAAGCCGTAGAGGTGCTCGAGGCATGGAAGAAGTGTAGTGGCATACTCAACTCTGTGGTTACGTCTACGGGAAGGAACCCGATGCCTCCCATGTCGTTGAGCATGCAAGTACGAACTGCAACCGCCGACGAGGGTGCGCTGAAATCAACCCACGCCTGTGCACTCTGTGGATTGAAGAGGGAAGAGAGAATCCCCCGAGTCGACGACAAGGTGAGCGATAGCTTTGGGGAGTGGTGGCTCGACCACTGGGGACACGCGGACTGTGAGGGCTTCTGGAAATCCAATGCAGCCAAGCTAGATCATCGATGAGCTCACACTGCTCTCCCTCTCC
>NW_003299169.1:2333801-2358555 GCF_000151145.1 Microsporum canis CBS 113480 | reverse complement strand
TGGAACCATCTTCTTCTGCCAGGATGTCTGTCCATGGACAAAAATACAGGTATCAACGTCTTTTTATTATTATCTCGGGAAATAGAGCGAGAACATCAAGGGTAGTGAACCGTTCGGCGTGCGTATACACCATGCCTCCCCCGATGGTGGCCTGGATCACTAGCCAGGGGCCAGGTTAGAAGGGAAACCCCGGCACCGATTCGCTCCCCCAACAGACGAACAGCTATATTATTCTTCTCATGTTATTATTATTATTATTATTATTATATACGCTTAAATGGCCATCTTACTTACAAAATGGTGAATGGGAGCGGGGGTTTCGGGCCGTCACGGCTTTTCTAGGCCGCTACAGACCTTAGGGGATGTTTCAAAATCGCTCATCGATGCAGAAGTGGCCTTGTTATGATGATGAACGCTTAAAAAAGATTACGACTTGAACGAACATGGCTGTTTCGGAAAAAAAGAAAAAGAGACCTCTCATGGAGACTGCTTCTTCCGTTTCTTCTTTGTTTCAATCTTGATAGGAAGCAAGCAGATAAAACAACGAAGGTCCTCAGGGTCCGCTTAGCTGGTTGCAGATACATAGTTATCGATAAGAGGATGACGACCGGCTTGGCTTCGGGCAGCAGCAAAAAAAGAAGAACAACAGTTCATGCCGGCTAGGGACATGGATGGCTGGCGATACGAAGGGGGGGGGGGTGGAGGAGAAGTTTGACGGGGTCAAGATCTGTCATGTCAAGCTGTCTATCTATCTGTCTCTGGGTCTCTGTTGCTCCATGTAGGGCTCTTGTAGGCACTCGTAGGTTGTTACTATGTAGTTTATTATAGAGAGCAGAAGATGAAGCTTCCCCCATGTACGTCATTGGCAAAGCCGCCATAAAAGGAAAAAAAAAAAAAACGCCCAACGCCGCAGATACGAAGACCATGGAGAGAAGAAGAGGAAGACGAGAGACGGAGAGAGAGACATGACAGGCTCAGCTTCCTCTTATCTGAAGTATCAGGTGCATAGCATCTATCAAGGGCAACTTTTATTTTTAGGGCCGCCGTTCAAAGGCGTGACCCGAAGAGTTTCACCGAGCTTTCTTCCCTCCCTTCCCCCCGTTTGTCTTCCTCTCCTCCGTCTTGTTTCTTCTTCTTCTTTCTTCCCTTTTCTTTTTAGCCTGAAGAAAGCTGGCCGTCGTTAGTTGTTTATTCACCGTCATATAATTAACTATTGTCTGCTCCGGCTGCAACCTCTTCAAACCTTCTCCTTTGGGGCCGTTTTTTAACTAGTTAACCCTTTTAGGCCTGCCTTGCGGTGCTGGTCTCTTCCTCTCCCTCCTCTTCCCTCCTCTCCCCCCCCAGCTTTCCGCTGCACCAGAAAACCAAAGACCAATAAACAGGCGGATACGGGTTAATATATTGTCCTTCTACCCCTTGCTACGATCACAAACCGAACTCTCTTAAGCTCCAACGAACCTCCCTGGCCCTTCTCTTGCTTCCGCCGATATTTACCTTGAAGTCTAGGCCGGCATCTTCGCCAGCTTTCTCCCGTCGTACCCGTCTCCACCTCTCGGCCCTTGGGCGGTATTGCAATTCAACGATCCTCCCCAGGGGAGTCCATAAGAAGGGCCGTTTGCTCTTTTGGACTTCCTCTCAGAAAGGAAGAAGGAGGAGAGTGCTTGATATCTTGGTTGCAACGGGTTGAAGTCCCAGTAAACCTTAAAAAGACCTAAAGGAATACATTTAACACTCCAGACGACCGCCACGTCTACCGATATAAATAACACCAAGGCAAAAGGAAAGGGAGAGAAGGGTGGTTTATCTTCCTGTCTTCGTCTACCCTTGGGAGCGGCCTTGTCTTGACGGAACATCCCTGGGATCCGAATAACTCCTTTCTCGTTTACTACAGGTGGTTGTTGGGCTGTCATACCGAGCTGCGCCTCCCCAATAAGCAAACATCCAGCCGTTCAGTTTCTTCTTCGCTAGAAACACAACTCCCCCTCCTTTCCAGAAGGGCCTTTTTCCGCCTGTGAGATACCTCATTTTTCATCAGCACAACAAACTACAAGAGTCAGAACGACCCCGTCATCATGGGGCTCTCATATAACGTCTATATCAACTCCAACAAGATATTCGGCTGCAAGCATTGCAAAACACATCTTGCGGACTACCATGACATTATCAGCCGGGTAGGCTACTTCTTCACACATTTGACTCGCACCAGGTCGAGCTTTTTTTTTTTTACATTGCTGACAAGGTATATAGAATTTCCGTGGTCAACATGGCAAAGCCTACTTGTTCGAAAATGTTGTCAACATCAATGCCTCTGAGTCAGAGGAGCGCAATATGACAACAGGCAGACACGTAGTTCGTGACATCCACTGCACTCAATGCAAGGAAACCGTAGGCTGGAAATACGACAAGGCCTATGAAACATCGGAAAAGTACAAGGAGGGGAAGTTCATCCTAGAAGCTGAGCTTTTATCTGTCGTCTATTGATGGTACTTTTCCCCCCTATTTCTGGGGCGGTCCTTTTCCTTCCTTTTTCTCGATTTTTATTTCCGCTCAACACCTTGTTTATCAGACCCAGTATCTTTCGTCACCCTCGGGGGGGAGATGATGAAGGTACCCGGCGAGACACAAACGCGAATGTTGCTGGGGACGGTCATATTTGGGATATTTGTTTTAACCGGATCTCAGGATTTAAGATTCCTTACAGCTGCGACGAAGGCGTTTTCAACAGGGTATATCATCCGGGTAAGGTGTGTGGTGTGTGGTGTTTTTTATTTACGGTGTTTCCTCTCTTTATTTTTCTTCTCTTTCCTTATCTCACTACATGATGCAACTGGTCTCCTAACTTAGGAGGGCAACTGCTTAAGTTCGTTGCTAGGGCGGTGGTCTGGGAATCAGGCGCCGAATCATTTACTCTACAAGGTCTGTCTTACAAGAGAGCAGGAAATTTCTCTCCTCCATCGGGATTATGGCGTCTATCTTTTTTTACCTCTTTTATTGTCTCTTCCCATTCAAGGCACTGGATTGTCGACCCTGCTCCATCTCTCCGTCTTCCGTACAGGAATCAACTATTGTTCCTAACCTACCTCTGCTCTTTTTATTCCTTTGCTCTTGTCCAGAGAAACTGATCGAACTCACTAATATAACCTATCACTCTCTATGTACGAGTAACACTCTAGCTCCGCAAGCATAGATAGTTGGTCATCTAGCCCGTCGTTTGGAATCTTCGCTTTAGCTTCGGTATAATCACTGGAAGCTCCACCCATAAAGTCTCTACCCTTTAATTAGTTGGCCGATACATTTATTCCTGTTTCTTCCTTACATTAGGCAACAGTAATAAATATACTATGCTTGGTTGCTAATAAACACCATGTAAAGATATAACGCTATAAAAACACATGTGCACGAAAGTGACTACGTAGTCATCGGCCAACAGTGCAAGCTTTCCCCAGGCCGAGGGGGGCATTTCGCCCCTCTGTACTCCCCACCCTGTATGCGGAGCTAAGGAGGTCGGCCAGGGTCATATCAACCATAGCCTGAGAACAATAACTTGATTGCTCCCAACAATTAAAGCTAAGCAGGTGATTTAGAGACGAGCAATGGCGACCAAAGATACCATGAACGCTGTTGTCTTCAAAGGCCCGCGTAAGATCGTCCTTGAACAACGGCCGGTCCCAAAGGTCCAGGATCCCCAAGATATCATTGTCAAGGTCTCATACACCGCATTATGTGGAAGGTGTGTTAATTCTACCTACTACCTACCACTATGATAGCTAATTAACACCGCATAGCGAGCTTCATGTATATCGTGGCCACCAGCCCTCAGGAGTCGACTTTATCATGGGCCATGAATTTACAGGCACTGTCATCGAGGCCGGTAGTGATGTTAAGACCGTAAAGGTTGGAGATACAATTGTTAGCCCTTTTACTACATCATGGTATGTTTATTATGTTTTCCTTCGAAATAAAATCGGCACTGGCTGAATTACGAGACAGCGGAGAATGCTTTTATTGCAAATCAGGCTTCTCATCCCGATGTGTGAAAAGCTTGCTCTTAGGCTGTCCAGCCCTAGACGGTGGCCAGGCCGAATATGTACGTAGAGGATATATAAATTCCGCTTTTAACTTCACTAACTTATTGTAGGTACGCATGCCGCTAGCTGATGGCTCCGTAATGAAAGCTCCAGAGGGAATCAATGAACATTGCATAGTGCTAATGGCGGATATCTTCCCAACTGGATATTTTGCAGCACAAAATGGCTTTAAGCATTTCACCAAGGAGCAAATCTCAGAGTTAACGGTGGTCGTAATGGGATGTGGCCCCGTAGGGCTCTGTGCTATTATCAATGCTGAAGACTATAAGCCCAAAAACCTGCTGGCTGTCGATTCGGTGCCCTCACGCCTGGACCTTGCCAGGTCTCTTGGAGCAGAGCCTTGGAACTTCCGGACCGATCGAGAAGGCTTAGAGAAACGGGTCAAAGAGCTGACTGATGGGCGTGGAGCTGACCTTGTGATTGAAGTGGTAGGCTCAAGCCCGGCTCTCAAGATGGGCTTTGATCTCCTGCGGCCTTGGGGAGTGATCAGTAGTGTTGGTGTTCACAATGGAGAGGTAAGTGCAGACATCATCAGCCATCCCGCTATATATCCACCGCTAAAAAGACTCTGCGAATATCTCTAGATCCCCTGGAATGGAAATCAAGCCTATGGAAAGAATCTTACAATTCAAATGGGACGATGCCCCGTGAGGTCGATTTTCCCCGAAGCTCTCGCGATGCTGGAGAAGAAACAGCACCTGCTTGGGTAAGGATCAAGGTAATCTGAATTATATGAAAGAGTCATAGCTAACTGGCCATTAATATAGATTCATGGCGGACAAGATCATGCCTCTCACTCAAGCCGTCGAGGGATACGATATTTTCGACAAGATGCAGGTTCAGAAGGTGATTTTCAAGGCTGATGAATAATATAGTGCATCATAAACCAGCATGTTAGTTTGATTAGCACTCACTTAGCATTATCAACAGGCCTTGATACCATCTTGTAGTCCACGTAATGCTATAAGTGCTATAAAATATAAAATGCTATGTTATAAAAAATATCCACAGCTTCCAAACTCTTTTATAGAGATCATGACTAATCAGATCTAGTCCTAAAGTGGCTTAGATTATAATGACTAATCACTAACTAACTTGTACCCTCCAAAAGGACGAAAGAGGAAAACAACATCGAGAGTGTCAAGTACTTCGTATAGCTATGACATCGCCTCCTATACCCGTTCGCTGAGGATTAGATGTCTTCCTCTTGCACACTATTCATCCTTTTATCGTTCAAATTATATCGATTAAGAATGAAGTGTTCTGCGGACGAACAACTCTTTAACGAGATTCCAGAGTGCCTGAAAATATATCAACGAAACTTAGGATGAAAGGGAAGCTAGCATTCCAGTTTTCTCATGACATCCCAGATACTCGAAGAACTGCTGCTCGGGTTTTAACACAAGAACTTCGTGAAACAAACGCAAGGAAATGTTATTTTCCAGCTTCTTTGCGTACTGTAGGAATCCCACGAAGATGGCAGTATGAGTCTGGTGTTCTTTGCTCCATTTCTCTAGTGAACCGAGATCGTCAAAATAAGCCAGCCCGAATGTGCGATCCTTATCGGCTTTGAAGGTATCAGTATCCACGACGTCCATGAGTCGGCAACTATAGCATCCAATATCTCTGCCCTTGTCTCGAAGGAAATCCATGCCCATGACTAAGGCTGGATGTATGGTCTCGATGTATAATTTCCGTTCTTCAGGACGGGTATTTGACCAATCCTGGCCTGACCGAATGATTGCCAGATTATGTTTTCCGGGCACGCGAACTCGTCGTTGCAGCGTATTACCACCAACCTGGTGGACAGCTTCATTGATGGATTCGCCAGTAATTGCATCTGTCTGAGATATAGGCAACCGGTCTCGCATGCTACCCCAGTATACATGTTCTCGGAGTGGCCCGCTTACCCTTTCACGCATATGGGCTATCCCTTCAGGAACTTCGTTACCGGAGATTATCGTTTCAAACCGATCTATTGTGGGAGAAAAGACTTCTAAAAACCAGCCGTGGTGCTCGTCTTCAACGACTAGTCCTTCCCACCAGTCCGTGAAGGTGCTGGCAACGCTCCATCTCTCGTATGATTCCCGACATGGCCAGTATGCGATCACAGCAATATTGTACGAACCATTTGGGTCTGTCACCGATACTAGCTCCCTGAATGACGGTTGTGCCGTGGCATCGGATGGATTCTTCATGAATTCCAGTACCTTGGACATCGCAACGCCGTCATTTTCTGCTGCTGAAGAATATTGGGCGCCTATTATGGCCATCACTATGTCCTTGGTGTGCTCTGGCAAGCGTGCCGTGTATGCTGGAAAGGGCGGGTCATAGTTATCCGGCGTGTTCACTGGCCTTGTCCGCTCCTGCGTAAGGTGTGGGGGGAATGGCTGCTTCAGACATTTCTTGCGTGAGTGCAAGAGCATGAAAGTAAGTGGTGTTCCAAGTGAAGTCGTCTCGCCCTTCAGGTCGATGCTATCTGATCTCAAAACGAGGGGAGGATACAGGTTCATAACGGTTTTTATTACGGGGATCTAGGATTGCGCCTAGGGTTAATATGCACGAGAACAGCTGCATATTAGTACTACATTGATGTGTCCAGAGGCTCCGAGTACTCCCATGCTATCAGCCTATACCCTCGTACAATATATTCACCGTATATTTTACTTGTACAAACTGCTCTTTGAATCATCATCGTTTCTACACTTACAAAAGTAGTAGTAGTAGTAGTTAAACAAACGAACGTATTGATAGTGCTTACATAATACGTTCGTAGCCAAAAACGGCGAGCGACGACCAAACACTTCGACTTTTTTTTTGTCTTGTTCACCAACCGATCAGCCCCATCCAAACGACCGTCGCGAATCTCGCCCTCCCTATCCCTTCTATCTTCCCTTTACCTCTTCCTCTCTCTCCCTCTCTCTTTTTCCTCCATCTCTTCAGCCCGTCTCCGCCCCTCTCTCCCCGCCTCCAGTTCTCCCACCGCAATACCTTACTCGGTCCGTTCTCACCGTCCGCCGCAACGCACACAGATCCTTCTTCCGTACGACTCGCCTCCAACTTCTGCCGTCGTCGCCTTCTTCAGAGCCCTCGTTTGACCTCCTGCTGCTTCAGGCGTTATTATTGTTTTGCGCCCAAGTGAACCCTTTCACTCTGCAAACGTTGTATACAAAAAAAAAAAGAGACATCTAGTGTGAGTTTCCGCTCTTTGTTTTACTAAATATTCACAGTTCAAACAACAATCCACCACCCTAGCCAGCAAGCCTTCCTTTTCCCATCTCTCTGCTAAGACATGACCTTTTCAATAGTTCAATATCATAACTCGACGACGCAAGATACCAGCAATCATGTCTACCACAGAACAGCGTGAATCCGGCCCCGGCCCAGCTGAAGAGAATCTTACGGAGAACTTCAGTCGCGTCAGTGTAAACGACCAGGGAGAAGCTGAGGCTCCTCCAAAGACTGATGAGGAATATGCTCAGTCAATGCTGACTCTACGCGCCATCGTCTCCTCCAAGGAAGCCGGTGTTATTATTGGGAAAGCGGGGAAGAATGTTGCTGACTTGCGTGATGAGACCGGTGTAAAGGCTGGTGTCAGCAAGGTTGTGCAAGGAGTACATGATCGTGTTCTCACAGTCACTGGCCCTCTTCAGGGCACCTCGAAGGCATACTCTATCGTTGCAAAGAGCCTACTAGAAGGTGCTCCCCAGATGGGGATGGGTGGAGTGGTCCAAAATAATGGCACGCACTGTATGTCTTTTTCTCTTGGCTTGATTTATTTTACCGAATAACAGCTGGAACTAACTATTTAACTGTACAGCTGTCCGACTCCTCATCTCGCATAATCAGATGGGCACCATCATTGGACGACAGGGGTTGAAGATCAAATATATTCAAGATGCCTCCGGAGTCCGCATGGTTGCCCAAAAGGAAATGCTACCTCAGTCCACCGAGCGAATTGTCGAAGTCCAAGGAACCCCAGAAGGAATCGAAAAGGCCATCTGGGAGATTGGAAAGTGCCTTATCGATGACTGGCAACGCGGCACAGGTACCGTTCTCTACAACCCAGCCGTTCGGGCTTCCGTCGGCTCCGGGCCTGGCCAAGCCTCTGCTGCTGGATCCAACCCTAGCTATGGTGGGAACAGCCGATCGTACAACCGCACCGGAAACGGCGCCGACTTCAGTGACCACCCAGGCAGCTATGGTAGACGTGGAAACAACGACAACCCAAACCGCGGCATTCCACTCGTAACGGAAGATGGCGAGGAGGTTCAGACTCAAAATATCAGCATTCCTTCTGACATGGTTGGCTGCATCATCGGCCGTGGCGGTACCAAGATCAGTGAGATCCGTCGAAGCTCTGGAGCACGAATTTCCATCGCTAAGGCTCCCCATGATGACACTGGAGAGCGCATGTTCACGATCATGGGCAGTGCCCAGGCTAACGAAAAGGCCCTTTACCTTCTTTACGAAAACCTCGAAGCCGAGAAGATGCGCCGCAGCCAGCAACAACCAGAGTAAATCCAGCCTCGATCTGGATGCTCTGCTGCAAGCCGCCTAACTACTATCCGTCGAAACACAGTCTGGAACCAGAGTTAAGACCTTGCGAAACGATGAAACACTTTGGCCCGGGGTATCCTTCTTCATCTTCTCACGTTCCGTCTTTCGTTCCCATTCCATTTTTACCTCCAATCACTTACGTTCTCCTTTCTTTTTCACCCTTCGTCTTCAAATGTCTTCCCTTCATGCCTTTTATATGTTAAATAAGGGCTTTGGACCCTTCATTACCTTCTTCTCTCCATTTCATTCTACAATTTCTCCCGAAAAAAAAACCCACACTTCTCTCCTTTGCCGCCCCTTGCCGCTTCTATATCCCCTGTCATACTTTCCGCATTGATTACTTCCAAATGTACCCGGCCTAGCGTTCTCCAAGCGTGTTCACTACATGTTACGCCGCCTCGTTCATTCCCTTCCCATTGGCCTTCACACCTCTCCTCCCCGAAAAAAAAATCCCCTTATGCCGCATTTTTTTCTTCTCGTCACGGCCTCTTGTCTTCCATTCCGTGCCCCAATGGGTATTTATTTATGCCTCTCAAAAATTGCTTCTACTGATGGAGAACGTATGAAATATACTGGATGGGCAACTACAAAAAGTATACAAAAATAAATGAGGTTTGACGATACCAGAAGTCAAAACAAACCATGCTTTTCAATCGCCTTGTCTCGAACTCGCTATTAATATCGGTTTTAACGTAAAAGACCTTCATGCTAACGATTCATATTCGGGAGCCCTCGTAAATATTCCAGGAAGCCAAGATCAGAACATCCAAGGCAACAAACACAGTTAAAACATGCTTGAGTCATTAAGAGGCCGCGAGGCCATCAGTGAAATGATACCGTCCATTCGTCTATATCCTCCGGGTCCTTGACTTCATCTAGCCATTCATACTCTCCATCGTCCTCATCCTCATTCACCACTTCATCCCCGGTTTCGTAGCCTTCCTTTGCTACATATATCACTTTGAATGGCGCCTTGTCTGGAACCACCGAGTTAAAGTTCAACATCAGCTGGAAACAAGGCATTTCCCTCATCTTCATCAAGCTCGGGTATACCCTCTCCTCAAAAAGGAGTTTGCAATACCTCGCTCGCATACTATTCTTCCGTCGATAAAAGTTGACATGTAGGTGCCGCAGCTCCGGCATTTGGTCTCTTATGAACTCGACAGTTTTCGTCCACTGGTCCTTTTCAAAGTAGAGCTCGACCGATCTATCACACATCCAGCATCCATATGCCTCTTTAAGCCGTATATCGATCCATAAGGAGCGTATGACGCGGCAGGCCATAGGTGAGCAAATCAGACTATCCGCCCTGGGGCTAGACACCTTGAAGACATTGCTCTTGTAGAAGCATGGGAGTGCCTCTAAATGACTGTTACCCCCTGGTAAGTATATATTCTTGGATTAAGAGGAAATGATGGTAGGTGTACTCACATCTGTTGGCAGGTTTGCAGCAGTGTTGTTGACTGGTCCACTGGACGGTCTGGTGGAATTGGGCTACTATCATTAGTTAGCGACAAGGACTTTTGAGCCTTGGGGTTGTACTATACCAGAGGGCGTCTCCTACGCCGCTCTACCACACCAAGGCCATGTTCATGGACATAAGCGGTCCCTGACCCCTGTACATCTACCTTAAGTCGATCTAAACTCATTAACTCTCCCGCATGTACTTTAGCTCACCATAGAGTTAATCCTACCATTAGACCTATGTGTTACTATCCTAGAAACGCATTGGTGAATCATCTTTGCCCTTCTCAAGGCGTTAAGATAGCTTAATGGTATGCCAAAGTATAGATTATATGCTCCCTTCGCAAGTGTGAAGCACTTACATCATAACCTTCCAATCCACGGTCCGTCTTGATTCCTCCTTCTAAGGGGAGCTATTCCAACGTGGGTTGTCCGTTTTATGTCTATTCAGCGAACCTTCCATAAACATGTAATTACGACGAGGGAAAGAAGCACCTACTAGATACAACTATATAAACATGTTTCCCCCCCTCTCCCTCTTCTTTTTCTTTCTCTCTTTATCAACCTAGAAATTTCGTGTATGACCGTCAAGTATCTTCACACTGTATATACAGTGTCTTGTCCTCGCAGTTGATCTGGCCCCAGTCAATCACAGTTCATGACCATTTGCTTTCATGTCCCATTTAATGACTCGTAAGTATGATTCTACTTTGTGTTTCCCCCAATGAAGACCAAAGTGAAAAGAACTAGCGAGAGATCATCAGCTTGGCTGATCGAACTCAATGACCTGATCTTACACATCTGAGGGGGCTGCTTTTAGCCCGTGCCCAAGGGTATCGTGGACGCCGTAGCTACATAGTAGCCGGTAGAGCAGAATAATTTTTGGAACTTTTCTGGGTTCTTGCTAACCCAACTTCTCTATTTTTCATAGACAAGTGGTCATTATACCCTACACACACCTTTGCGGAAGAGCGAGTCAGGTTATGCATCTAGTCCGAAGCAAGCACTCACTTTCAGTGTCACCACTCAATGTCAGACCCTGATTTCAGTTAGCATGAGATAACTACGCGTTACGAACTGGAGCATACCTGCTGTGTATATACAGGCCATAAATAATAATAATAATAATAATTCGAATAGAGAATACTGATAGTCACTTTGTGAATATGCATATATATAAAACTGGGGCCACATGTATCATGCAGGACCTGCTCCCCGGATCCCCGGATCCCCGGGATATTCGTCTGAACTCATCTTCAGGGACTCAGAATACCGGAGAGATGTTCCTCCCGAAGCTCTGGAAGCTTGGTGGTACATTCTCTATATGTCACGGTATGTTGTTTCATCACGGTCCGTTGATGTGAAAAGAACAAGTTTGAGGGCCATGAAGTGAAAAGGTGAGTAAAATCCACTCCGGGATATATATATATATATATATAAAGAGCGTCACGTGGCGTTGTAGTTAACTAGTTAATAACCAACTAACCTTCAAGTTTAGCCATCAACCAAGTTGTTGAATATCTAAAATATGGAATATGACGCTATTGATATATCCAAGATAACTTCAACTCGTTCCTGGGCGTGTATATGCCGCCTTCAGAATTATTATAAATGTATCTTTGTCTCTATCTGAAGAAGATGTCAAATGACAGCAGCAAAAGGTGGTAAAATGATTGGTTACAGCGTTTGATCGCGATATATCGGCCAAATCGATCGTATTGATGAGCTTGATAAGCGTACGTACATGGATGAATAATCTGCAGGCATATACGGGTGGGAGCTGACTAAGCATTACATTTTACATTTGACAGAAGATTATTTACCTTCGTGAGGCTGGATAGTTATACGCTTATCGCCCCAAAACAAGTTGATGAGACACGTTCATATGATCACACACCGGAACGCCAAACTAGGGATACGTCGCTCTACTTTCCCTAGGTAGGCGCGCTATATACAGCTTATATGGTGAAGGAACCACCGAAGAATCAGGTTATGCACGGCAGCCACGTCCCATCTTCGTGTATTTGAATGCAGCATCAGGAACGACAACACGCCATCACCATTGTTTTCAAAGTCCACGTCCCGTCGACTTCTTGTTTACAGGGTTTTGTTAATCTCTAACTAAATGTTGCGCTCCCGCTATTCTCGTCATCGCCTCTGCTTCAAAGGCCTAGCACAGCCTTCCAGTAATCCAAACGGCCATTTCTCCCAGCAGCTTAGGTTAATGGCTTCTTCTGCCGCATCTCTCCCTCGACATTTCCCAACAACTGGCTTCAAAAAGATAGATTTGTCTCAAAGGATAGAGGAGGAGAGATATGGTGATTATGTTGCTGAACGCTACTACCCCGTGCATATCGGTGAGATATTTCAATCCAGACATCAAGTTATCACAAAGCTTGGATTTGGCGCAACATCAACAATATGGCTATGTCGAGACCTCCAGTATGCTGATCAATTGCCTTGAACCTATTATTTGCTTTATCTGATATACTTACATATTCAAAGGGAACACCGCTACTTAACCTTAAAGGTTAATGTTCGTAGCAGGCGGCCCAACCCTGAGGTTGAGTTAACGAATTATATGAAGAGTATAGAGGATACACATGGCGGTGAAATTCATGTCCGCCGCGTGATAGAGTCATTTAGCATTGATGGCCCCCATGGAACTCACTGCTGTATTCTCTATGAGCCCACTGGCATCGACCTAAGTGATTTCATACACCGCTTAGAGACTGGTGCACTACCTCCGACTATGCTTAGGCTAACCGTCCGATACATTCTTATCGCGCTGGACTATATTCACCAGTTAGGAATCATCCATACAGGTAACGTCATTATCATACCTAGATAAGTATTCACAGCTATAGCTAACTTGACCTCAAGATATACAACCAAATAATGTTCTTCTAGGCATAGACGATCAATCAATCCTCTCACAACTTGAGTCCGATGAACTCCATTATCCAACATCTCGGAAGAAGATGTCCTCACGAACAATATATCTATCTCGAGAAATGCCAATAACACAGGGATTGCCAATTCTTTCGGATATGGGTGAGGCTCGACGTGTAGAAACAAAACAAAGAGGTATTATTCAGCCGAGTATATATCGTGCACCAGAAGTGATGCTAGACATGGAGTGGGATAACAAAGTTGATATATGGGCACTGGGGCAGACGGTAGGTAGTTATAGATGACCTTAACCCCTTTGATATCTGGCTAACTATGTTGCAGATATGGACTATCTTCGAGCAAGGCCATCTCTTCGAAAATGTTAATCCAATGGGGGAGCTGGATCATGGCCGTAGATTTGCTGAAATGATATCTCTTCTGGGGCCTCCACCCCCTGAGTTTCTTAAGAGAAGCAAAGAAAGTCAGAAGTACTGGGACGAAAATGGTAATACTATTATCCTCTCATTCCCCAATTATGTCCTTGTTTTAATTTGGGTCCTAATAGGAAACTGGAAACTATCTCACGCCTATCCAATCCCACAGCAGACTTTAGAATCCCGGGAGATACAGCTAAATGGAGATGAAAAGAAACTATTCCTGGATTTTATCAGAAAGATGCTACAGTGGATGCCAGAAGATAGAGCCAATGCTCAACAGCTTCTATTTGAAGATCCATGGGTAACAGCGGGTGACTACTAGCACCCTTTCTATTTCTACTTCAATGTCAAATTTGTATAATAACTTATTAACCAGCGTATAAATGTCTCTCTATATAGATTTAATATATTGGATTCTCTCGGGGGTACTCTCTTCTGACGAAAGTTACATCTCTTCCGCTCGCACCCTCTCAAACATCTCTAAAAAGGTAGCTGGATCCTCTGCTCCTCCTATCTGGTACTTTCCCTGGATAGTGAAGTTGGGAACACCTGAGATGAATGCCCGTTTCGCCTCTGCAACTTCTTCGTCAACCTCGGGCCCACCTTGATCACTCTTTAGCCATGCTTCCACTTCACTTTTATCTAATCCTGCCTTTACTCCGGCTGCCGTAAGGGTATCGCGAGAAGTGATGTCTCCTTCGTTTTCAAAATACGATGCAAACAGCTCCTCGACAACTCGTGTCTGCACGGCTTCACCCTTGGTTTTCCCCAGCTGAATCAATCGATGCGAGTCGCGAGTGTTTCCTGTCCGTCCACCAGGCTTAAAATTTATGCCTTCAGCTTGCCCGGCTCGAGCTAGGCGAGCTTGCATCATCTTCACACGTTCAGCACCAAAACGAGTGTTTAGATATTCTGTCTTGTCCACGCCAACCTCTGGAGCATGAGGGTTGAGATAGTATGGGAACCAAGAGATGCTGAAAGTATCCTTTGAATCAGGATGTGCTGCTTTGTACAGGCTAATGCCTTTTTCAAGGCGTTTCTTACCCACGTAGCACCACTATCCTACCGTCAGCTTAGTATATATTGGTAGGTGGCATGTGAAACTGACCGGACACACTGTGTCGGAGACTATCTTGATTGCAAAGTTCGTCATCTTGCCAAAATTTCAGCGCAACTGCCTCGTAACGCTGACTGCGGCCGAAGATGACTCTTCAGATGCAAAGCGGTATAGTACCTTAACTCCAGCTGTTATCATTCTCTTGGGCTTTATATATCGTATTCATATTTAACTTGAACCTGCTTATAAATCAATTCGTGGAGGCCATTTTCAGATAGCCGAACATTTATACAGAGAGTTTCTCAAGCGTATATGTGTGAAACTGGATAGACAAGCGGGAAAAATACTGTTTCATCATTTTGGAATCCATTTGATCATGGACATCAGCTTATATTGGGCATCTTTCATGTTGTATTCCCGAAGATATCCCCGTATAGTTATATGTTTATCCCAATTTCCCCACTTAAGTGGGATGAACAAGAATCCCCGCGATGCAACGAACAAGACGGAGTTATGAGTTAAGAGACCATCTCGAGGCTAAGAGCTAACTCCGTGGCCATCTATATAAACATCTAACGTCCTTGTTGAGAGAACGGCTATCTGTATCAACTCGGTTACTCCTTTAACTACTCAGGATTTAAACGATGACTCGCGTCCTTCTTACCGGTAAGGTCACTCTCCACGAGTAAAACATGATGGAGTCCTAATATCGAACAGGCGGAAGCGGCTTTATTGCTGCACATGTTCTTGATACCCTTCTCGAGCGTGGCCATTCCGTGGTGACGACGGTTCGGTCTCAGGAAAAGGGACAGAGAATCCTCAGTGCCCATCCGCATGTCGGAAAAGACCGACTGGATTTCGTAGTCGTTGAAGACATCGCGCAACCAAACGGTATTATACTCCTACAGCTGCCTGCATGGGGATTATAAGCGTTGCTAATGGCTACTTTCTAGCCTTCGAGAAAGCTGTTATTTCAGAGCCTCCTTTCGAGGCAGTGATCCATACTGCCAGCCCCTTTCACTTCAGAACATCGAATGCCAGAAAGGAACTTCTTGCCCCGGGTATGTTAGTCCCATGGTGTTTAGCCTTCTGGTACCCTAGGTTATACCTGTGCTGAAAATATTATCTGTCGACTTTAGCAATTAATGGGACTTCGGGCATTCTCCATGCTATCAAGAAGAGTGCTCCGTCTGTGAAGCGAGTTGTGGTCACGTCTTCATTTGCCGCGATAATTGATCCATCGAAGCCAAGTGACTATGTTTACTCTGAGGTGAGCTAAGCCCCTGTTACCTTAAATGACTGTTGGTATGAGAAGCCAAAGCTAATGTGATATTACAGGCGGATTGGAACCCGATCAAGGAAGACGAAGTTGACAAGAACCCGGTATTTGGATATCGTGGTAGTAAGACATTCGCGGTATGTCTGGGCTCTGAGATGTCATAGCGTAGGATACCCCGGAACCAAAACTAATATGATGGTTAATTTCTGGAAAAAGCAGCATGGGAGTTCGTTGAAAAGGAAAAACCAAACTTTACCCTTGCAACGGTATGTGAAATCACCTTCCCTTTATCTTCGACAAAGAGAAATTACATATTCATCATTTCATATTTAGTGCAATCCACCCCTCGTCCTTGGCCCTTGTGTTCATTACCTGGCCTCCTTGGACTCAATCAACACATCGAACGAGCGTATTAGTGATCTGATCACTGGCAAAGGAAAGGACAGCTGCCCACCCACTGGGACTTCTCTCTGGGTGGATGTCCGCGATGTTGCCCTTGCTCATGTTCTCGCTGCGGAGAAGCCGGAAGCAGCAAACAAGCGATTCTTCCTTACGGCCGGCACATATAGCAACGTGGATATTGTCGGTATAATTTCCGAGAAGTTCCCCGAGCTGAAGGATAAAATGCCATCTGGCGAGGCTCTTGTGCCAGGAGATGTTGCCCCAGCGTTGCGCCTCAGATTTGACAACTCTAGGTCAAAAGAGGTTCTAGGACTGACATACCGGCCTTTGGTCGAATCCGTTGTGGATGCAGTGAAAAGTCTCCACGGGCACTTGCGGGGTGATTAGACCCAGGGTTCATCTCGATATACGGAGTGTGATTATGAATCATGTTGTTAAGTAGAACTTACGCTATGGTAACCTAACCACCCCTTGCTTTTGATGGACCTGCTTCGTCTCTCCCTGGCCAAATTCAAGGTCAGTAACCTGTAATATTGGGGAAGCTCCGCAACATCGTAACTCGTGACATCCCTAAGCTTTCAGTCTAAATTTTCATGCAGTTCGAAATGAAAATGAGACTAGAATGTCAGTACGGCCATTCGATTCAATGGTTACTGCTATTTGCGTACCCCTGTAACTCAAAAGTTGGGGTTCCTCGTTTCTTCGGCCAATCGGAGGATAGGATAAGCGGTAGTCGTTTGGCGGTCAATGTTGTGCGTCCCTCAAAGGCTTCTTCACACCGGATGGAGAATATCGAGGTATAGAGTACTCTCTACATTTGGTATATCGAGCGTTCTTCCGAACCACCCCCCGTATTTCCCATCGAGCACTCCGTGTATGCACTCCTGTTGTATGTCGTGGGGCTGTTGGCTCCAACATCGTCGCGAGTGGGCCCCTGAAACGCGCCAGGCGACTGTAGTTAACTGATATGGCAAACGACAACCAGATCACAATCGACAATGTAGATTTTCGGTGTGCAGATGTGATACATATGAATGGCGAACTCAACTCCCCGGATCAGGCGGGATCTTCAACTGAACCGGATCTGCACCCATGTGTTTATAGATGTATCTTAATCGAATGATGACAACGCCTGGGTTTTATACCGAGCGGGCCTTGAGATTCATGACTGAATTGTCCGTCTTGCCTCCTTCTGGGACCTGCATACATCAGACGTACATATACATCACAGTAAAAAAAAAGACAGTTGAATTAGCTCCACTAGCCAGGGGACTGCATGTTATATATGTATAAACACAATTAGTATCCCTGCTCCTGAGAGTCACTCCTGTCAACCAACATAATCCGACTCGACCGGTCAGGTTTTGGTGAGAAACGTTAAGTTATGACAGCTGAGACATGTATCTTGGAACTTGCCTGACAAGGCACTGCGAAGCTTTCGAAAAGACTCGCAACATTTCGAAAATTTCTCGGAAATGGCTTTTCATGACATGCAGAATGATTGACAGGTTATTGCTTTTGTCATAGGGCCTCGCCTGGAAGGGCCGTCCAATAGAACAATGGCGCTACAAAGATAAAAATGGGTATCGATCGCCTGTGCAAGGCATTCCCACAATGTAACTTGAGACCCTGGCGTGCCCTGCTCGTTCGTCAACTAAGAGAAGTCAGTCGCCCATCAAATAGTGACTTTTTAGCCTGAACGTCTATCCTGTGGTTGAACTCTCCTGACAAGTAGACTTTTGAACTGTTTACCGAAACCCACCCTAACTCCCTTTTCCCAAACCAGGCGGAGACGATCTTTGAAGGTACTATATGTATTGTTGCGTTTGCCGGCCCGGTGGGTAAAGGAAAAAGGGGTCCATTATTCAAACGGGTTGTGAAGGCGGGCACGTATCACAAGTTCGTAGTCTGTACGAAGAGAGAAGGCAAAGAAGTCCGCTATAGGCAAGGGCATGATAGTCCATCATTCTAATATATATATCGAAGGCCCAAGGCCATCTTTCAAGCGAGAAAGGCGGTGGTACGACCTGCTTCTCTTGTCGATGCTTCCGGGAGGCGAACACATGGCAACACTAACAGTATTTAGGTGCATGCGCCTTCAACGGTCCCGCCCTTATATGGGAAAGATTATTTGCGAGGCATTCGCATATCTGTACGCCACTCAGGATTCTCCACCCCTGCGAGGGTTAGAAGGGCTATAGATAGAGCTGGTACAGCCCCCCCGTCCGTCAGCCTGGTCTGACGTTGAAGTAAATCCTCCGCCATACAAGAAAAATTATACATACCTGACCTTCCTTCCTTTTGTCTTTCATTTCTCCTCTCGTTCTATATCTTTCTTTGTCTTTTCTCTTTATCTATCCAAACAAGGCGGGGCCTTCATGTCTTCTTCAATATAATAATGCCAATGTCGCGAGGGTTGATATTTTGTTCTAGAGCATGGCCTTATAGTAGTCCAACCAGAGAGAGACGTTGACATCTGCGTAGTCGGGTTGAGTCCGGTCGACATCGAGCAAGACGGGCAGCGCAGGATGCAGGACGGGGCCCTAGAGGACTCCGTCCGTCGCCCAACTGACCCAGATGGCCTGGTGTTGGAAGCATGGGCGCAGGGTTTCATGGTTGGAGGCCTATTGTTTATGATCGCGATCACCATCGCCAATATGAGACGGAAAGCTTTACTCCACAAGCTCATTCTCCTAGAGGTATGCTTTCCTAGCCTTCATGGTAGCTGGAGCTACGGATCGGTGCTGACACTTGGATACATTGTCGCAGTTGATTCTCGGGATGGGCCATGGTACATTTTTGTTTGCTCACGAACCAGTCTATGGCTGGTACCTTTCGGTCACAGCAGTCGGTCTGAACATGTCTTGGAGTCTGCATAATGTGATTGCATGGATGAAGAATAAGCCGTTTTTGAGCTATCGGGTCTCCATGTTCTATATTGGAACGGTTATTTTGGCCCAGGTCTATTGGATTATCGAGATATATGCGAATTTTGCTTTCTTCAACAACATCAACATGCTCTTCTTGAAGACCAGGCCGTGGGAGCCTCTCTTCCGGTAAGGAGAAGCCGGTAGATATACACCTACTGCGAGCAGGCGAGATGAGCTGACCTAGATCCATTTGCTAGTGACCCCTGGTGGATATACACGACGTGCAATATATTCTGGGTAATCAAGTCCCAGTACGACTTTAGCTTCGTTGAACTCGTTCGCCACAGCCCTAGATTTGGAGTCATGTTGGTATCGATGTGTGTCTCTATCGTTTTCATCATCGTCGATGTCCTGAGCGTACTCGGAGTGTTTCGAGATGCGCTACCAACAGGACTCAATCCCTTCTGGAAGGTGAGATAGATAACTCGATAAACGCGTGCCAAACAGTTGAAACTAACATGCGTGAAATTAAAAAAAAATTCATAGATTTCTTTTGTCTGCAAGTGCTTCTGTGATGCTGTTATTCTAGACGACTTCAAGACGGCCCTGGATAAACTGCGCGACTACTGGTTGATGAAGAACGGCGCAACGGAAGAGTTGAACAGCGACCCTTCCACTAGGCACAACGACACCCGACGACGTCGAAGCAACGGCGTCTCAAACACGATGATAATCGTTGAACCCGAGCCAGCCAAAAGTCGAAACGGAGAGGCTTCCAGCTGGAACTGCACTCGACCTCTCCCGTCGAGCTTTAATAGTACGCGACGTGGCTATCCACGAGGGTATTCCCAGACGGACGATGGAATAGTCTGAAATTTCAACTTGACGGATTCTTTTTATATGGGAAGAAATCCAAAGGATATATAAGCAGACTGAAGTATTTCCTACTTCACCCTTTCGCCGGTTGTATGCCACCTGCTCCATCGCATTGCAATTTACAGAAATCCGGGGCATCCGACTCGAAACTATCTCGATGTGAAGAGGGCAAAGAAAAACCTTTCCATGTGAAATGCAGATGGTGGGCGAGTAGAGAGTCAAGTCTTCTTGGACGGTGCAAGAAGTGATGGGCATACAGAGGCCACCGGCCACCATCTCGCTAGAATAAAGCGAAGGAAAGCAACCAGGAGTCCAGAGACGAAGAGATGAAGCGGAAGAAACACATGCTCGCTCATGTTTGGAATGAAGAGTGCCGGAAACATGGAAGGGAGACGGACTCCTTCGCTACAAGAAGTTGCATACAAACTAACTTGATACTCGAGATACATCGCCAACCAAGTGACCTAACAAGCCAAAATAAATAATATATATATACCTATATGAAAATGTCATCAGTCTTCATAGCTAATCATTTAATCATTAGATAACGCCAAACTGAAACTCCACAGGCCTAAAAGGAAGAAATGTAAAGAATACGATGAAATATTCCAATTTTTCTCATGCAAGTAAATGGAAATTGGTGAATTATGCTGGATATAACCAAGCCCAGAGAGTCCATTAGAGGGTGGTTTTGCAGTGAAGGGTTAGCGATAGCTTGTATATACATCATTCATAGGTCGTTGGCGGGTTCGTGAGGGTAAAAGGAAGGGAAAGGATAAGGGATATTAATAGTGAATTTTGAGGAGTTGGCGTCATTCCAGCAAGAGATGAAGATGGTAGGTTGGTAGGTAAGTAGAAGAGGAAGGACAGCCAAAAGGGGTATGGGATGAGGTATTATAGTCACCTCGCTCATAAGGAGAGGATGCATGAGTATGTACGCCGGTCAGGTAAATATGCCCAGTAATGAAGCAAGTAAACAATGATGATGATGATAATGCAATGGGGCTAAATATGCGGAAGCTCAAGGAAAGAAAAGAAGAAATCGAATCAAAAAGGGGAACAAAAGCAGTGAGAAAACAACAATGGAAGAAACAAAACGGTATGATATCTCATTAGTGCAAAAAGCAGAGGCAAAGGAAACAATGACAATTAGACGGAAAATATTAAGAATAACCCGACTATTCCCTTCGGGTGATATTTTTCTTTCACCTAATTCGAATGTCCATGACGGCCAAGTCGAATTAGCGCTCAGTAGTACCATCGAATGTTCGTCGAGTACTTAGCCCAATACCAAACCGTCGAGTGCCCATACTATTCGTTCGAGGGCGTTGTGAGAAATGTGAGATTGCCCTTCCTGTATTCCGAGACTGAGAGGGGTCCTCTTCGACGCCGCCAGTACTAGTCCTAGGGCTGGCGTAGTCGTCAACAACGGTACGGATGGTTGGCTGACCGTTTGCATAACGACGGAAGCCAGGCTGTATGGATATGGATGAGCTAGTGGGTATATTGCTGGTTGTCGACAAGAATGTTCGACGGAGTGGGATTGCAGACTGAGACGTTGTGGCTGAAGTGGTTGTGGTGCGGAATGAAGGTGTGTGATGTTGATTGTTCGGGGAGTTTTCTTGTTGTAGGCTGTTGTATTCAGGGGTACATTCGCGGGAGTTACGGTGGTAGCGGTCTCTGCTTGGGTGCATGTTTTCCGTGACAGTCATGGAGCGAGAGATAGGGCGGAGAGAGCTGTTGGCCGTGGGTTGTAGTTTATTGTCATACTCTTCCTGCTCCTGTCGTCTGGTACGTAGTATGGAAGAACGGCGTCTGGCTCGTTGCGAATGGGAAGGGGTCGTTAAATGAGTTTTTGATTGGTCTGGTACCTCTTGGGGTGCTTTTAGAGTAGTCATGCTAGGTGAGAGATTAAGGACACTTGTTCGTCGACTGTTGGGGTCGCGGTTGAGGGATGACTGGAGGCGGCTGAAGTTGAAGTCCTCCGGTTCATGGCTGGTGCTTCGGCGGTATAATAACGTTGATGTCCCCGGTTCGCCTTCACTTGTTGCTGAAAAGTTCTTCGAAGTAGTAGCGTCTCGGCTTCCCGGTCTTGATTTTGAGATGGAAATGGGCTTCAGTTTATCTTCGGAGAGAGCAAGGCATAGCTCGGTAAGACCTCGACATACGCTATCTGCCTTTCGTCGTAAGGCGCGGTCCGGAGTTGAGGCGGAGGTTACGACGGACATGCTGCTGGTATGTGGCATGTTTGAAGTTAAGGCGGTAGACAGATTGATTGCATCCATCGCCGTTGCTTCAAGGGCTTGATAGACTTCGTGATTCAGAACGGGCTTTGCCTTGGCCAGCGCGGTGTGGAGAAGCGGGTGAACTTGGCTGGCTGTGACCGTTGGATCGGTGTCCATGGGGATCGGTGGCGGAACAGGAGGAGGGCTGGCTTTTTGTTTATGTTTTGGTGAAGAAGAAATGGTGGTGACCGTTGTAGTAGCCGTGCGGGGCCGTTCACCCGCCATTGAAGACATGGCGGCAGCAGACGAAGCAGGCAATTTCCCCGTTAGCTCTAATTTTCGAATCCTGGACTTTAGATCATCTAATTCATCCCACACGGTAGACGGAGCGGTTGTGGACAGGGTTGACTCTGTGCCTTCATTTTTGGACTTTGTTGTATCTGTTCCTATATTCCGATCTGTAGCGTCGTAACTTGTCACCGGACGGGACTTGCGCGAACTAGCTAGACTAGATTTATAAGGCTTGGTGTGCGTAAACTCTGGGACAGAATCGCGTCTATCAGGTATATAGTGTCGTGGAGGTTCAGGGGATAGTTCATAATTCAAGCGTCCGGGCCTGGTACGCCCAATGGTTGAGGAGCCCGAACTGCTGAAGAACCGTGAACGTCCAGCTTCATCTAATGGGTGAGCTGACGCAGGAGCTCTGGTAGAAATATCATAATTCATCGGAGAGGCATCCTGAGAAAACGATGAATAGTGACCTCTATCTGGTGAAGGGGTTTCTTCCGTCGTCTTTGATCGTGAAGATAGTCCGGAAAGACCAAATTTAGACTGTTTACCATGTTAGTATATTTGCCATGCGCATTTCTCAGGAAATGAAGTATGTGTGTGTATGTAAACCTACCCTACGCCTAGCCTTGGAATCAGCGTTTTGCCGACTTGAACTTTGCGCTATGTTCAAAAAGAGGTCCTCGGCCTTGGATCCACGAGGCGACTCTCTACTGCTGCCACCATGATGCGCATCCCTATTGTCCTCCATGGAAATGGAAGAGCGCAGGCTCCGGTCTCTGGTGGCCGTGCTGGCGCCCTCCTTGCGCGGAATCATATCCAGACATGTACTTGTACCAGCACTTGAATATGTTGACTTTGGATCCGAATCCAGCGATGCAGAGGCGGATGCAGAGGTTGAGTCCGAAGTAGGCCTGCGCGTCAAAGGCGGGTCAGCGGTTGAGACGAGCTGCCACTGTTTTTCTTGCGCAACGCTTCGTTGCTGCGTACTCAGGGCCGGGGGTGGTCCTGAAGCCGTCTCTATGCCCAGACTGCTGCGAGAGGCGGGAGCACGCTTATATTGGGGCGACTTGGGTTCCCTTGGCGTGAAGTGGAAGCTGTTGCTCTCTGGGGAGACGGGGCTGGTGAGACTGGTGTTGGTGTTGATGAAAGAAGTGGTGATATGGCGGATATTCGGGCTGCTGGAAGGAGGCGGCGGTTCTTCAGCGAGCCGAGACGGTGTCTGGGAGCACTGGTCTTGGTCTTCTTGTCTAAGAGGCGTGGGAGTATAGAATAGCTGGTGTGGATGGTGAGAGGGCGTAGGTGAGGCGTTGGTAGATGAACTGTTGCTGTGATGAAACTGTTGATGCTGCGATGGCCGCGAAGGAGTATGGATATTGATCTTCCTGGGCGAAAAGGACGCCAGCGCCGGGTTGGAGAAGCTCTCTGAACTGAGCGGCGACGAGCTGCTGGGCTGCTGTGAGTTACGGCCGGCGTTGGCGTTCGCATTCGCAGCGTCGATGGAGTGTCTGCTCGGTCGACGCTGGGGCAGCTGGACGGGCTCCCTGATCAAGGGGTCAGTCTGCCGGCGGTTACGAAGCCATCCCTTCTCCCTGGCAGTCTTTGTAGGCGTGACGAGCGTTGTGACAGAGGATGATGATGTTTTCTCCCGTAGCATGGCTTTTTCTTCTCTTTTTCCCTCGTCGCTAGGGGAGAGGCGGACGTTTTTGTAAGGGCTGGAGAAGATGAGGAGGCGAAAGTAGTTGAAAACAACGGACAACGGGCACACACACACACAAACGGACACACACACACCACCTAAGTTCACACCATCGTTGAAAAGTGTCTTTCTTTTTCTTTTCTCTCTATTTTTCCTTGACTCTTCTTGACCTGTCGAACGGGCGCGGTTTGCAAGGACGAGGAAAATGCGTATATATAAAAGGTGAAATGCGGAGTTGTGAAGGGGAAGAGATGGCCTTTCTTGGGCAACAAGAAAAAAGAAACAACAAGAAAAAACAACCACAAGCCTTGCAAGAGGAAGACAAAAAAAAGAAGATGACGATGAGAGAGAGAGAGAGAAAGTTGGCCCAGCTTGTCCAATAAAACGATGAACGGCGACGATGACTTACAGCCCTTCCCGTCTGCAGATAATCAAATCACAGCACGCTACGTATGGGAGGGAAGCTAGCTTGGATCCCTTGACTTAACTACTCCTTCGCTTGGTGAGCGCTGAATCTTTCCAACGGGAGAGAAGGAAAAAAATTCTCTTCAATCTATGTACAATTGACTTTTAGCCGGATCCACGGGAAGGAAAGAAGTGAAAAAGGCTCCTCCAGG
>NW_003299169.1:2331316-2333501 GCF_000151145.1 Microsporum canis CBS 113480 | reverse complement strand
ACGTCCATCGTCATAGCCAGCGGCATCCAAGCCTGAGGACGAGTTGTGTGCTCTGCCTGCCGATCACGTCCACTAGGACATACACCATCCGTCTCTGAAACGCACATCACTACTGTGTAGCCTCTAGCTGCTGGCCTGTGAAGAGGTTAAGGATGCAGTACCGAGCGCCAGAGCACAGGGTACTCCATACAGGATACAGCGTACGGTTACAATATGAATAGAAGAACAATGATAAAAGAGAGGAAGATGACGAGAGACCGACTTGCTACATCAACGAGAATGGAAGTTCTTGCCAGTGTTAAGATATACATTTCAACCCCGAGGAGAGACTCCACCAGGGGGCCCGTCCTGTGCCTTCCTGGGGCCGGAAAATTATATACTTAGTATATATATACGCTTGCGCTGTGGCAGAAGGGAAGAAGGGATAAAAAAAGATGCGAGGCAGAAACGAGACGAGACGAGACAAGACGGCTGGTAGTGTCGTGTGCTTGTCTCTTTGTTTTTTTTTTTTTTTATTTTTTTTTTTTCATGCCTACTCTTTCCCCCTGATGATGAAGAAGAGATGAGGATGAACAGATGAATAGGAGAAAATGACGATGATATAGTGGATGATAGTGACGAAAGATGACGTCTCTGCTGGCCTGTGTCGTGTGAAAAAAAAAAAAAAAAAAATCGTTCATCCGTGGCGAGTTCGTTTTCATCTGCTGTCCTATCATGACGATGATTATAAGAGAAGAGAGAAGGTGATGCTCCCTCTCCACGAACGACGGAGAGAGGACATGCGAGTAATGGACGGGTGGAGGCAATCGTGTTTCACATCTAATTATGAGGGACTTGCTCCTTGGCTCCACGGTTTCACCTTTGTGAGAGGCAGTACATGTTACTGTTGGAGTATAGTTCCATCTACATCGAGAGAAGTGATGAAAGGAGGAAGAAGACGAAGACGATGATGATGATAAAGAGAAAAGAACGAGAAGCCCAGAGGAAAGACGAGGCGGAAGGCTAGATCTCTTATTGATGACCGATTTGAGTCGAAAAAACGCCATCCTTTGCTGCTCTATTAATATCTTAGGAAGGCTAAGGTTTACTATAGGTAATCCCTCTTAGGGCCGTACCGTCACTGTCGGTACACACATTAGTATAAGTATTACATCCCAAGCAAGGGAGAGCAAGGACTTCCTTACATCGGCGATGCATCGACAGGTTTTAGTCGCTGGCTGTCACGGCTGAGTCTTCCGGCCGGACACGAGCACAGGGAAAAGACCGTTCGGGTTCAGCATCCGTGTCTCCCTTCTTCGTACTGACCTACCTATCTTGTTCTGTCCATCCATCGGTGGTATGTATGGCATGGGAAAAAAAAAGGAAGGGCTGTACTCCGTACACTTGGCAGGTTATATATATAAATATAGGACGACCAGAAACAAGCCTTGCCTGGGTATCTACTATGTATGATACAGGTTGCATCCACCTATAGTTGCCAGCTGCTATGGCCGGGAAGTAGATGTAAAAGATGGCATGTCAGCGTGTTGTACATATAAATACATCTTCTCCCCTTGAGGCTGGCGATGGGCAAGATGGACCAAGGGTGGAGTTTTACCTTGTGCATCTCATCGAGCTGGTTGGCTGGCCCTTGCCGCTGCCACGGAGTTTCTTTTTTTTTGCTTCTTCTCTCCCTCTTCCTTCGTCCAATGCGCGGAGCAGAGACTTGGACATAGTACGGACACTCTGTGGCCGTGTGCACATCATGTAGACGGAAGATAACTGTTAGATATATCCACACACTTATAGAAGCTGTTATTATGTATAGAAGAGTGATGAAACAGGCACAGAAAGAGCCAAAAGTTGGTACCAACTTAAGTGCTATATTTAGACGCCAAGCCAGCCGCATCAAGATGAAAAGTACATAGTCAAGTAAGAGGATGAAGCGAGGGAAGAGGGTGAGGAGAAGAGGGTGAGGAGAGAGAGCGGAGAGCAAAGAGTACGCAGATATGCCATACAGATATAAAAAGGAGAAGAGAGGAAGAAGAGGAGGAAAAGAGAGAAAGAAGAGAAAGAAGACTGAAAGTAACCGTACCATACCGTATCATACCAGAACGTGACCATACATAAGTCACGGGCCCTTACCCCACTGGCCCCAAACATGGGCCTAAACAGGCCTAAAACAAGGCCCCAAGCAAGGGCCCAT
>NW_003299169.1:2279667-2331216 GCF_000151145.1 Microsporum canis CBS 113480 | reverse complement strand
CCCGCTACCCCTACCACAAAACCGTTGCTTCGCCATGCCGAATCCTCTCCTTCTCTTAACTCTATCCTCTCCCCTACATTTCCAGACAGACCACCCTTGAGCTTCCAGCGCAGTAATCCCGCTAAAAGACCCCATTCCGGCCCTCGGGATGAGCCTAACCAGTCATCTCATCTCTTCACTCAGCATGAATTGCTTGAAAGGCTAAACGAGGAAGACGATAACCCCATATCCCGTGAGTCTCGCAAGGGGTCTGAACGAGGATATCCCCACGGTCCCGTCCTCATCTACGACTCTGGGTTATACCTCTACCTTGAACCAAGCCAGGAAGAAGCATCACGCTTCGATGTTGTCTTCAACGTAGCCAAGGAGGTTCGCAATCCATTCAAGGCCGCCGCTCGAGAGAGACAGGACACCGTTATGTCAGTCTGGAAGGCAAATGTGGGTAGACACAACTCTGAGCCTTCTACCGCCACGTCTGATGCGACCTTCATGTCTGCATTTGAATACCCTCCTTCTGCCACCGAGAGCGATTCTGAGTCCCCTTCCACACCGAAAGCGGAGTCCCCATGCCGGCCAGAGTACATACACGTTCCCTGGGACCACAACTCTGAGATCTTAGATGACCTCTACACACTCTGTGAGATGATCGATGAGCGTCTGTCTCACGGCAAATCGGTTCTCATCCACTGCCAATTGGGTGTCAGCCGCTCTGCCTCGCTCGTCATCGCCTATGGGCTGTATAAAAACAGACACCTGGACTTTAACTCCGTCTACGGCATGGTGAAGGCGCGCAGCTGCTGGGTCGGTCCAAACATGAGTCTTATCTACCAGTTGACGGACTTTAGAGCCAAACTGCAAGATAAGAGTAACACCAGAAAACAGCCAGCTCCAGAATGGCTTAACAGCCCAGCTGCCCAGGAGAAAGCACCCCAACTGCCTCTTCCACAGTCCGCTAACAAGTTTGGCACCGATTCATCCTCTCCAGCGTTCAAGAGACCTATCATGGACTCCTCGACAGCACCCCACCCTGGTTTCAGCCTCTTTTCGCATAATCCCTTCAGCCTTTCTCGTCTTACAGGAAACAATAATAACCATGGCTCTTCCTCCAAACGCAACAACATCTTACCACGTCCTTTGCCATTGCGCGAAAAGTATCAGACTTTCCACACCTATCGTCGCTCTATGTCTCGCCAAGATAGCATCTTCCATGCGCGCTCTTTTTTCAAACCACCACAGCCGCTACAGAACGATGTTGATGCGCCCATGTGTGATCGTAATGCTGGGCCTTCCTCCTTGCCAGACGAGTCGTCAATCTTCTCACCAAAAGCTACCAATCCGTTGGCCATTGCTTCACCCTTCTCACCTGGCTTAGTTCCTAACGTTTCTGCATCTACTGCAGGTGGCCTCGGTTTGAGTGTCGAATCAGTCCGCAAATCACTCGATGCCAGCCAACCAGCGTCAACCTTGGGCCGGCCTACTGTGATGTACGATCCACGATCACCACAGCAGCCATCGGAGCCAATGATAATGCGGAACATTGATGAGTTTCTCTAGCGAGGTGCGATTGCCAAATGGATGTTTCTTCTCTTTTTCTCTCCCTTGACGAGGTGGCCTACTTGTTCCTATGACTTGGTTTCGGTTTTGGACTCGGTTTGGACATTTGGGGAATCTGGCTGGATGTTATCATTTTTTTCTTTTCTCTTTGCCTCTCTTATTATACCCCAGCGAAGCAACGCACCGCGATGAGCCTTTCTTTGCATCAATACACACATACCACAAACACATACCCAATACTACCCACTCTCGCTCACTTACAATTTCATTTTCAATTTCGCTAAACAAAGCTGGCTTTGAAATTCATCCGGCTCAACAACGAGCAAAAAAACTCCAACCAATAATCAGCACCTTCGCTTCAACTTTTTTTTTTCTACTCCCGATACGTTAGGTTCTTAATTCTTACTCCCTTTGTGTCCCTTTTTTTTTTTCTCTTCTATATTTTACTTGACGTATTTTATTGCTCTGGCGCACTCAAGCATACATAGCATCGCTAGGAAGCCATGTTGCCAGCCCAGCGACACCCTCATCTGCACGATCCCAAGACTTATGCCACACGTTGTTTTTATTTCTTAATTCTACGGCGTTGTTGTGGTTCCGGACATTATAAGAGTAGTGCATAAATAATCTCAATTACTTTTTTCAAAAGTGTACAATTTCAGCCTTCTCATATCCTCTTGAACCAAATATATCCGTCCCAAGAATCCTCAAACGACAAGCCAAGCTCAACCGCTCGTTCACCCTCGAGCTTGAACTCAGCTTTGATGGGCGATTTTTCATGCTCGGTCATCTCAGACAAGTAGGCGATATACCCCTTCTGTTCACAGATATGCTTAAAAGTAAGCGTGAACCCCATCGATCTATCTCTGCCGTTGACGAACAAACCGCCGTTTTTCTCCTCGACCTTGATGCCCTTATACCCGTCGTTCCAGTAGGTCCCCACATAAGCACCTAGCGGCATAGTCTGCTCCGTCCGTTTACCCCCACCAGCACACAGCTCTCCAATCATCTCATTCTCAAGCTCCGTGAAGCCGTCCTCGTCCTCCTCCTCATCACTATCCTCATCCTCGGATTCGGATCCAGAATCCAACGACGTTATCACCCCAAGAAGCTCCTTCGACTTCTTCCCCGTAACCCAGTCCGTAAGCTTGAACTTGATTATCCTCGCGACGTTAGACGCATTGTTTGAGTTTCCAAACACGACGGCTCCGAACTTCAGTTCCGGCAGGAAGAAAAGCGTCGATCCATAGCCAAGGTCGAGCCCATCATGCGTGATCATCGTGTGCCCGCAGTACTGATGTATTTCCACCCCAGCAGCAGCGAATGTCGGGAAGGCATCGTGTCCTCCTTCGGAGCCTTCGCTGTCTTCACTGTCGTTCAAGGGTGGGGACTGAGAGATACGTTTCTTCACGAGGCCTTGGTATATACTCTCTGTGATGGGTGCTTGTTTGTTCATCAGCGCTCGAACCCATTTGATGTAGTCGTTTACACTGGAGATGATGCGTCCTGCTCCCTGGGCCTCGGGGGAATCATGGCATGGCATGCACACATATTCACCAGCTTCCTTGTCCCAGTAGTAACCTGTAGCCAGTCGATGGGCCAGTCCTTTTTCTCTGGCTCCTTGGGGCTGGAGGTTGGTTGATTGCATGCCTAGCGGTTTGAAGAAGCGAGTTTGTATGAACTCAGAAAATTTAAGGCCGCTTTTGCATTCGACTAGGTATGATGCAGCGGTAAACATAAGATTACAGTAGAGGTACTCCGACCTGTTCGGAGCTACTGTTATCAAGTTACGTAGGTTTCTGGTGACGGATCGTGCATCGTCGGGCTGAGCTGCATTCGGGCCCAGGAGTGAATAATCGTTCCTGAAATATTTGTTAGTGTTCTCGTTCGTGTAATAGGGGGTGTACGGGGAAAGGGGTTCAGTTACGGTGCCATGCCAGTTCGATGGGAGAGTACATCCTCGACGGTGACGTCGTTATGGTCGTTTCCCGGCATGACGAAATCTCCAGGAAGAAGATCTGACATGCGAGATTCGTATTGGACCTGCGGATACTTGTCGTTGTCATCGATTAGCAGCGCAACAGAGGCCGCAGTCAGAGACTTGGAAGTCGAAGCAATATCAAAAAGGGTATCGGGGTTGCAGTCTGCCGGCGGGTCTAACGATGCCTTGCCAAAGCCTGCAGACTCGATTCGATTGCCTTGCACCATGGCGATGGCGATACCTGGGACATGGTATCGCTCCAAGGCGTGCTTCACATAGGCAGCAAAGTCAGGGTTCTTGAGCAAGTCCATGGTTTCTTCTTCCAAGGCTGTATGATGTGGTATTTTAGAGATCGGTTATGTGTCGGTAGAATGGTATATGGGAGATATATATATTGCCTGGTTCAGTCTGGTTCAGCTGAATCAACTCGAGTAAGAGGGGTTCACTCCCTCTATATATATATATGCACCCCAGTTCATATAAAAGCAAACACGATGTGGGGAAAAGAATGTAGTACGTTGTAGTCAAGCTCTTTTATGGCGCTACGAAGCACTGGGCGTCATGCTCTTGGACATAAGATAAGCATCGAATTTCTCGCTAAGGAGACAGATGTCCGAGCCTTAGCATGGAATCACCGTTTGTTGGATGTCAGCAAAAGCTACTGGCCGTTTGATATCTAGCTCGAATCTTATTGCAGTTGACGGCCAGTGGGAGGTCGCTGTAGGCGGCTGTGCATTGTCAATTCCTGTTGGAAAGGGGGCTTCACACTCGTTGCAGGTTTGGGTGCATTGCGTGGCCAGCATGGCTGTATAGTTACCGGTCATTTTTTTTATCAAAGTCTGTCATTATATCCTTGTATAGATGCAAGATGCAAGTAGGACCGACATATAATATTCGTTCCCCTGGTCCGCATACTGTCTGGGGGGGGGTTAAAAATAACATGTATGTACGTGGCCTTGTCGCCGCAAGCTAGCAAGATATGCCGGTCTTGCTTTAGATTTGCCGCTCATAGTTGTATAAACAAGGTAGGCAAATATATATACAAAACTTTCCAAAGTATACACAAAGTCCAATTGTTCACATGTTTTTGATATGTACAGCCCCGTTAATCCCCAGATGTGCCAACCGCACCGAGACATTGCATCTGGACTAGACTGTAGAATAGGCCTTTTTTGCCTATGAGTTGGGAATATGTTCCTTTTTCGACCAACCGCCCATGATCTAGAACACAGATCAAATCGGCATTTTGAATTGTACTCAATCGGTGAGCGATGGCAATAGTCGTTCGTTCTTTTGCAGCGTTATCAAGCGCAGCTTGAACCACCTTCTCAGACTCCGAATCCAAGGCTGACGTTGCCTCGTCAAGAAGCAGGATCTTAGTGTTTCGAAGTAGAGCGCGAGAAAGCGAGAGTCTCTGCCTTTGACCTCCGCTGAGCATGGTCCCCCCAACGCCGACCAACGTTGCAAACCCATCTCTAGAACTATCCGTCAGCCTGACTGGAAGAGGGTATGAAGTGTAATTGAGACGAATAAAAATAACTCACGGTAGAGTGGTGATAAAGTCGTAGATATTTGCTTTCTTGCACACTTCCGCCAGTTCGTCTTCCTCTACTTTCCTTTCGGTTCCCAGAAGGATATTATCCCGGATTGATCCCTCATACAGGGTAGGTTCCTGGCTAACCAATGATATCAAGTTTCTGTAGTCGTTAATATTGAGCTGGGAAATATCCTTTCCATCAACGAAAATTTTACCCTCAGTCGGATCAAAGAACCTCTCTAATAAGCGGATCACGGTGCTTTTCCCGCTGCCGCTGGGACCTACCAATGCCACGTACTGGCCACGTTGGATGCTGAGGCTGAGTTCATCAAGGACTAGCCTTTCGGGCCTATTTGGGTACCGGAAACTGGCGTTGACGATATCAATCTGTCCGGCACTCTCGGCAACGCTTTGGCCTGTGGTATCCCATGTATCAATATTTGGCTTCAATTCAAAGAGGTCTTTCAAACGCTGCCCAGCATGCAGCGCTTTGCTCATATCCGGGGCAAAGTTAAATATTGCTCCTGCAATCTGTGCGCCAGAAATCAGAGCAACAAAGCATATGAAGAACTGTAGCATATTATATTCATCGTTTGCCAAGAGCGTTCCACCATACCAAAATGCGAGCGCCATACAGAAGAATGTGAACGACTGTGATGCGGCGTAAAGAGTGGAAGTTATTAGAATGAACCGCATTGTTTTAGCTGCCTGCTGGGATAGAATCTTGCTATATTCATCTAACACATGCCTCTCGAGCGTCAGGGAGGCCACCGACCGGATAACTGTTATTATCTCACTGGCGTACATGGCGCCTTCTTCGTGGGTTGCCCGCATCTGGCTGTCAAAGAGTGAAAGGACTCTTAGTCTAATATAGCCGGAGCCCGTCATGACTGGAATCGTTACGGCACAGACAAGAGCGAGCTTCCAGCCAATTGCCAGTGATAGGATAATTCCTCCTGCAAGAGTGACAATGAACGTCAGGCAGGCCCCAATTACTGCACCACTAAGCCCTGAGAGCTCAGTTGGTGCAGTAGAGAGTAGCGAGGACAACCCGCCTGGCGAGTGTTCTTTTTGGTCAAAGAATGTCATGTCCTGTCGGAGAATTGATCGGAACATTTGGTATCTGCCTTTATGGGAGAGACGTTCAGTGGAATAGGAAAAGCATGCTCCTTGGCCAATCCATGCGATGAAGTTAACAATGGCAATCATCAGAAACATGAGACACCAAAAATTGATTTCGTGGCGGAGTTGGGTATACTGAGATGCTGGAAGAGAGACGGCATTGATTGATTTTGCAAAGAAGACGGATTGCCTGTCATGATTATTAGCATCCGATTCATCTATATTAGGCCTATGTTGGTGTCGAGAACTTACACTGGAATCACGCAGCCAGCAATGAAGCAGAAGAAAATACCGACAAGGATTATAAATGCCTCCTCTCGGTTAAGTCTTGCTACAATCTGAAAGTATGTCTTAAAGGTCGGCCTCTGCTCTGGCTGGGCATCTTGCTGCGGAGGTTTGGGGCTATCGACATTGCATTCTGGAACTGGCTTTGTTTCAATATTAGCCTGGTCTAACCCTTTGGCTAGAATGGTGGTTTGTGTTTGCTTCTCCTCCCAAACGGAGTCATCTTGTGTATCCTCTACGGAGTCCCCAGGCAAAGCACCTATCTGCTGAGCCTCTACTAAACGAGAATAGATTCCACCTTGGCTCATAAGCTCATCGTGTTGCCCCTGCTCAACAACAGAGCCGTTCGACATTACAATAATGTTATCAGCATTCCGGATAGTGGATAAACGATGAGCCACCACAATCGTCGTACGATCTTGAGCTGCCGATTCTAATGCCTGCTGAACTGCTTTTTCCGCCTTGACGTCTAGTGCAGATGTAGCTTCATCAAGCAGGAGGATTTTAGGGTTGGTAATGATTGCTCGTGCAATACAAATACGCTGTCTTTGACCACCAGAAAGCTGCAGCCCTTTGGCACCGACCTCAGTTTGGTAGCCCTGCGGCAAAGCCATGATGAAGTCGTGAGCATTTGCAATTTTAGCAGCAGAATACACAAGTTCTTGTTTTTCCTGCTCTGATCGTGGTAATCCAGGATCTACCAAACCAAGGATAATATTTTCAAAAATACTGCGGTTGAACAAAACTGGTTCTTGGACCACGTAGGAAATTTGTTGTCTCAGCCAGTTCAGTTTTAGATCGGATATCTTATGTCCGTCCAACGCTGCCATTTGATCACATATAGTTAATACTTAACTCGGGTGTCGTTAAGCTTAGATAGAAAGGCTTACTGATATGTCCACCAGTAGGCTCATAGAAGCGCTCAACTAGTCCGATAATGCTACTTTTGCCACAACCCGAGGCGCCAACCAGAGCTGTGGTCTTGTTCGCAGGACACTTTAGACTTACCTGCTTCAGAACCTGGACATCCTGTCGGGAGGGGTATACTAAGCTGACATTGTGTAGTTCAATATTGCCTTGCACCTCAGGTAACTGTCGCCCTTTCATAGAGAACGGATCTAATGGCGACTGGCGAGCAATTGCTTTGAGAATCGTTCCCGCATGAGAGATACTACTGATGAATGCTTCACCGCTAGGGGCAACTCTCCCGACAGCAAAGGCGCCAATAATTGTCGCTAAAACAATAGTAATGACTGCAGACGCGGTCGACTCGCCACTGACAATATAGCGAGAGCCTTGCCAGAATGCCAGTGCATACGTAAGATAGGGAAGTGCGTTCATGGCACCAATCATGAATGATACCGACAGCCGCATCTTCACTCCCCACTTCTCTGCAATGTTGAGATAGGCCTGGTAGCGTCTGGCCATGGCACCCTGGATTCCAAAGGCGGAAACATGCTGAATGGAGCTGATTGCTTCTTCTGCTACCGACGCCCCCTTACCTAGGGATGCAGAGTTTTTTCTGCTGTACTTTAAAGCAAACGAGGCACCCAGAAATTCTGCTCCTCCTAGGAGGATGGAGGTGGAGAGCAGAATCAACGCGAGTTTCCAGTTTTCGATAAAGGAGATAATAATTGCCGACAAAAATGTGGCAATGGCGGTAAGAAATATTGAAATTTTGCTTGAGATTCCTTCCTGAACGATATTCATATCTCCCGTTATTCTTGTCGTAACCTCTCCTGGACCAATAGTATCGAAAAAAGCAATATTTTGCCTGATAATCGCCTTGAGGTATGCCTGCCGTAGGTTTCGCGTAATTCGCTCCCCAGAGTAGTAGAACCCAACGGTTGCAATGTAAATCAGGACGAACTCCGCGATCCCAAGGTAGACGTAGTAGAGAGTGAACTGGGAGACATTGGAGGATAACTGCGAGCTGTTCACCATTCCATATGTATGTTTTTGGAACGTGCCTACCAGAAGACCGTAGACGACTGTAAGAAGAGGATTCAAGGCACCGGCGACGACGGCCGAAAGAGTGCTTATGGCAATCAGAGCTACATCTAAGGGCTGGGCGTAGGCGAACACTGTGGAATTTCTCGACGAGTCCACTGGTAGCCCATCGAGCTGACGCAGAAGGATGCGCCTCGCGTGCTCATCTTCGACATGAGGAGGGAGTCCGTTGCTTCCAGAGAGCTGTTCTTCGGTCTTTGGCATAATTGACCGCCCAGCAGCCATCGCTTCTTAGCACTGAGCTTTTGTCCCTCCATCTTTGCTCAAGAGCAGCCTTATATAATACCCTCGGTATCATGATGACTCATAACTACCGAGTAGTAGCGATCCAAGGCTGAAACAACAGCGATCCTCCTGCCGCCGCCGATGTTTGACGGCGCCAAATTAGATAATCATAATGCACGTCCCCGCTAGTGGAGTTAGTTAGTCATATTAAGGTTCCGTGTCCCCGGCCCGCTCGACCTCCCCGTTTTGCTTATTTGGATGTTGGGATGTTGGTGACACCATGTTAGCTGAATGTATGGAGTATGCAAAACTGGATCCCGCGCACAGGATACTAGACCTCCCGTACAAGCCTGATCTTTACCATATATGTAGTTTAATATTTGAGCGTCATCTGGGAAGTTTCCGTGCCTGTCTTGAGGTCATGAGAGTCCATTGATATGGCACAGAATCTAGGTTTAACGAATTTGTGTTGGAGCCCCTGGTGGTGATGTGGGCTACCGTCCACTCCATAGAGGCTAATGTTTTTTCTACCAGCATTGCAGGTAATTTGCAATGAGGATCACTCTGTGTATTTATTTCTTAAATGACCTTGCTCTCTTCTCTTTAAGCATGATGCTTTGGGTTTCTATATAACTAACAGCTGCTTCCTTTCTACACTACCCGAATTAGATATACCTCCATCTAATGCCGTAATATATCATTTTTCCCAGTCTTTATTTAGTCAGGGATCCCACATAAGAGTTTCTTTCCAAAGGTTTAAAACTTCTCCTTCGGGGCCAATTGAAATAGTCTTCTTGCGCACTCAGCTCCACAGTGATCGATGATTTTATACTATTCATAGAATGGGATAGTTCTTTAGAGTTCTAGGCTCTAAAAACGCCTTCCGACCAAAATCTGTTAGATAGTTTATAATGCAAGGATATTCGAGATCTGCGCACTTTCGGACAGCCGGATATCGCACTGCATTGTTCGGGAGGGGAAAGCTCTATTCACTCGGGAGTGTGAACAGGGCTTCCTTCCTTCTGCCTGACAATGCAGTTATTTTAATATCACAAGGTTGGCTGGCTAGAAACCTGTACAGCCTTCCTTAGCCAATGACATAGAAACCATTTGTTGTTGAGGGGTATATATATCAAAGCATGTGTGGTTAAACCAATGGTAACCACCCAAACGAGATCATAATACTACCAGTTCTTGCTGGTGATATCCTTTAACTCTCTTTCTCCTCAACTGAAGCCTTTGGACCTCCGAAGCTTCTTATAGTAAATTCCAATAGCGGTCTTCCCCCCCTCCGAAAAATAAAAAAATAATGTTCCACATCGGAGACACCAAAGCTGAGAGCTGTGCCACGCTAAATCTGAAAGTCACATCGTGGTAACTATAAAGCTTTGCGTACGCCTGTGGCAGAGGAAATATCCATTAGTGGAGCTGTCGTTGTCCCGCCCTTCGTCTCCGAAATGCTTTAATGATACACGTCTTCAGCTGAGGTGGATCGTTACTCAGCTGGATATAGAAGAAGTGCACTGAACTTTTGGGTACACAGATTTTATCTCCGGATAATAGACGAATACCTTCACACCATGGTGAGTAAATCTATCAGTCTTGGTTCCTGCAACCATGCCTCGCTGTCATGGCGATCGTTAAAGGCTGCAAGTATACATACACTGCAGTGGAAATGTGTCTAGGACAGGAGAACTCGCAGTTGGAGTTTGTGCAAGGCAAAAGCTGACAGCCCTTTCAACTTCACGACCAACTTCGTTTTAACTTGAGTTTTCACTGTACCTATCGAAGACGGAGCGGAATAAATCAAATTCACCGTTATCAGTATTACTTCAACGCACTGAGACGGTATTAGACGCATACCGTCCGGGGTCATGGAGTCGCAATGCCACAGCTTCCGTCACAGGTACGGGAAAGTGTTGCACAGAACTACCGCTGCATGGATATGTGTTACCTTCTTATGAAAACAATATGGGGCAAGAAAAAACGGCCTGATCACAGTGAAGCTATTTGCAGGCTTATTACACCGAACCGGTCCCTGGCCTTGCTCAATAGGAAGGGTTACAGACGGCTGTTCGGCAAGAATCGAAACCATTTTGCAAGTATGGGCAAGGGGTCTTCCTTCAGCTCACCCGGACATGGGTGAAATCGAACCGGTCATACAAGTAGCCTCTTTTTTAAGCCCCCACCAGAGGATAGCTTTTGTTTTTCTTGTTAAAAGACCGAGTCCAGGGTAACCAGCTTCATTTCAACCCTCGTTTAGGCAGGTTTTAAAGCCAAGGACTTCGAGGCTGACCTTTGAAATGACTCATCTAATTGTACAGAGTAAATTCAGTTGATTGTTGCTGTGAATATCGCTCACTTTCACACTCAACTTTACTATGTATATCGTTCTCATAGAGGAAAACACTTCCTTCAGTCAAGAGCTGATATAAATATAAGCAGAGTTCGGATATCATATGAATTTTCAGATCAATGGATGGCATTCCACAAGATATACAAGGCGGAAGAGTCGATGACCATATTGTGCTGAATTTCGAGAGCTGTTAATGAAGGGGTAACTAATACCTAGTCCGTTAAACACATATCAACTATTGTGCTCCGTGACCTTTATTGGCAATGTAGTGACAGGAAGACCTCACAGTATCTTGAAACTGTCCAGACGAAGATTTTTCCTCGCACAATTATTGGGCGAGACCACATCTGATCACATGATCATAAAGGACCCCATGAAAGTGTAACCTCACCTGTCTTTTTTGTTGCTGATATTCAACCAACTCTGAAGACATACTCTTTGGCATTGATATTAATTAACATTGTTTTTGACTATGGACTAAAAATATCTCGTGTGATACCCTGCGAATTGGTCATTTGGCCTGGTTAGTTAACTAGTTATGGATCGTCACCCCCCAGACAAGCGGTCTCGCGTCCTTCGTGTCGCTTTGATCCGCCCAAAGGAAATGCCTTCGGCCTATGACTATAAATATAAGACCAGACAAACTCCCTTTCTCTGCTAATGAGAACCCATATGGCAGCTATGCCATTGTATGGGTGAGACCGTTGAGAAACAGTGCAATAGCTCGGTTACGCAGAGACACGGGTATTGAAAGGGCCACCCAACTATGTTACCAGTAGATGCTCACATAACTGCAGCAGAAAGTAGGATGTCGGGCTCTGAGAACCGATGGATGCACGGTCCAGGAGCCGTGGAACCTCACCTTGATATTCTTTTTTCCCCTTAGGCTGGCTGGACAAGATCCTGCAAATAAATGATGGATACCCTGGTAAAGGACCAAAAAGGAAGTGAGATTAAGAGAAGTAAGATCTACGGAAATGTATTGCCCATGCGGTTATGACGTGGAGGCCATGAAAGGATCAATCAGCTTGGCCCAAGTTGATTTTTGAGGCTATTGAGGTTACAAAAGCTACTTTGCCTATATAAAGGGTTTGATATGCCACAATATTGTCGGTGGGAGTGGTATGGAATAAGCCTTTATTAATTACCCTGACTACGACTTACTTTTCTGTATCTACGTCGAGTAATACGGGATATATACCATGCTACCTCTTTCAATTCTGCAATTTCACGACGAATTGCCTTCTAATCGAGAGTTACACCCTCTGGTCAACGATGACTTTCTAATCACCGCAAAGGGAGGGTTTACCTCCTACTCAGAAGAGATACAACTTATTGAGCCCGCAAATCTGCAGCTGGAGAGTCCGATACGAACTCTATGGTCTCGATTGCTTGGAGTGAATCTTAATAGTATTGAAGAATACGATGACTTCTTTCAGTGTGGCGGCTCGGCCTCTAATGCCCTACAACTTAGCCAGATGATGTCAGAGCACGGGCTATTCTTAACCGTGAGAGATATTTTTCGATGTTCGCGTCTAGCAGACCTGTCCGCCCGTGCTCGCTCGTTCGCCAGCTCGCCTAACCCCAAAGTCATCCCTCCGTTTTCATTACTGAGGCCTTCCTTGGATACACGGAAAGCTCGCAGCCATGCCGCCTATCTCTGTCATGTGAAGGAATCTCAGGTGCTGGATATCTTTCCTTGTACCCCACTGCAAGAGGGGATGCTCGCCCTAACACGCAACAATTCAAATGACTACGTACAGCGATTTATCTATAAGATTGATCAAGTCATCGATATTGGGCGGTTAAGGCTGGCTTGGGATCAAGTAATAGCGATGAATCCCATACTACGTACACGGATTGTAAGTTTACCGAACTACGGGATTATGCAGGTTGTCCTTGACGAAGGGGTGCAGTGGATATTCGAATCCACTTTCGACAAATACCAGCAACGAGCTACGCCAAAAGAGCTCCCCATGGACCTAGGAGACCCTTTGAGCCGATTCGCTATAGTTAGTGGGGAGAAAGGAGCGCCTTGCTACTTGGTTTGGGAAATACATCACGCCCTCTTTGATGGATGGTCTATCCCTTTGATACTTGATGATGTTGAGTGTGCTTATTATCGCGAAACTGGGCCTGAACTGTTATCCATGGGCCCATATATCAAATATATTCAAGAGATTGACAAGATCATCGCCCACCGGTTCTGGACTGACCAGTTTGCTGGAATACAAGGAACGGGTTTCCCTTGGGTAGGCCTATCAGCTTATACAGATCCATCCCCAAATGTCCTAACTACGATTATGACGCATTACGTGTCTGGACTAGATTGGGGGCGCAGCGACTTCACACCTGCCACAATTGTTCGTGCTGCCTGGGCGTTAGTGTTGGCCATTCGTGCTGGCACCAACGAAGCATTGTACGGCGTGACAGTAACGGGCCGCCAGGCAGCAGTCCCAGGAATTGAACAGATGGCAGGCCCTGCCATTGCCACAGTTCCAGTCCGGGTGAAGGTGGATTGGGAACGAAACACCTATCAGTTTTTGGAAGCAGTGCAGCATCAGGCGGCCGATATGATTCCTTTTGAACAAACAGGCCTACAAAACATACGCCATATTAGCGAAGAATCTGCGACAGCGTGCCGCTTCCGCTCCCTTCTTGTCATTCATCCTATCCTATCAGATGATCTCCAGTTCCCAGGGAGGCCTTTTCTTAGTGAACTAGCTCGTCCGCCAATCGAACCTCGAGAGTGCAATGGCAGGTACACAGTTGATATAGACTGTAGGCTGACCTCTAATGGAATCCACGCAAATATGGAGTTCGACACCCGTCTTATCCCCAAACCAGAAATGACTCGCGTTGTCCAAGACTTTGAGAAAATCCTCCAGCACTTGGCAGGCAATGTCAACGGGCAGGAAAAGCTAGGAGATGCAATTGCATCGATATCGTCTTTTTCGTTGGGAGGAATACCTAACGTACTGACTTGGAATTCACAAGTACCCGAGCCTGTTTATGAATGCGTTCATATTAAGATTGAGGACAAGGCGCTGGAGTGCCCTCGATCCCTGGCGATACATGCCTGGGATGGGACGTTGGAATATCAACGATTAATTGAAACATCCAACATATTTGCATGTAAGCTTGCTGAAATGGGAGTGATGGGGACTCTAGTACCGCTATTGTTTGAAAAATCACTCTGGATGCCCGTGGCAGTTCTGGCTGTGATGAAAGCTGGTGGGACCTTGGTGGCTCTGGACATGAAGCAGCCGCATGAACGGTTGGCCCAGATAGTATCCCAGACCAACTCACCCGTATTGATATGCTCAGAACAAAACTCGGCTATAGCTCAGACGCTTGGACGTCAGCAGTTTGTAGTTGGGTGGAACCAATACCACCTAGATGCCAATAATTGGCAAGGGGCTTCAAAACTACCAGTAGTTCGCCCTGAGAGCCTCTTATACGTTGTCTTTACTTCCGGCAGTACTGGAACTCCAAAGGGAGTCCGTATAACTCACCAAAACTTCTGCACTGCTATTGCTTATCAGCAGAAGGCACTGGGATATAATGGCCAATCCCGGGTGATTGACTTCGCCTCGTATGCCTTCGATGTCGTATGGTCCAATTTCTTCCTTACCTTGACAACAGGTGCTTGCTTGTGTATTCCATCCTCACAGGAACGCGAAAACAATTTGGCTGGTTGTTTAACAAAATACGAAGTTAACCTAATGGACTCAACACCCTCACTGGCTCGAGCTCTAGGCAGAGAAGTGCTGTCAAGACTAACTACACTGATTCTTGGTGGAGAAACTATTTTACCGAGCGATGTATTGCTAGCTGGCGATCATACTAAGATCATTAATGCATATGGTCCAGCAGAGTGCACTCCAACAACCCTTCTCTCCCCGCTGGATGCGACTGGCGTTAGGATTGGCCGCGGCGTTGGTGTGTGTACCTGGGTTGTAGAGGAGGGCAACCCACAGCAGCTGGCACCAATAGGCACGGTTGGGGAGCTGTGGCTCGAAGGGCCTCTTGTTGGTGACGGATACCTTGACGATACTGAAAAGACCGCTGCTGCTTTTGTTCAAGACCCTATCTGGCTCGTACAGAAAGCTGGACGCCGTGGACGTGTCTACCGCACAGGCGACTTGGTTCGATATGAAGCAGACGGAAATATTGTATTCATCGGCCGGAAAGACCACCAGGTCAAGATTCGAGGCCAACGCGTTGAGCTAGGCGAAGTCGAAAGTGTTATCCGTCAGATCATTCAGCAGCCCACAACCCGAGTTGTTGTCGAAGCAATCCAACAGTCCCCTGAGGCTAGCGGCCTTACACTGGTGGCTTTTATAGCCCTCCATGGATCTCAAACTATGGATAAGGACTCACATAACACTGCAGTGCAACAGATGATTGACGGGTTCGCTAGTCGACTGGAAGAACTACTACCTTCATACATGATTCCTGCCATATATTTTCCTTTACAGGATATCCCCATGATGGCTACTGGTAAAACAGACCGGAAGTGTCTTCGCGTTGTAGGCAAGACCCTGCTCTTGGAAGCTAAATCCTCTATGTCACGGAAAGGGAAAAATCAGGAAGATATAAATAGCAACTGCAACGAGCCGTTGGATGAAACACAAACGATCTTGCAAAATATTTGGATGTCTGTTCTCAATCTGTCACAACAGGAGGCATCTGTTGATGTTGCATTCTCCCGGCTGGGGGGTGACTCTATCTCAGCAATGCAAGTCGTTTCCCAATGCCGGATGCATAATATTCACTTGACTGTAAGTGATATCTTGCTATCACGCACAATCCGGAATTTAGCCAAAAGATGCCAGGCAGCTTCTTCTCAGAATTATTCAGCCACTAGTCTCGAAGACCCAATGTCCTTGTTCGATCTATCCCCGATTCAGCGTAATTTCTTTGATACCTACCCAGAGGGGCTAAACCATTATAATCAGTCCTTCCTCTTAGATCTAAAAGATCCTGTGTCTGTAACTGCACTCGAAGGCGCCATATCTGCAATCGTTTCTCGCCATGCAATGCTACGTGCACGCTTCGAAAAAGACCAAAAAACGAACACCTGGAAACAAAGGATTGTTGAGCATGGTACGAAGTCATTTGGGTTTGCGGAGCATACAATGGAAGACCATGCCTCAGTAGGCATTGCAGCTCAGCGGCGACAGGAGAATATGAACATTAAACAAGGCCCTGTGTTTGCCTGCGATCTGTTCAACCTTCCAAAGGGCAGTCAGATGCTCTTGCTCTCTGCCCATCATTTGGTAATGGATCTAGTGTCCTGGCGGATTATCTGGGCTGACTTGGAGGATCATCTACAATTTGGAAAGCTCCGGTCTCCTGAAACGTTGTCTTTCCAGGCTTGGTGTGCACATCAGGCCCAAGTAGGACGCACGTTATCACCGCTGGAAGTGCTCCCTTACTCCATCCCCGAACCTCAGCTAAACTTTTGGGGTGTACCATTAGAGGAGAACACCTTTGGCCAATCTGAGTCTGTGGATATAGCCTTTACTCCCGAGGTCAGTTCCCAACTCTTCGGGAAGAGTAACGATACTTTTAGAACGGAGGGTATCGATCTTATTCTTAGTGCTCTCTTCCACTCATTTACCCATACATTTCCGGAGCGCAGCGTACCTGCGATTTGGGTTGAAGGCCACGGACGTGAGCAACCTAGTACGCAGCCAATCGATGTCTCCGGTACCGTTGGATGGTTTACCACCATCTACCCTCTAGCCATTCCGATCAGCCCAAATCATTCTCTAGCTCGAGACATAGTCCGGTTAGTCAAAGACTCACGGCGAAAGGTACCCGGCAAGGGACAGCCATTTGCGGCCTGTCGATACCACAGTGAATCTGGCCGCCTGGCCTTCGAGCCCTATGATTCCCCTGAGATTGTATTCAACTTTACAGGTCGATTCCAACAGCTTGAAAAGCAGAATGGGCTATTTGATTCATCACCATCTTCAGAACCTGGAGATTCGGACCTTACAATAACTGAGAATTCCAAGTCGGCACGGCGCCCTTCAATGATTGATATTGAGGCGGGTGTGACTGACAGCGAATTGAAAGTTGAATTTGTCTTCCACAAAATGATGGACAAGGGCCGCCTCCAAACGTGGGTTCGTAACTTCACACAAGACCTAGAATTACTTTCCCATGACCTAGCCCAAGCATCAACTAAGTTCACGTTGAGTGATTTACCTCTGCTTTCCCTTTCATACAAAGGCCTGGATATCCTTCTTGATCAACAGATTCCTCAAATGGGTATAAGGCCGGAATCGATCCTAGACATCTACCCCTGTTCACCTTTACAAGAGGGTATGTTGATAAGTGCAGCTAAAGGGGTTGCTTCATACCACACGCACACTGTCTATCGCTGTATGTTAGTTGGTGAGACCGTCTGTCCCATACGACTAGAGTTAGCCTGGAAATTGGTGGCCAGCAGGCACACAGTGCTCTCTTCCGTATTTACTCTTCATCCTGAGGGCAACGGTTTTATTCAGATGGTTCTAGATAAACCGCCGGTTCGCGTGATTCAGATAGATACTGACTATAATAACCCGGCTACGATATTGACTAAAATGGAAACTCCATCTTTCGCGCCCAGCGAACCTCAACACACATTAACCATATGCCGGTCAAATTCAACAAGTGAGGTGGCGGTTCGACTTGATATGGATCATTCTATGAATGATGCTCATTCAATGTGGATCCTTTTGAACGAGTTTGCGGCTGCTTATGATGGCTCAAAATTCCCTGAAGCAGCACCCAGTTTTGTTGACATTATCCGTTACATCGACCGAACCCCTAGGGCACAAACTACGGCCACATGGGCGGCACTGCTAGATGGAACCCAACCTTGCAACTTTCCCACCCTACCACCACTCCAAGGACAAATGATACCTGAAACCTTTAGTGAGATATCTAGTTCCACCCCATATTCCAAAGCCGGCATTGTGGATTATTGCAAAAAGTCAAATATTCTGATATCCTCTTTCCTGCAAGTGGCTTGGGCCATAACCCTATCTCATCATACGGGGATGAGGCACGTCTGCTTTAGCTATCTTACCTCAGGCCGTGATGCCCCAATTGACGGAGTAGAGAGAATGGTCGGGCCATTGGCCAACCTTCTTATTAGCCGGATTGACCTAGGTCCGCCTGTAAGAGAGGTTCTCCAAAACGCCTCCAAAAGGTCGGAGCAGAACATGGCCATTCAAAACGTGTTTATAGCAGAGGTTCTCCACCGCCTTGGGCTGTCCGGGAAACGGCTGTTCAATACATCCCTTTCGATTCGCTATATGTCCAAGGATGAAATTCCCAAACACCGGATTTCATTCATAACACTAGACGACGAGGATAACCATGAGGTAGGACGAATGTTTTTCGCCCATCAAGATTTAAAGGGGTTTAAAACTGACACAAAAGCTCTTATAGTATGATCTAAATCTGAACGCCTCAGTAAATAGTGTAGGCTACACCGATCTCTTGATAGAATTCCGGGAGCCATATATTACCCGACGAGTGGCTCAGCAGGTTTATGAGACCCTAAATCAGGCAATTGATTATCTTCTAGATGTCGATTTTAACATCAACAATGAAAATTGTAACTTGGAGGAAGAGTCCTTGGTCGTCAATAGCCACAAGGCTGCGGGGTCATCATCACCCTTTGACCAGTTCTTTGCAAGGATGTGCGGTGTTGAAAAGGCCCTTGCAGAAGCCTTTTGGAAAGATCAGTTTTCTGGCACTCGAGGCGGACACTTTCCCGAGGTCAAGCCAGCAATTGTCTCTCAGATCGAACATGATGAGGAGGTACATCTGAGCACGAAAACCCTTGATTTTGCCGGATGTGATTTCGCGGTAGATGTGATAGCTAGGGCTGCCTGGGCTATACTAACGGCACGTATCTCACACATCGACGAGAGTTTGTTTGGAGCAGGTCTTAGAGACGGTGAAAGGATAAAACATATACTACCTGTCCGCGTCATGCTCGACTGGGACAACAGCATCCTTCACTTCCTCCAAAAGGCGGAGCAGCAGCTTCGCGAAATGGTGCCCTTCCAGCGGATGTGCTTAGAGCAGATCTCTCGCGTCTCTGATGAAGCCTCCTTCGCATGCAATTTCCAAACTTTGATAGCAATCCGCTCTCCTGGAAAGGAAGAAAAGGAGAGTCATAAGATATCTAACATCACCAACGGAGACACAAAGTCTTGTTCAGATATACGAGGAGGCCAATATGCTATGATAGTTGAAATGGAGGTAAGAGGCAAGCAGACAAAGATTAGCATCAATTTTGACTCCCGGGTTGTTGATGCGGATCGAGCTCTTCGGCTCATCCAGGGGTTTGAACACGTTATCCATCAATTACTCGACGTTAATCGGCAAAAGGACAACCTGAGTAATGTGACAGTGGCAAGTCAACGCGACTTGAATGATATTTGGACCTGGAATGCTGAATTACCACCATCAGCTGAAGGCTGTGTACATGACTTAATTCTTGAGAAAGTTATGCAGCGACCGCATTTTACTGCTGTCAATGCATGGGATGGGGATTTAACATATAGCGAACTGCATGAATTATCATCAAAGCTAGCACACCAGCTCCTCTCCAAAGGTATCGGCAGAGGAAGCATTGTTCCCCTTTGCTTCCATAAATCCAAATGGATGCCGGTTGCTGCCCTGGCGGTCATGAAGGTTGGAGCAGCATCTGTGGCAATCAACACCGCTTTCCCAGAGCAACGGCTTCGCTCAATTATAGCTCAGGTCTTTGCCAGTTCAAGCTCCAGGCTTTTACTGTCATCTATGCCAAACAAAAGCCTCTGTGAATGCCTGGGTGGAGGTGAAGTGCATTTAGTAGGGGACAATCTACTTCTCCCTATTGCTTCTAGGACAGCTGCTCCGCAGTGGCCTACCGTTTACCCATCTGACACTTTCTATATCGTGTTTACTTCTGGTACCACTGGAAATGCTAAAGGGGTAGTGATTACGCACCAGAACTTCTATAGCGCAATTGCTCACCAAGGAAATTTTCTGGGCTTCGATAGTCAATCAAGGGTGTTGGAATTTACATCGTATGCCTTCGATGTGTTTTGGCTAAACCTACTCCGAGCACTAGGTGTAGGCGGATGTCTTTGCATCCCATCCCTTGAGGAGTTTGAGAATGACCTTAGTGGCTGTCTAGAAAGGTACCGGCCAACCGTTCTTGATCTGACCCCCTCAGTTGCACGCATTGTGGAGCCCAAATCTGCGCTTTCCAAGCTATCAACCTTGGTTTTGGGAGGTGAAGCAATTTCACCGGACGACCTAGATCTGGTCGGCGAGGACACAGAGTTGATCGTGGCCTATGGTCCAGCAGAGTGTACCCCAACCAGCACGATCCTGCATCGAGCCAAAAGCCTAGAAGGAGGGGAAATTGGTCGAGGAGTAGGAGTGTGCACATGGATTGTTGACCTTGAGAACCCCCAAGCACTGGCAGCTGTTGGCGCTGTTGGCGAACTCTGGGTTGAAGGCCCGCTTGTCGGCGAAGGATACCTCAACGACCCCGAAAGGACAGCAAGAGTCTTCATCCGCGATCCCGAATGGCTTCAGCGTGGCTCCCCGGACGGCAGTCGTCCAGGTCGTCGCGGGAGACTGTATCGCACTGGAGATCTGGTACGATACACCGAGGATGGCTCACTTGTCTTCCTCGGACGCCGAGACACACAGGTCAAGGTTAGGGGCCAGCGGGTTGAGCTTGGAGACCTTGAACATCACATCCGCGCGACCGCCATCAGGTTTATGAAGGAGGCGGGAACACTGGCAAGTAACGGTAACGTGCAGGTCGTAGCTGAACTCGTCCAGCTGCCTGGCATGCCGGACAAGGCTCTTGCGGCATTCGTGGCTTTGGACGGCACGGAGAATATCAATGGCCATAACGGTGACGAGCAGGAGAAGTACGGCCCGCCTGGTTCAGCAGACGATGGCCGGGATCAGGAAGCAACTTGAAGAGCTGTTACCCCGACACATGCTTCCCTCAGTCTACATCCCGATCCGGCACATCCCTATCACAGCGACAGGCAAGGCGGACCGGCGAGAGCTACGCGAGATGGCAGCCTCGCTCGCAGCCCGGGATGTCGAGGCACTGAACCGGGCCTCTGTCGACAGTCGGGTTCCTCCTCGAACAGAAAAGGAGTGTCTGATGCAGAGTCTCTGGGCCGAAGTGCTGAAGGTCGAGGACAAGGACCGCATCAGCGCCAGCGACAGTTTCTTCCGCGTCGGCGGCGACTCGATTGCAGCCATGCGTATCGTGGCAGTGGCTCGCTCTAGGGGCCTTGAGTTCACCGTCCGCGATGTCTTTCAGTATCCGGTCCTCCGTGATTTGTGTCTTCAATGTCAGGAGTTAGTAGCCTAGGGTATTACTATTAGTCTATATAATATAAGATTATGACCACTTTTATGGCCATGATGAGGATCTTTCAACGTTGCCTTCGACGTAGTCGGGCATAACCACCATATATGTAACTATACACCACCCTAAAAAGAGAGAAAAAGATCACTGCAATGTAGATGATGGCAAGAATAATGAGGATGAGAAAAGGGAAAGCCTTGATATAGATAATACAAGGGTCTAGCCATCGCCTGTAGGCAACTATGCGATCTCAATATTATGTGTGTGTGGAGAAGTTACAAACACCCGAATCGTGAGAAGCAACTCAAGTCCATGAGAATATAATATATCGACCGTGAGAAGGAGAGAAAGATGTCTTTGGAGGCAAAGAAGGACGGTTCTCACCCCCAGCATCTCGAGCCCAGCGAGTTAGGGACGAAGGAATAGTGAGTGCCATCCTACTTCTACGGAGATCGCAATGGCTGATTTGACCCAGCTGGGAATCGTTCTACGACAACTCACTCACCCATTATCTGTCTACTAAACGAGATGGAAGGACACGCCATGAAAAGCAAGATGAAGACGAAGACGAAGCAGCAGGAGACTCCGACTCCGACGTAGGGACGTCCTGGTTTACAGAACACAACGCTCCTCAAAAGGTGCTCGACTTCATGGCCTCGGAGCGCTTCCCGCTCGCACCAGGTCAGTCGCGGACAGACAGCGGACAGCCTTCGATTCTCGACCTGGGGACGGGAAACGGAAGCATGTTGACTCTGCTACGCGAAGAAGGAGGGTTTGACGGCCCGATGGTGGGAGTGGACTATTCGATCAAGAGCATCGAGTTGGCTAGACGGCTGGTGGGCGAGACCGCTTCTGAAGGAATACGGTTCGAGGTATGGGATATTCTTGATCCGAAGCACGAAGCGGACATTCGCGATGGTGTTTTTGGTAAGGATGTGGACTGGTTCCCGTTCGAGGAGGGCGGGTTTGATATCGTGCTCGACAAGGGGACGTTTGATGCTGTGTCCCTGTCCGGAGAAGGCGGGGACGAGAGGATATGCGAGAAGTACCCTGGTGTAGCGCTTCGGCTGGTGAAGGAGAGCGGGTTCTTTATTATCACCAGCTGCAACTGGACGGAGAGTGAGCTGGTGGCATGGTTTACCGGCGGCGGTGATGGCTTCAGGGTGTATGACCGGGTTGAATATCCCAAGTTTCAGTTCGGCGGGCAAGAAGGGCAGGGAGTATGCACGATCTGTTTCCAGAGAGTACACGGAAGTAAACAGCAATAGAAGTAAACAATTATTATTCGTCTTGCCAAAGAGGCACTACCTTCGCAGCATGGCAACGATACACCATCTGGCTCTGTTCTCCGGCCCTTCATCCTCTCTGACGGCCTTCCACTCTCTCGTCCGCTCTCCCTCTGCGGAATTCATGTCTCTCTCCCACATCTTCTCGACCACCAGGCCCGAGGCCACTGCCTTTTGAAAGAAGGACGCCACGATATCTCGACCGGTGTGAAGCCCAGCAACCACCCACGCTATACCTGGAGAAGAAGACGACGACGGACTCAGGAACCAGAGCAGCGTCTGAATGAGGTTTTCATGCTGAGATGGCATCCACAGACAGTCCGCACAGATGACACGACCGAACCGACCTCTGTTGGCGGCCGCAAAGCCAGCCATCCGAGCCAGATGGCTGGTCTCCAGCTCCTCCTCGTCTACGCTGACGCTCCCCTCAAAGACCCCCCACTGGTACGGCTGCACTGATATACGGTCTGCGAGGTGCTGGGGTATATTCTTCTTGATGTTCGACTGGATGGGCCCGTACAGGCCTGGAGCTGACGGATGGTCCGTGACGGTGACGGACGCTGCACCGGCGAGCACGCTGACGATGGAGGGAAGGGCGGCACCTAGACATCGTCCCACGGGGCGTAGTTATCTCTGGTTATAGCGTGTTTGAAGTCGAGGCTCGAGTGAAACGGGGGACTTACCTGCACCGAGCTCAAGGATCCGGTGCCCTCGTACACTCCATGAAGTCGAAGCTGGAGCCGAAGCAGCATCAGAGGAATCTCTCTCTATCCCGTCCGTCACCAGCAAGCCAGAGCCCCAGAGATAGTGAGCAAACAGCCTGCGAGCCTTCTCTACCTCTGCTCCCGGTGTAGTTTTCTTCCTTGCCTGTCCTTCTCCTTCTCCTGCTTCTGTATCTGTGTCCGTATCTGCCTTCTCCCGTGAATAGTCTGGTATCGACAAGGCGAGGTCTCCAAAGATCGAAGACGAGTAGACGAGCTGCTGGCCCGGCTGTCCAACGCAAGACGGCGCAGACTCTGGGTAGAGGACGGGCAGGAAACTGGCCAGACGGTCTTCCACCTCCCCTTCGTCCTCGTTTCTGAAGCGTGTATGAAACATTGGAAGTTGAGAGAGAATAGATGTAATCGACGTGAAGTGGACGTTGTTGGCTGTTCACTCAAGATGGAGGCCAACTTCATCACTTCATCGCTATATCTTCACCTATAACGATATATCTTCTATTATATATAATCCATCGTATTTCATGATCTACGACCAAAAATAACCCGAAGATCCACCCGGTCGTCTTTTTCTTTCTCTCCACTTTCATCTTCTTCATCTCGACTTCAACATCGCCAACCGCAAGACTTCTCGACCTCTACCAACATCCTCACCCTCGATGCTTCACGAAGAAATGCCTGTCTAAAGCCCTTCGTCCCTTGTCGTCGCCTTGCCGAGATCTTAGCTTTTGCCCCTGGCGCCGGCTCTGGGTCACTCTTTTTTTTTCCTCTTCATAAAAAAAAAAAAAACCTACACCCTTTTTCCTCTCTGCCTTGACGAAACCAGCCATCTCACTCGCCCTTTTCCACCTCTCAGCCCCAGGATGGCGTCGTTCAAGGTATGTACGCTGCTAGAGATGGCTCTCTGCGGCTCGATGATACTCCAATTCACCCGTTCTCGTCGTTGTTCTCGTCGTTTGTGCTCGTTTTGTGCTGCTGGTGGCAAGACTAACAAACTCCCCCTACCAGCAGGACTCTTCGCGGCCGCTGCCCCAAGCCAGCAATGGCCGTACACACTCGCACTCTGTCTCCCTGGGAGCTCTAAACTACAATCACCGTGTCACTCGACGGAAGAGCATGACCTCGTCTGCCAACAGCAGCAGCGCCGCCGCTGCTGCTGCCACGGCCGCCATCATCAGCGAGTCTGGCGCCAGCACAGGGGCACCCATACACACCTCCCACCACCGTCGAGGGCTCAGTCTGAGGCGGGCGGCCGGTCTCGAGTCGACCTCCGTAGGCTCGCCGTCTGGGTTTGGGGCCTATGCCGCCAGGAATGGCGTGGCAGTCGACCGCAAGCAGACCCCCTCGCTCAACACCAGTGCCATTGCCGAGGAGCTGTCGACGGGTGGGAGGCCGGTCAGCATCAGACACAGGAGCCGGCGGGCGAGTGAGGGTTCCCATCTGATGAAGGCTGAGGGCAAGAGGTCTCTCGTCGAGTTGAAGTGTGACCGCTGTGGGAAGGGGTATAAGCATAGCAGCTGCTTGACCAAGCATATGTGCGTATACCCCGTTTCCCGTTAACCCATGCATACATCTATATACCTCTATAGATCAATAATTACTTTGGCAACGATGTTGACATCTGGATAGGTGGGAACATGACCCGGCATGGGCAGTGACCTCGAAACTCCTCATATCGAAACACCAGCAGGTCCAGCTGCTCGAAGCCGCCAGCGTCCTCGTCACGCTCAATGAACCCTCCTCCGAAGACACAGCCTCGCGCACAGCAGCCAGCGGGAGCGGAGACTCTGACTGTTCGTCTGCCTCTCCCACCGTCTCTGGCATATCTGAACTCCGCGACGGCCTCAGCTCGACTGAGACCACTCCACCACCCACGAGCGACGACGGCGCTTTCTCCAAGTCCAGCGACCCCTACCGCTACCCTAGCAGTTATAATAATCACCATATTAATCATAATAATCATAATCACTCCTTCTCACGCTCCCTCCAGTCCATACCCTCGGCCTCCTTCGCCAGTGGAAGCAGCGTCCCTTCTTACTCGCCCACACACTCTCACTTCCGCCAATCAAGCACAGATACCAGACCGTCGACCGCGGATACCAATGGCGTCCTCGACGACGACGCAGCCGGTCTCGCAGCAGCAATCGAGCTCTGCAACTTTGGCACTCCCAGATCAGGACCCATGTCCATCCCCGAAGACGTCCCTCCCGTACCACCCCTGCCAGCTCGGTTCCTAGGGCAGAGCGTCGGCAGCACAATGGCACTAGCCAACAACCAGACAGACGGCTTCTTCAGTGGCAACAGCACCGCCTCCAGCAACAGCATGAACATGAACCTATCAAATAATAACAGTGGGAGCAGTATCTCCGGAGCAACTATAACCGCCAACCTCGCTGCGTCCACACCAACGGCCTTTGATGCCCTACCCATGAACACACATACACCCATATCATACCGTGTCTCGGACGAGCGAGACGTCAAGATGGCCGACATCAAGCCAGACATCACCGAACATGCAAGCCCAAGGGACAACCACGCTCCAAAATCAGGCTCGCCGGACGACGACTCAGACCGTGGCTCTCCGTCTTCGGTCGTACACATGGATGACGACGACGACGGTGTCTTTGGCCGCATGGAAGAGTGACCATTGATCCCATTTATTTACCCTTCTTTTGTCCAGCCCCACACCCCCTTTTTCTCTCTCTCTCTCTTCTATTTTACCTCTTACTAAAAACCCATTTCCTTACTTACGGACGGAGGAATGGTGGAATGACTTATTTACTTTGGAAACGAAATGAACGGAAACCTCTTGGATATTTGATATTTCTCATCCTTTTTTTCTCTCTCTCTTCTTTTACTGCTCTGTGTCTTCTCTTTTCATCTTCCAATTGCCATACTTGCTTGTTACTTTACATATATATATACATCAACCCAATGAGGAGTTTGTTTCTCTCACAAGCAGCAGGCAGGAGAAGCGGAATGCGATTAAAGACTTATATGACTGATCTAGCAGCGTTTTTAGCATCTTTTGCACTGCTTGCTGCGTTCCATATATCCTACTTCCTCTATTTTACACTCGCGACCCCTTACACCGTTCTGATTCTCCTTTTGATTCTTCCGTCCATCTGGCCTTGTGGACTCGACGTTAACTCGTTGATTGGATTCCCCCCCTTTTGGCTGATGTCTAGCCACTTTATACTCATCTATAGGAATGATGATGTCTATGATACCCCGTCTGTGTTGTAATTCTTTGTACGAGACGTTCATTGACCGGTCAGCAACATCAAGAACTATAACGATGAAAGGAAGTAAATGGAAGAAAGCACTGAAAAGTTGAACTCCGGGCTCATCATTCATTCGTAAAAAAGGTCCCTTCCAAGAGTAAATAAGAGTAACCGTATCTCCCCATCCCAGAACCCCATGTCGATGAAAATGAAAAAAAGAAACGAAAGAGTATATATCAAGGACTGACTAGGGTCGTGGTATTATTATTATTATTTTATTCAGGGAGTAAACCTGCTCAGCGCCGGTTGCTTGTGCGGACAATGCCGTCTGGAGGTACCTTGTCCAGCTTTTTGCGGCATTCGGGACAGTACCATTTTGCAAGTCGGCTAGGGACTTCAGGCAGTCCAACACAGTCAAGATGAAACCATTCTCTCTCGCACTGGATAGGACATATGCGTTAGTAGGGTGCGTCACTATACTGTAGAAGAACTCATATGAAAAAGGCAAAATAGATAACAAAAGCGACACACTTAGCAAAGCAGCAGCAACATCGTCACTCACATCATGGTATTCACAACATATCATGGTTCCAAAGCTCACGTCTCCGCAGAGACAGTATCGTGGTTCGTTCGGATCGATTTCTTCTAGTACACCATCCTCGTCGATACGTATATCCTCTGACTTGGACGATATATTGCTGTCCCTTTGGTCTCTTTTCTTTTTGACTGCCGGTTTGGCCTTGCGTTTGCCTATGCTTACTGCCGAGCCTCCGTTTTCTCCGGCCGTCACAGGGCCGGGAGCAGGCCGTTTGCTGCGTCGTCCAGCTGCTGTTACGGCCGATGATGCTGCGCCGGCGGTGGTTGGTGTGACTGGTTGGTTAAGAGAGAGGTCCTTGACGGCTGGAGTGGTGCTTTTACGTCGAAGGCGTTCACGGGTTGTAGAATCAATTGAAGTGGATGTAATTGAACGGCGACGGGACGATGTCCTTGTTGCTGCGCCCGGAGGAGTGGCGCTGCGTATAGCCTTGGTGATAACAGAGAGACGACGGCGGGTCGAGGGTTCGACTGCCGATTTTGGCTCGGCAGGCGATGTCATGGGTGAAGAAAGCTTGGAGCCCGGTTTTGATGGAAGGACGGGGAGCTTTAGAGATATGGTGGGTTTGGAAGCTTTCTTCGTTCCGGCGGAAGGATTCTCAGCAGCTGGCATTGTAAGCTGTAGCCTTTTCGGCGGAGGAGGGTTGGTGGATGGGCTGCTGGCGCCAGCAGATGTAGGCCGTGATGTGCCCTTTTCTTGTCCGGGAGCTGCGGTATCAGCCAATTCATCGAGTTTCCTCTTCTTGGACGTGCTCGGTTTGATCTTCAGTCTAGGCGTAGCTGTTGAATCATTAGCCAGAGAAGCATTATTATTGTCAATAGTGCCTAAAGGTCCAGTGTGAGCGCTATCAGGAACAGCAGATGGCGCAGATGGTGCTGGTAGAGTGGGAGCCGGTGTCTGCGATGGCTGTGCAGGGCTCGAGAACAGATTCTTGAAGGTAGATCCGATATTCCCAAGACGTTTTGCCGCCATTTCCGCCTCTGCTGCGGCCTGGGCAGCAGCTTGTTCTCGGGCCAAGCTCTCACGCTTTTGCTTCTTTGCTTCGTTGAGTTTCATACCTCGATTGAGAATAGTTTTGCTTTCCTCACTCCTGTACTGCGGCGGCATGCCTGCGCCCTTGTAGGCCGGCTGGTCAGGGGAGTAAGTATTTGCTATATCATCGCAATCCACAAACTCGGTGCCTTCTTCCTCGGCCTTTTGTTTGGCGGCCAGATAGCCATCCCAGCCACGAGCACCGAGGGCCAGCTCTCGCTGGATCATGACGTCGCTGGGCTGCCAGACGTTGTTCTTCTTCATCTTCTTCCGTAGCCGTGCCATTTCCCATTCCGTCAGTCGCAGCCACGGCCTATACTCACCACCGATCACAGCGTCTGCTGGAGGAGGTTCCAAAATCGGGGCTGGTTTAGCTGCTTCAGTAGGCGGCTTATCTGCAGGTCGCGCCGGCTTCCTATTCTTGGGTTGTTTTTCCTTCTTGGTCGTTTCCAAGGCTTGGTCTGAGGGTATAGCTGGTAGTAGACCTGACGCTGTTCCTGGGGTCTCCGACAACGCAACACCGGGTTTAGGAGTGGCCGGCAGCTTCTGGTTTCTTCCTTTCTTCTGGACTGCCGTATCCTGTCGCCGAACAGTTCCCTGAGACTTCTGGCCGTCCACACGTAAGGTGATCCGTGGCGTTGTAGCTGTTCCCTCGGCCGTGCCTGGTCTCTTTTCGGCAGCTTCTTCATCCTTTTCCAAATCTAGATTCGCCAGTATCGCACGTAGCTTCGACTTTATACTCCCAAGACGGTCGACATAGTGATCCACTAGGTCGTAGAGACGGCAGGACTCCGCATAGGCCGATTCACGGGCGTTGACTGCGCGTCGCAATTGCTCTGATATCTGCCTGCGAAGTATATGAGGCTGCGGGCGAGACTCTGCGGGAAGAGTTGGAAGCTCGCCATAGACCTTTGTGAGCTCATGGACGGAAGCTGTCGCATTGATATACCGTTCATCGAGGCCGCGGATCAAGGTCAGCGAACGAACGAGGTCTGAAGGCAGATATTCAGTGTAGTCGATGAAGTCTGTAACCGTAGCTTGCGCATCAGGATCAGAAGGGCCTTCGATGAACAGCTCGCCCAGCGCACTCGACTCTGGCATCTTCTCTTCTCTTCTTCTTTTTCTTCTTCTGCTGCTGCCGCGTCTTCCGGGAGAGTTGGAGAGTCGCGCTGTTTCAGTGCCCAAACTGCTGTAGATTCATCGGCAGAGACAGCCAGACAGGATGGAAGAGCAGAGCGTCAGCTTCAGCATCAGCCTCCAGCCGGTTCGCCTGCTGTCGTATATCTCAGATGAGATATTCTCTCTCTCTCTCTCTCTCTTCTTCTCTTCTTCCTTCTTCGTCTTCTTTGCGACTTCAACTTGGTTCTTCATTCGCGTTGGCGGCAAAATCTTCATCCGGCCCGATTAGGAATATTTCGACTTCTTCTACTTGAAATCTCAACGTTTGGAGCTTCAAAGACGTCCAAGTCTACAGAGGCTGGATAATGATAAGAATGCATTTACAAGGCTCTAAAGTCTAGACATGAATCACCACCCGAGCTTCACGGCTTCCTCTCTCCAGGTCTCGCCATAGAAACTCCGCCAGTTAGCATAGATCTGCTCTGCCACTCTGTCTCCGATATCCTTCCACCGTCCGCCGTCTTTGCGTAAACGGCTCATGGGGACGATGTCAAGAGCATGGCCGGCCCAGTCTCCCCTGTAGACATTGTCATTCCACAGGGTCTGGTGGCAGATGGCCTCGCTGAAGCCGATACCCAGGATGAACGGCCCGCGGATATATCCAGTGTGCATGGCGATGGATGTCGAACGGATGTACTCCCGCGCTGTCTGGCTCCTGAGAACCCAGATCTCGCCGGGCGGGGTCCAGTATAAGGCGTACGGACACTGGTTGATGATGTACCGCAGGTCGTAGGGACTGTATCTCTGGGTGTTGAGATGCAGCTTGGCTGGCACGGTCAGGTCAGGAGGCAGGTTATCTTTGGCGATATCCCTGATCCGATCGAATCGGTCAAAGGCTAGATGCCCGAGGTTCAAGGGTTTGTCCAGTGGGTACATTCCCATCGACAGGCTTCGAGCCCTACTGTTCCGGCGCAGTCCTCGGTCCATCTCCGCCAGCAAGGCTTCGGAGAGCAGCCCTCTGGGATAAGGAGCGTCGCTCCCGTATCTATGCCGATGGCCCATACACACGACAGGCGTTCCGGCCCAGAGACCAAGAGTGCTGACGGCAAACCGTATGATTGTATGCCATCCTATCGACCAGAGGTAGCGGCAGCTGAGCCCGAGGTGGAGAACGTCGATGATGTCGATGTTCTTGATGATCATGGCGACAAGCTCGGAGGGCAGTCGCGCGATAAAACAGTTGGAAGGCTGTATGCTTGCATATGGCATTTTCTTCCAGCTGCCTGGATGGGCTCCAGACGTGACATAGTCAGGATAGATGTGGAAAGTTGGCACAGCGAGCAGCATGAAGATGCCGCGGACGCCTTTGCGAAAAATAATCTCGGCCTCTCGTATAACGATTGGATGCATCTCTCGACGATGGGGCGCGATGTACACGAATTTCTCCTGCTCCATCTGGCCTGTATTAAAGGATAACTTTGAAAAGATAACTGTATACGAGCCGTCTACGGAGAACAGAGTCGTCTTGAATCACTCAAAAGGAACATGTACGGACTACTTGCTAGGGACGATTAGATGCAGCTGCGACTGATGCTCTCTCTGGTAGAACCATGGGTCAACTCTCCACCAACGGGGAATATATGGTTTCATGGTGATATCAATCTAGATTCTCCTGCCACTTGACAGTTACAAGCCGTTCTAGATCTATAAAACTCGTAAGATGCGACGTCACCCTTGCCACCGTGATATATATATATATATATAAACTGCAAAGACGCAGCGGTAATTCTTCAACTCTCCATAAACACTTTCGCTAGAAGAAAGTCAACAGCATCTATACAATATCAAGCAAAATGCCCGTCGTTCCAATGACCAAGGAAGATGCCTCGCGCATCCAGTCGTCTCAGGTAAGCTTGATACGTCCATACACTCACGCCGTGTTGTTACTCACGTCAAAAAGGCCACTGGGGGGAAAGACATGTCTTCAGGCGGCTTTGCAGCGCGCGCTCAGTCTGCAGGCGATCGAAATGCAAATACAAGTCAAGCTGGCAGTGGAAATCAGAGCCAGCAAGGTCGGAAGTGAATATTACTTTTGGATCTTGTAACTGGTTTTAATAGTTCCAATTGAACATGAAGAAGGAAAGCGAACATGCGAGAAACCCGCTGAAATGTAGGAGACACGACAGAAAGACAAGATTAAAGGAGACGAAGAAGAAAGAAAAAAAGAAGAAGCGGAGAGTAGGTCATCACGTCGTGTCAGTGTTTGAATCATAACTTCGTACCATGTCATGTCAATGCCATGCCATCTATCTATCAAATGCCCCCATAGTCAACTCCATCATTAACATGTTTATCGTCCATCTACCATGTCATCCATCCTTCCCTGAGACCGCTGAATCAGCTGCACGATCGACTTCCTCCGGTCTCTCAACGGCCTGGAGTCACCGACGGTGATCTCGTCTGCTCTCGCGAGGACCCTCTCTATCGCCTCGTTCAGCCTTTTCTGTTCCTTGAGCCGTAACCGGGCATCTGCTGGTGGATGGAGCATGAACTGGTAACACAACGGCAACAGCTTTTCTTTTACATGTGTCTCGAAGATGGAGAGCTTCTCATCGGATGTCTGGGACGCCTTGAAGTCCGGGCAGGGAGTAGGAGGGCGGTTAGGCACAGAGTATGGCCCGCTTGGTTCTGGTTTGGAAGTAGGGAGTGGCGTGGGAGGAGCAGATGCGGCTGTAAAAGCAGAGGCAGAGGTAGAGTCAGAGGGATATGTGGGCGTGCTGGCGGTGCTGCTGGCCGACGGCGAGGGATAGTATGTTGCGTATGGCCGTGGCTCTCGGCAGATGTTTGGCAAAGGGTCGAAAGAGACCGGAGACGATGACGGGAGGGGAGGCGTTGGGTATTGGTATTTGGATGTCTTCTGCTTTGGTGCGGTCTGCTTCGGACTTGGCCTCTGTTTCGGAGGTGCTGTCTCCCTTGCTGGCTCTCTGACAGGCGGCGCAGTCTGTCTCGTCGTCCGAAGACGAGGCCCTCTATCAGGCGAGACTGGCGAAGGATCCCTTGGTTTCCGTTCGCGACGGACTGACGGTCTTCTTTCCTGGCGGGCAGGCATGGGTGGAGGAGAGCGACCTCGTCGAGCAGACGACTTAAAGTAATACCTCTCGTCCTCTTCTTCTTCTTCTTCTTCGTCATCTTCCTCCTCTTCCTCCTCTCCTCCTCCTGCTGCTTCTCCTTCGTCTTCCTCGCTGTCGGACACTGGAATCAATTCTGCCTCCCTCCATCCATCGACCATGTTGCTGCTGGCATAATAACTCCCTCCACGGTACACGCCCTCCGTATAGCCTGGCATCACGATGGCAACGACTTCAGAAAACTGCTTCAGGCCCTGCGACTTTGCACTGGCGTTGTCGTCGTTGAGCAGTCGGCCTTTGTACATCAGCTTTATCCTGCTTGTGTCGCCGATATGCAGCGTCTCGCACGCCAGCCGTCTGAGGTCGCTGATATGAAGCCTGCCGTCGTCGATGGAGAAGGCAGGATACTCGAAGCTCCATGCCTCGTTCCGGTACTTGAAGATGATGATGTCTGGTAGTTCGCCGTCGTCCGCTGAAGGGGAGGCGAGGTGCCGCGCGCGCCGACGGGCTTCTTCTGGGCTGATGGTGTTGCTGTTGCTTCTGCTGCTTCTGTTACTGTTGCTGCTATATGTGCGCGGGGTGCTGTAGTAGCTTGTCTGGCTGTATCTATAGGGATCGTAGTAGGAGTAGTTGTTGTAGTAGTGGTTCTCCTGGTCGCGAGGCCCGTCCCAGATGCCATTGCGACGATGCTCGCGGGTGGCCATGATCTTCCCCTTACTCACTATTTTTACTTAGAGGCGACGAAGACGAGGAAGAAGAAGAAAAAGAAGAAGAGGGAAAAAAAGAGAGAGAGAAAAGAGAGAAAAAGACATGGATGTTGAGATGCGCTAGTTGTATGTACATGCAATGGAAGAACCGCTGCCAATAGAAAACACCGACGGACCCAGAGTATGAGGAGTAAAAGAAAAAAGAAGACTTCAATACAATAATTCAATTAACGCACAAGTTAAAAATGACGATAAAAAGGCTGCTCAAGTAGAGACGAGACACGTATTCATGCATGCCCAGACAGCACCCTCTTTGCGGCTCTGCAAGGGTTCTTCTTTTTTTTTTTCCTTTTCGAACGAACAATTCTATTAAGAGTTGTATTTGAAAGAGCATTAATAAATATGTTTCTCCGGGTGAAAAGACGCCTTGCAATGCATTAGTATGGCCGCTGTAGAGTGAAGAAAAGAGTATTATAGAGACAAGTAGGAAAGGTATAGTGTCAGAGCCGCACTCCACCGGAGCCACCGCCGAACCACCTGGCAAGACCGGAGGTGTCCGTTGAAGGAGAGGAGGAAGAAGAAGGGCCGTCGTCGCCGCCGCCCATCCATCGGGGCCGCTTGAAGCCAGCGTCGACCTCCTGTAACCACTTGGGCGTGCTGGCGGTGTCGATGGTGTTTCGAACCCGGTGAGCAAAGGACCGGAAGAACCCCTCGTCTTCTTCGTCTTCCGCGTCTGCTGCTGGCTCGTTGGTCTGTGTGGGTCGGTGCGAGGTTCTCCTGGGGTCTGTCGGTGTGTCCCTGTATCGTGGCAGGGAGTCTGGCAGGCTGCGGGGGGTGGCTGTCGTCCTGGTGTTGGACAGACCCAGGTATCCAGGGCCGTTCAACTCCGTTTCGATAAGGGCACGTCCTTCCCTCCATCCGCCGGTACCGTAGCCGGCTGGATTGTCTTCCTCCTCGTTATCGATCTCCATGTCTCCCAGTCCAACCAGCCCTTTGACCGTGCCATACAGGTTGAACACTGTGGCGGCGACGGGTAAGAGGATGACCAGGGGGAAGAAGAGATCGAAACCTTCCCCTATCAACGTAAGGTTGATGCCCTTGCCCAAGAAGTCGAAGAAGGTAGTCCGTCGCTGCAAGTCATGGGGCAGCAGGGTGAGGAAGTTGTACGCCAGCGGGACAGTGAGGCGGGCGATCTGGCCGGCGTACCAGCACGCAGACTCATGGTATGTGTTGCGAGGGACCAGGGCACGGTTACCCCATACCTGGGCGTCCGAGATGCCTGTTCCTGCGGCGGCACAGAGATAGAGTAGCCAGACGGAGGTGAGGAGTTGGGAAGGGAAGCCAACCGGGGTAGAGGATGGAGTGGTGAGGGCGACGACGGAGAGAAAGGGGAAGAACGTGCGCACAAGTTCGGACCAGAGGATGCAGACGGACAGGCAGGCGAAGAGGGAGGCGAGGCCTACGCGTATGGCTGGTAGGAGATTGGTGTAGAGTAGGTAGCGTAGGTAAGGGGTCAGGAGGGAGTGCGAAGTCCATGCAGCAGCAGCGGCAGAAAAAGAAGAAGAAGACGACAGGGAGTCATCAAAGACGAGTTGTTTCGAGGTAGCTGCATCGATTATGGTTTGGCAGTCGTGTGCTTCACGCACGAGACGGGACCAGGCATCCGTATATCTGGCGTGCCTGTGCCTGGCCCGGTAGAGGTCTCTGGTCAGGCCAGCCATGTACCGATCCGTGATGACATGCGGCACTACAGCTCTGCCTTCGCTCTGTAAGCTCCGGACGGCGGCGGTCGACCCTCTGCTGCCGCCCTGACCGGCTACGTCCACCAGCTCGTCAACCCACTCCTGCATCTCCGCGCTGAGCCCACGCTTACGTCTCAACTGGGCCACCAGAGACCTGAGCTCCTCGACCTTGCTGTCAGTGTCGACGAGGGCATCGTGCACCCGGACCGCACGCTGCTGCAACCTTCGCAGCCTGTCTCCAGTCCAGGCTGCTCGCCACATCTTGCGAGGCAGGGCGACCAGGCCATGGCCAAGCAGGTATATGGCCAGAACCAGGCCCCAGGCGTAGGCGAGGGCCATGACGAGCCCACGGAGGGAGGAGAAGCGCAGCTCATGTGTGAGAGCAAGGTATACCAGACCTAGTAAGCCCGACGAGAGGAGAATGAGCTGGTACCGGGCGTTTGAACGGAGGGAGTAGAGCATGCGTTCGCGCGGCGATCTATGGCCGGAGTCTAAATACTCTCCTAAGAACGGCAGTATTCCCCTATGCCGGAATTAGCATAACAGCAGAGAGTAGGACAGTAGAGAGAGAGAGCAAGGAGAGAAATACCAGGTGAGAACAAAGGTGAGCCAGTAGGCGATGCGCCAGAAGACGAGCATGAAACGTGAAGAGAGCCATATCCCAGCTGGCCGATGACCCTCTGGCGGACTAGAGGCGAGGTCTATGGGCACGAGAAGGACGATGCTTGCCGGTAGGGCGAGGGCGAGGAAGACGGGCAGTACTACGAAGGCCGGAGTCGAGCGCAGAGGCAGATAGTGACGGAGCAGCAAGAGGACCAGGGCGCTAATGGAAACGAGGGCCGCAGCCACGAACACGCTCGAGCTGGCCGGCGTCGACATTTTAATCCATCGACAAGAGGAAGGTGAGGGAGAAGTAAGTCTAGATGTATAGCTGTATAGAAGAGGAGAAGTGTAGAAGTAGAAATTCCAGTGTCTATTAAGCAGAAGAAGAAGAAGAAGCAGATCTATATATTTCCTAAAAGGGAAAACTTGAAGCCTGGCTTAATCACGTGATATAATAAAGTTGAATTGGTTTTTTTTTTAATATAAAAATAAATAAAGGATGATGAATGATAATGAATATATGATGAATATATAAATAACAGAAGAGATGAGAAGACGGAGTAACTGCAGGAGGAAGAACTTGCAGCTGCAGATGCTTAGTTGGTTGCAGACAGGGAGCCTTGTCGGGCCCCTGTAGGAGAGTAGGACGTAAGGATGAGGATGTACGATTAGAGATAGGAGATAATAGATAGAGTAGAACACGAGAAGAGATAGAGAGTAGAACAAGAGAGATACTCAAGAGAAGCGGAAGAGAAAGAAGGATAAAGATATAAAGGTATGAATGTAATTAAGGGCCAGAAGCCATTGAAGCCCAACTTGTTGAATACTCAAAACGACTTCTCGATCCACCAAAACTCGATCTTCCTCGTCTTCTCCCCTTCAACATCTTGTTCTCTTTCATCTCATGTCTATCATCTCGTCTTTACTCGTCAATCTCTAATATCATCATCATTTTTCATCTCTAATAGACCATCTGACTGGATGGACGCCTGACCGCTGACGGAGACGCCTCAAAACGCCCAGGCCAGCAAGCCCCGTTTCACCCTCGTCCGCCTCTTCTTCTCTCTTCTTCTTCATCTTCCTTGACTTCGAACACTTCTACTGCGTCGACTTCTGCTACGACCACTGCTTCCACTGTCTGCTTGCATAGGCCCACTGTCGTCCATGCAGCTGGCAACCGCTCGCATCGTCCGGTCTCACCACCGTCTCCTCTCCCTCCTCCTCCACCGCCTCCTCCTGCCCGTCACACCATGAACAACTTCCACCAGATGCCCTCACCCGCGACCGGCGCGAAGCCGCAGGGCCCGCAGAAGGCAGACAGCCAGTCCATCTGGAAGCTTGTGGTGCAGGCGCTGCAGGCCCAGGGTCCCTTTACTGGCTGGAGAGAGGGCGTCCAGGTGCGAGAACGCGCCCTCAGGACTATGACCATGTACGTTTCGCCCATTGTTATTTAATTATTACTAGTTTTTTTTCCGCCCTTCTCGCCTCTTCTCCTTTACTACGATCACTGCCATGTCGGACGTGACTGGTCAAACGGGTGGAAGAGTACCATGGTTCCGCCATGCTGTGAATGACCATAATAAACTCACACCTTGCAAACAGCATATCCGCCCTCCGCCTCGTCAAACCAAACTGCGATATACCGACTACGATCGCTGCAGCGTTGAGATTCGAAGAACAAACCTTCAGAGAGGCGAACGAGAAGGTAACCGCCACCTTATACCCTCTCTACTGCACCCGTGTGGCTAACAATCCGGTAGGCCGATTATGAACGTATAGTCGGCGAGAAAAACTCCAAAATACGGGACTCTCGGCAGCAACAGGCCATCATGATGCAGAATGGCATGATGCAGCATGCCAACCACCAGCAGCAGCAACAACAGGGTGGTGGCATGCAGGTTCCTCCCTCGCAGATGGGGATGTTTGCCGCGATGCAGCGCCAACAACAGCAGCAGCAGCAGCAGCAGCAACAACAACAACAACCCATTCAAGGCTCACCACTCCCAGGACAGGTGCCAAATGGGCGTATGAATCTTCAACACATGCAACCACAACAACCACAACCTTCAGCCTTCATCCAGCAACTTGCACGACAACAGCAGCAGCAGCAGCAGCAGCAGCAACAACAACAACAACAACAACCTCGTGGACCTGGCGCTACCCAGGATTTAAATCAGCTCACCCCTCGCGAAATACAAGATGTCTACGCTCTCGCCGAGCAGTTGGCCCGCAACACCCCACCCGACGATCTTGAAAGGATCAAGATGAACCTACAGAACATGCCTCAAGAGCAGAGGGAACAATTTGCCCAAAAACGAATAGATCCGCTCGCCCAATTCTTCCGTTCACAAGCACTGGCCCAGGTAAGAAGACGGCGGCTGGAGAGGATGGGAATGGCCAGCCATGGCCAACCAGGTGGTATGGACCCAGCTCAGCAAGCCGCTATGATGGGACAGATGACAGGCCAGCCCTCCATGGGAATGCAGCACAACGTCCCCATCAGTCAGCCAGACCTCACCTTCAACGGCAGCGTCGACCAGATTCAAGGCCAGCAGGAAGACGGTCTCCGTTCCCAAGAGGCAGGTCAGCTCGTTGTACCAGCGACCGCTAACCCACCCAACACTACCATGATGAATTCTCAGTTCGCCGCTGCTCAAGCTCAACGCTTTCATGGCCAGCAGCAGCAGCAGCAGCAGCAGCAACCAGGAAGCAGACCTGCCATGAACCCAGCTCTTCTCGCCCAGCAGCAACAGCAACAGCAACAGCAACAGAATTCATTAAATAAGGGTGCTCACTTTCAACTACAACCCGAACAGGCTCGCAACCAAGCTGCTATGAATAATCAATTGGCAATGTCCTCACAGCCGAACCAACCATCTCAGATAACACAGCAACTCCCACCACAGGGAGCCACACCTGCCGTGCCCATGGCTGGTAACCCCAATGGCCAGCCCTCACAACCTCCCCAAGCTGGTGGCCCCCGCCCTCACATCCCTCCTGGGGTCCCGCAAACTCTTCGCGATCAACTCTCACAAATGTCACCCCAACATGCCTCTATTATCCTGGAGAATTTCGCTAGACAGGCGAGGGCTCGGCAGGCCCCCGACAACCGCGCAAACCAGCTAGGTGTGGCAGGACAGAATCAGGTCCCCCAACCGGGCCAGCCACCACAACCGCAGCAAGTTGACCCAAATCAACCCCCACAAAATCTGAACCAAGGGCTTCCATTCAGTGCAGATCCGAACATGCGCAATTCCATGGCCATGCAACAGCATCTTATGGGTGCAGGCGGAGTACCCATGCATCCCCAAACATCACAGCAGCAGCAGCAGCAGCAGCAGCCAGGCATGCCGCAATCTCAGCCCACCCAGCACCCTAAATCATCTTCGTTCCAGCCTCAGTCCCAGCCTCAGTCTCAGGCAGACCTCGCCCGTCAACAATTTTTCCAGCACGCAGCCCAAAAACTCACTGACGACCAATTGCGCGATATGGACCGCATCCCTTTTCCACCAAGTGTCATCTCCCCCAGCATGGCGGGAATGCCAAATCCACCACCTGTTCCCAAAGTGCTTAAGACTTGGGGCCAGCTTAAACAATGGGCTAGTCAGAATCCACAGGCAATGGGCCAGCTTACCATACAGAAGCTGCTGGCTTGTCAGAAGATGCATTTCCACGGTGTACAGAAGGAGTTGAACAATAGATTGCAAGCGCAGGCCCAAGCTCAAGCCCAGGCTCAGGCTCAGCTAGCTGCACAGGGACATGGCCCAGGCTTCATGCCTCAACAGCTCCAGCCGCCGTTCCAGCAACAAGGACAGCCTCAGCAGCAACCTCAGCAACAGCAGCCACAAGCTCAACAACAACAAAATGTTAATGCTCAGCAGCCAGCGCCCGCATTTACTCAGCCGGCCTTCCAGCAACAGACGCGGACTGCCCAGCCAAATCAGCAACCAGGACAGATGGGGCAGCTATCACAGCAGACGGGACAGCCAAGGCAGCCAGGGCAACTGCCAATAGGCCTGACCAGACCTATCACGATGCATGACATACAAATGGCGCGCCAACAGTTAGGCCCCCGAGCGAATCATCTAAATGACGAAACATTGAAGCAGATTATTGAGAAGAACCGACAAAGACAGATTCTCAAGGTCCGTGGTATACAAATGGGTCAAGCTCAAGCTCAGTTGCAGCCACAAGGATTCATGCCTCAACAGCAGCAGCAGCAGCAGCCGCAACCACAACAGCAACAATCACAGGGTAGCTCTATACAAGGTGGAGGCATAGAAGTTAGTGCTGAGTATCCAGCAACTTCGCAACAACAGCAACAGAATATGCAACTACCCATATCCTCCAGCCCAATGCAGCCAGGCATCTCTCAGCCAAACCCTGCCCAACCAATGACCAAACCAATGGCTGTTCCCACAACCGCCCCTCCATCTGCGAAGCTACGAGCCGGTCCGCCTGCTAAGCCAACATCCGTACCAGTCTCCGTTCCCGTCCCACCACAGAATCTCAAACGACCCAGCCCATCTGATACCGAAGTTCGATCTGGTGCACCTGACCAGGTCTCGCAACCAACCGCCAACACCCGGCCAATGCCGATACCTATGCCTATGCCTATACCACAGCTGACACCAGCCCAACTAGCGTCCATGACACCACAGCAAAAGGTCCAGCTTGACACACATCTTCGCCGCCAAGCACAGATCATGGCACAGGGCCAGCTTCAGCTATCTAATCTATTCCAGCGACGCACCAAAGAGGCCACTGCGGAGGCTTGGTCACGGCTCCCAGAGCCTATCAAGCGTATCTATGCTGAAGAAGCACGAAACGATACAGAACTAGCTCCCGTATCTATGTCGCCCGAGGAATACGCTACCGCGTCACAGCAACTTAGAGATGGTGCTGATATGATAGCCAATATGGACGCATTGATGCCTTGGCTTGCCAAAGTAAGGGAGCAGGAACGCACGCTGAGATCACTAATGCAGATGGTAAGTTGAGTGCTACATAGTTCTTTGCAGTTTTCTCATGGTCATATTTTAAAACAACCTTATTGATACTAACTTCTATATTATAGAGGGTGAGGTTGATGAGGCAATTCAAAGCGGCCGATTGGACAGTGGTGGACCAACTAACTTGCAAGCCTGAATACATCAGCTCTGCGTTGACATACATTCAGCGTTGGTTTGTGATCATGATTACCCGCAGACACAACATACAAAACCAGAATATGCAACAAGCCCAGCAGGCTCAGCAAGCCCAGCAACACCAACACCAACAGGCACAACAGCACCAGATGCAGATGCAACAGCAGGCTCAGGCTCAAGCTCAAGCTCACGCACAGGCTCAGATCCTACAAGCGCAGCATGCTGCTGCTGCCGCCGCTGCTGCGAGAGTTACAGCTAGCCCACAGACGCCGGCCCAAACGAGTGTGCCCCTGAATGCAATCAATCTACAGCAACTTGAACAGCAAGAACGCGCCAAACGAGGACAATCTCAAAATCCCGTCCCGCCACCCGTCCCCACCACCCGACAGCCGCCTTACCCCATCGGCGCCACTTCTCCACAGGGCGTCCCGCGCGCTTATGGACCCCACCAGGTAACTAAAGATAACCTCGTGCTTCCAAAACCAAAAAAGCAGAAGACAAAACAGCCTACCAATGAACCTTCTGTCAAGACCAACAAGTCTCCTGCTACCAAAAACCAGCAGCTCAAGGCCACTCCACCAGCGACAACGCCAGCAGCCCCAGCCAAGAACGCAACTCCGCCAACTCAATTGTTCAAATGCAAAATTAGCGACTGTGTACAGCGATTTAGGGGCTACACATCCCAGGCTGCATTGGATGAGCATATTCAGGATGTGCATAAGGCTGAAGAGCCTATTGCCAACCCTCTTGAGTACCTAGTGGAAAGTTTCAGAATCGGGCTTGGCGTCGACAAGAAGGCAGGCAGCCAACCTACCGGAACTGATCCGAAGGCCTTGCCGCCTACCACTGGCGCAGGCCCATCCGCAGTGCCAATGATAACGTCTCCCTCACAGCAGGAGAAGTCATCCAGCCTCAAGCCCCCTACCAGCACAAGCAAGGACAAGAAGGAAGCCGCTGGATCCAATGTATCGCCTGGGCTCTCTGCTTCCACCAAGGATCTCTGGTCTGAAAGCTCGATAAGCCAAGAAATGATCCGCGCTGCTTTCAGTGACCTAGGTGATGAATCTTCCTGTGGTCTTAGCACCGATCCTGTCGACGAGATCATTGCCAACGAGGTATTCTCTCATCTCCGACAACAGCCACCAGATGATACACCGACATCCGCCTGGTCTGCTACGATGCAAACTCCACAAGACGGTGACATGAAGGATGAAGAGATGGCGGGCGATGCAAATAACTGGGTGCCTTCCGATTGGATGAATCTGCCTGAAGACATGGAGAGCGGACTATTTATGAGCGACGCATGGCATAATATCAACTGGGACGCCATGGAGCTTGGCGACAACGTGGATGTGAATGGTGACGCGCAGCTGCGGTCCGAGAAGCCGATTTACTCTATTTAACGGATACTTCCGAAAAAGAAAAAGGTGATTTTGATTTAGTTTTTACTTTGGAGTCTTTATTTTCTTCTTCCTCTTTCTTTCTTGCTTTCTTGGGTGTTGATCACCGTGCAAAACGAAAAAAGATTAAGGAGCTGGTTAATAGGATTGTCAAAATAATACCCTGGGTTAATAATTTTTTGGAATGGGAAAGGAGGAAAGGGAATGGGATTGGAAAAAAATCTTCGATGGTCGCTGGATATACTTCATTGCTTTGTTTGCTCGTCGGTCTTTCTTTTCTTCTTGATCTTTTGGCTTGATCTATCTACCCCCTTCGGTTGCCCTTAATTTGCTTATTCTCTTTGTTCTCGGCACAAAGCAAGGCGTTATGTGGTGAGGGATGTTTGTCATGATACCTTCGATTTCTTTCTTGTTTAACTATTGCAACTAATACCTGGCCTCTATCTTTTTTTCCCCTCCGCTTTTTGGTTATGGTTTTGATTCTTTGTCTCGCTTTACTGTGGTGTGCGTTATGATTCTGTTGCCTCGATCTATATTAATCATTCGGTTCTACCAAGTTGAGCGAGCCTTATCCTTGAAGGGGAGCTATGCGCAACTAACCTACCGCTAATACATGCTTGTACCGGTTCTAAGGATGTTCCTTTGCCTTGTACTTTGCCTTGTACTTTGCCTTGTATACTAATTTACTTCATTAATCACATTTCTGATGCTGACTTCATGACGTTCTTCCCAGCTTATCTAACACACACGTGACCAAGCCTTATCTAACTTTAAACTTTCTTGGCGCATCCACTTATCCCGGTCAGCTGATCCACTTTATCTATAATCACGTGATTATGCCCTTGCAGCTAAAAAGGCAAACTTCGTCACTTTGCATCGTCGCGTGCCGTAGATCGAGGCTCAAACCCCCAGAAAGTTGACGGCCTCAGCCTTCACACATCCAACACACCTTCCAACCACCTTCTCTTGCCACACCTTTTGGCTAGAAGAAGAAGAAGAAGAAGAAGAAGAAGATACTGCCAGCTGTTTTAAAGGTGAAGGGGAAAAGGATAGTAAAGATGGTTCCAAAGGCCCTTGTCCCGTTCCTCGTCTCCATGATGTTGGTGACGGGAGTTTGCAACACGCTCCTCACCAAGTACCAGGTCAGTCACCCTGTATCGTTGAAGAAAGCTGCGTATTAACCGATAGGGCTGATAGGACATGCAATGTGTGAGAAATTGTGACTCACCAGACCCCAGCAAGAGAGTCGCTTTTGAGCAGCCGGTTCTTCAGACGTATGTCCCCTGCTTCGTTGTCTCGATAAAATAGCTTACTGCATAACTAACATCGTTTCGTAACTGGAGAATAGACTACAGATGTTCGTTGGAGAAATGGGCTGCTGGCTCGTCTTGTTTTGCATCGATATCTGGAAAGGCTTCATCGTACCCCGATTCTCCTCCGCACCGCTATTTGCCGATGGATATCAGTCCATCAGCAACTCCGAGGATGACGCCGCTTACGAAGCCGATGATGAAGCTGGTAATAGACGTAAACTCGACGAAGACACAAGGACACAGCTGAGTGGGAAGAAGATAATGCTTCTTGCTCTACCGGCTTGCTGTGACATCACCGGCACTACCTTGATGAATGTCGGCCTTTTGTTTGTTGTCGCCAGCATCTACCAGATGACCCGAGGAGCCCTCGTTCTATTTGTGGGCCTGTTCAGCGTTATTTTCCTCAGAAGGAAGTTGTATTTCTATCAGTGGTCTGCGCTGGTCTGCGTCGTTGTCGGAGTGGCCCTAGTCGGCCTTGCGGGTGCCATCTTCCCTGACCATCATAAACCAGCCGTACACGGCACTCCTGAAAACGCTGACGCTCTTGTTGCTCTCTTCAAACGTGCCCATGAGTCCTTTACCACCACCGAAAAACACGTTGACCCACTACGTGTCGTTCTCGGTGTTTTCCTGATTGCTTTTGCCCAAATATTCACCGCATCTCAGTTTGTGCTAGAGGAATGGATTCTTGAAAAGTACTCTATGAACCCGCTGAAAGTTGTTGGCTGGGAGGGAATATTCGGATTTTTGGTCACTGCTTTGGCAATGGTGATTCTGCATTTCACTATCGGCGTTAGCGAGAGTGGCAAGCTTGGATACTTTGATGCCGTAGAGGGATGGAGAAACATGACTGAACACAAGACTGTTGCCGTAACCAGCATTCTAATCATGATCAGTATCGGGTATGTTATTCTATCACCCTTCTCAGAGTGAGTCTGCACAGCCACTAACCCACCGTTTGTTTGTTGTTTGCAGGGGTTTCAATTTCTTCGGCCTTAGTGTCACACGCTCGCTATCTGCGACTTCACGGAGCACCATTGACACCTCTAGGACCCTGTTCATCTGGCTGGTCTCCCTCGGTCTCGGCTGGGAGACCTTCAAGTGGTTACAGGTCGTTGGTTTCGCCATGCTCGTCTATGGAACTTTCCTTTTCAACGATATCATTACACCACCACTCAAGGCTTGCTTACCCTCTCCTGGCGAACCTGCTCATGAACGACTCCTCCCTGAGGAACCGATTGAACATATATAAGCTGGGCCTCGGTGTAATTATATGCGTTCCGATTGCGTTCTTTTTGCTAAGTTGATACATAGGCGTTAGGGAGCCAATATTCTACCTTTGACAGTAGGTGAGTACTTTTGACATAGTTGTTTCTCTGAGCATGTTTACTATCTTTATCTCGGGATTTTGGATTTATTTTCTATACTTTGTTGCCTTTTACTTTGTCCTGCGCTTTGGACATGTCTCATGATATGTTGTTCCACTTGGAGTCATTGCATCATGGCATTAGCAAATTACCTCGCTCTTTATATTTATCTCCTTTATATCTGACCTGCAACTACCATCCACTGTTCAATCTGCCCGTATTTCTCCCGGAGCTATATATAAGAAGACATCAGTATCAAACTAGTTCCCGACCTCAAGATAGATTAGACTACAAAGATGTTATTCTATCTAATCTAATATATGCTATTAGTCTGAAGTTACAAGCCAGCTGAGGGGATAAATATTGACAGTAATATGAAAAGCTATTAAGAGAGATATAATCTTATTTAGATGGGGTATATAAATCTATCATCCTGACTTCCTAGGGTATGAGTTTTTATGAAATAGGAGTAGAAGGTATATAAAAAGTATTAAAGTTATACAAGAACATAGAGGGCACAGATCTATATCATTTAGTTAGCTGTTTGTGATCCACATGTAACATCAGTATCATTTAATGGTAGACCTACTAAAGAGAGTCCAAGTATCATAGATATCCAAAAACAAACGTTCTATATAGCAAATTATATTAGTGTACGAATCCAGTACCCCGGGGAGGCTAATACCTTACGTTGAACGTTTTTCGGCCCTTCACAAATTTCGATCTCTGAATTGCCACAATAGGCAATTGCAGCATCATGGCGAAAAAGCCGTATCCTCGCCACTTTTTAGTGATGCAGACCATTACCAATTCATGTGCAATTGAGCTAACAAGAAAGGTGATGGCCATCGCTCCTGGTGCTGAGAAACGGGTGAGAGAGGAGAAGTATACATGACGTCGAAGAAAGTGGTGAACAGGAAGATTCCACTTTCTTAAGAATTCCAACCTACAACACCGTAGTTAGCAACGGAAAAAAAGGTCTATATTAATGAAGCTCGACAATCATTGCTTACCAGTCACAGGAATTCCACCAATCTGAGTAGAACCGCCTATCTGCAAACCGTGTAATTTCGGCAAATGCCCCCAGCACGTACTCGAATATTACCAGAAAGACCAGTAAGAATGTCACCATGAACGGGAATAGGAGCATGCTGATAGTCTCGGCGAGGATTAAACCCCTTTCAAAGTGTGATGGAGTTGCACGAAGCCTGAATGCGGAATCACTCAGGACAGGAACGATAAACTCCTCGCTAGTCAATGTTAATAGGAAAATACAGCCAAATACTGCGGCTGCTTTGATAAAAACTTCTATCCAGCAGGTGTCCTTAGTTCGCGGGTATTCCAATTCGTAACAGAGAGTTGGAAAAAATATAAACTCTACATAGTTCCTCCACGTAAGATTCTGGGGATAGGTAACATGGCCAAGAGGAGAGGTCAGCTCCATTGCCAGATCGGCTCGTAGTTTGCTGACTTGTTGCTTTGGGTCAGTATCGGTATCAGAAGAATCTATCTCGCTATTTGCCGGGTTTGAAGTATCAGCTACAACTGGAGATCTCGGGTAATGGACTGCAGCAGGGAAGACCTTGGCCTGTGGCTCATCCAGGGCTGATAATCGGCGCTCTGTTTCGCTTAGATGCCCATTATAAAATGCGTAAGAATGCATCTTCATCAAGATTGTCAAAGTATGCAGAGTCAAAAAGACCTGCGCCGTCCACGTCCAATCTAACTTGAACGGAAGTCTAGTATGCAATTAGCTACTTGCCCACAGTTTAACAAGTAGGGGATGAGATGACACTTACATGACCCAAAATGAGAGCCAAACAGTTTGATATATACTCTGCACCACCATGCCCCCAATTCCCCATCTAAGCAAGCCCTTGCTACTTCTAATCGCCCTATGGAGCGGTACTATTATTGCAGTGCTTGCAACCATACCCATGTCGGCAAGCGCAAGTTGGAACACGTTAGCTGATAGGAGAGACCAAACATGAACTCTCAGCGGGTATCCAGTATCTTTGATATTTCTCAGCACAGTAGTTATCACCATGATAACCAAGCTTATCCAAAATAAGATGAAAAAGCCGTGAAAATCACGGTGATCACTATTGGGATCAAAATGGGAGAGTCGTGGCTGGTAATCGATGTTGTAAAAAATGCGCTGCTTCACTTGAGCTCGCACTTGCTTCCGGACAGTCGATATGTAGTGAGCAGAAGGAGGAGCATCTTCTGGTACAGGCGTCGAGCGACCGCTTTGGGGGCATCAAGTCAGAACCGTTGACCTCTTAACGGGTATAATAATGCGACAATTGACAACGGCAGGTCATTTACCTTGAGAGGCTAGACGGTGTCCTATCCATGGCCAGGTGTGGGCGCTCTATATGGTGGTCAAATGCGCGCAGTGCTCGGGGTCGAAGCACACCAGATTCCTCTGGATCATTGGGAGTGGGCGCCATTGTCAGAATTGAAACGAAAGTTATCGCAATGACATCGAGTATATGTAGATATACTGGGAAAAGCTTAGGGGTGTTTTGTGTATATGTATCAGTTGCTGAGTGCCACAGCACAAGGCGCAGCCATTGCCAGGATTCGAGACGGAGTAACAGGCCGAATATATAGATCCAACACGGAGGATTTTAGTACATCTCATTGCCTTGTGACGAAGCTCAAGTTGTAGACAAATAAGAAGTCACAACATTTTGCTTGCCGAGGCTGACGTCAAAGCTGATGACTAAGTGCTGACTATTAGCGGTTGTGGAAAATAGTATATCCGATAAGGCTGAGTCAGCCCGACGCCCAACTCAAGACACATAGCCAGGTTGATAGCAAAGCGTACATAGAAGAAAAAGGCCGTTGATAGAGCCATCTAGTATTAATTAGGAGCAGCAGACGGCCTCCAGTTGCAAGCCCTGTTCCATGTTGAGCAGCCCCTAGCCCTCCTCTACCTGCCCTGACCCAGCTTGCTCCCCGTTAGGGGTCCTCGCCGTCACTATGACCTCTCGTACGGCGCCCCGCAAACCCCTTGCCTGTATTTGCAGATGCTGATATCAAGCTTCCAGTGAAGCAATTCATCCGCAATGTTCGTGCATCCAAAACTATTGCCGACGAGCGTGCGGTTATTCAAAAAGAGAGTGCTGCTATTCGGGCGAGTTTCAGAGAGGACAGCACAGATTCTGGCGTCCGGTACGAGGCATCTTTATTGTTTCCTTTCCCCCCCCCCTATAAGGCCAGGATTTATTAAAAGGATGCTGACAAGGCTACTAGGAGAAACAACGTCGCCAAATTATTATATCTATTCACACTGGGAGAGAGAACGCACTTTGGGCAGATAGAATGTCTGAAATTACTAGCCTCACCACGCTTCGCCGACAAGCGACTGGGCTACCTGGGGACTATGTTACTGCTGGATGAAAATCAAGAAGTTTTGACATTGGTTACCAATTCCTTAAAGAAGTGAGTGGTATTCTCAAAAGTTGAACCCTTGCAGCTCACTGACCTTGGCAGTGACCTCAACCATTCGAATCAGTATGTCGTTGGCCTTGCTCTCTGTACACTCGGGAATATCGCGTCCGTCGAAATGTCCCGAGACCTATTTCCTGAAATCGAATCCCTCATATCAACGGCAAACCCTTATATCCGTCGAAAGGCAGCCCTATGCGCCATGCGAATCTGCCGTAAAGTACCTGACTTGCAAGAACATTTTATTGACAAAGCGAAGAACCTTTTGGTAGACCGGAACCACGGTGTTTTGTTGAGCGGGTTGACACTTGCGATCGAATTTTGCGAATACGATGAAAATGAAGGTACCGGAGAAGTCATTGATAAATTCCGCCCAATGGCTGCTGGACTGGTGCGAACGTTGAAGGGCTTAACTTCCTCTGGCTACGCTCCCGAACATGACGTTTCTGGCATAACAGATCCATTCTTACAGGTGAAAATCCTGCGGTTTCTGGGGGTGCTTGGGAGAGGAGATGCAGCTACCAGCGAGTTAATAAATGACATTCTCGCTCAAGTCGCTACGAACACCGAGTCTAGCAAGAATGTCGGAAACTCTATTTTGTACGAGGCTGTTTTGACTATCCTGGACATCGAAGCCGACTCGGGTCTTCGTGTGCTAGGCGTCAATATACTGGGGAAGTTTTTGTCCAACAAAGATAACAACATCCGATATGTTGCTCTTAATACCCTTGTCAAAGTGGTTGCTGTAGAGCCAAACGCTGTCCAGAGGCACAGGAACACGATCCTAGAATGTTTGCGGGACCCAGACATCAGCATACGACGGCGAGCTCTAGACCTTAGTTTCACATTGATCAATGAAGGAAATATCAGAGTACTTGTTCGTGAGCTCTTGGCGTTCCTAGAAGTCGCTGATAACGAGTTCAAGTCTTCCATGACCACCCAAATTGGAATCGCTGCGAACAAATTTGCTCCAAATCCAAGATGGCATGTGGACACTATGCTCCGCGTATTGAAACTCGCCGGCAACTACGTGAAGGAACAAATCATTTCGTCATTCGTTCGTCTCATTGCTACAACTCCTGATCTGCAGACTTACTCTGTGCAAAAGCTATACGCAGCTCTAAAAGAAGATATCTCCCAAGAAGGTCTTACCGTAGCTGCATCCTGGGTTATTGGTGAATTTGGAGATGCTCTCCTTCGCGGAGGCCAGTACGAGGAAGAGGAACTGGTGAAGGAGGTGAAGGACAGCGACATTATCGATCTTTTCATGAACATTTTAAACAGCACCTACGCAACCCCAATTGTGACGGAATACATTACTACAGCTTCCATGAAGCTCTCCACGAGGATTTCAGACCCCGCCCAGATCGAGCGAATCCGCCGATTCTTGAAGACAAGACTGCCGATCTGAGCGAAGAGATTCAGCAGCGAGCCGTGGAATATAGCAATTTATTTGGATATGATCAGATAAGGCAGGGGGTGCTTGAGAGGATGCCTCCACCAGAAATACGGGAGGAGCAGCGAGTCCTCGGCGAAGTCATGAACAAACGACAAAGCAGACTGCTGAAAGACAAATCAAAGAAACGGTCTAAACCCACTGAACAAGATATGCTACTCGACCTCATGGGCGGTGGCTCTGACGTCCCAGCCGAAAGCACGCCAGGCAAAACGAATGGCAGCCAAAACACCGCAGACCTCCTCGCTGATATTCTTGGTGGCAGCAGCTCGGAGGCTGCGCCACGACCACAGCCTACGTCCGCCAGATCCTCAAACGTCAATGATATCATGGACCTTTTTGGCTCCAATGGGGCTTCCCAGCAGCAGCCTACTGCAGGCCTCTCAGGCCATACAGCCCAACCTGTTGCTCCGGCCACTCCATCACCCTCTGCTCATGAAGTGTTTAACAAGAACGACCTCCAAGTAACCCTCCAAATCCAAAGAAATAGTGCGGGCACATGTCAGATACTTGCCAGGTTCCGCAATACATCCGCTCTGGACAGTTTCTCGGGCGTTGGTCTGCAAGCTGCGGTACCCAAGACTCAGAAACTTCAGCTGAGTGCCATCAACAAACCCGACCTCGACGGTGGTGAAGAGGGCACACAAGCAATGAGGATTGCGGCCACATCTGGCGTAAGTTAAGCTCGTTTTTACCAATCATTATACCGTTCAAGCTCACTGATATAATTCCCATATTAGGCACTTCCTCCAAAACTCCGGCTGCGCCTAAGAATTAGCTACTCCAAAAACGGAGGAAACCCCAGCGTGGATCAGGTGGATTGGACTGAACCGGCAGTTATTGGGGGCTGATAAGATAAAAGACATCTATCTTATCTAAGTCACTCCTTATTTTAGAAGCCGTTATGAAACTTTCGCAAATCCTATCTTGAAACTCAACAGAGTAGAAAAGTCAAGTAGACGAAGCGGAATGGTTGCTTCTTGAGGGGCCCCTGAGTGTATACTCAGCCAGCAAGGTAGATAGGACCTCTGCTACGTGTCAGTACAATAAGTAAGGCTATATAGATACTTATAAAAGTTCTTAGTGAGGCCATACATAATTGTCGGTGAATAGCTTATGGAATTTTAACAGATGTACGGAGTATATGTGTGTGTGTGTTTCAACTGTCCGGGTGAGCGGGTAGAGAGTAAAGGATGAGTGAGTGTTTGGTCACCCCCTAACAGGGCGCATGACCTTACGGTTGATCATAGAGATGTACGAGACCGCAGATAGACCACAGGTAGCAGCGGCGAAGCAAAGTGGTCTGAGATAATTTAGGGGGATTCATAGGTCATGAAGTGGTTTGTACATATCTTTTAGTCAAATGTGTACTGTGCCGTCGGCTGATATGTGGAATACTCCGCCATCCTTCCAGTACGTACATACAGCCCGCAGAATGCAGAGCAAGAGGATCATTCCTACATGATGAGACCACTTTTCTCTGTGACTATGTTTCGGCTCTAATGACGGGAGATTAATCTGTGTTCTCAAGGAGTACGTACCATGCATGCTGTTGATTCCGGGGGCTTTACTGTGTGGTGAATGTAAGGCTGAAAGAGGTTGAAACCCTAGAAACAAATTGATAGATAGCTAGTAGAAACTAGCTAGATAATAATAGTATTGACATTGATATGAGATGTATTGATTCCTTCCATTCCATTCCAGTATGAGCCTCCCCTCGATAGACAAAACACAGCGACAGTGATTTGGAATCCGATAACTAAATATTCGCCCACCCCCACCG